>NW_023602073.1:107106154-107493366 GCF_014898055.3 Talpa occidentalis
GAACACTAAACCCCAAAAAAACGGAGTACACATTTTTCTCAAGCGCATACGGATCATTCTCCAGGATCGATCACATACTGGGGCACAAGACAAACATCAACAGATACACCAAGATTGAAATCATATCAACCATCTTTTCTGACCATGAAGGCATCAAACTAGAAATAAACCATAAAAAGAAGGCAAGGAACTTTCCTACCTCATGGAGATTAAAAACCACACTACTGGAAGACCATTGGACTAATGAGGAGATCAAAGAAGAAATTAAAAAATTTTTTGAATTGAACGACAAGGAGGACACCAATATCCTAAATGTATGGGATGCAGCAAAAGCAGTAATAAGAGGAAATATATAGCAATAGAAGCTCACATCAAGAAACAAGAAAGAACGCAAAGAAACAACCTAATCTCGAAGCTCAAAGATCTAGAAAAAGAACAACAAGAAAACCCCAAAACCAGTAGAAGAAAAGAATAATAAAAACCAAAGCAGAAATAAATGAAATTGAAACTAAAAAAACAATCCAAAAGATCAATGAAACCAAGAGCTGGTTCTTTGAAAAAATCAATAAAATAGACAAACCCTAGCCAGGCTCACAAAGGAAAAAAGGGAGAAAGCACAAATAAACAGGATCATCAATGAAAGAGGAGAAATCACAACGGACACAGCAGAAATCAAAAGAATAATCAGTAACTACTATAAACAGTTATATGGAAACAAGTTTAACAATCTAGAGGAGATGGACAAATTCCTACAACTCTACAATCACCCAAAGCTAGATAAAGAAGAAATAGAACACCTAAACAGACCAATTACAATTAGCGAAATTGAAATGGTAATCAAAAACCTCCCCAAAAACAAAAGCCCAGGACCTGATGGATTTACAAATGAATTCTACCAAACATTCAGAGACGAATTAGTGCCTATCCTTCACAAACTCTTCCAAAAAATTGAGAAGGAAGGGACAATACCAAACACGTTCTATGAAGCCAACATTACACTAATACCAAAACCGAACAAGGACAACACAAAAAAGGAAAACTACAGGCCAATCTCCCTAATGAACACTGATGCAAAAATCCTCAATAAAATTTTAGCTATCAGAATCCAACAATGTATCCATAAGATAATTCACCACGACCAAGTTGGATTCATTCCAGGGGCACAAGGATGGTTTAACATCCGAAAATCAATCAACGTTATCCAACACATCAACAAAAAGAAATATAAAAACCATATGATAATATCAATAGATGCTGAGAAAGCTTTCGACAAAGTGCAACACCCATTCATGATAAAAGCCCTTGAAGTTCTTGGGATACAAGGAACATACCTCAACATCATAAAGGCCATCTATGACAAGCCAACAGCCAGTATCATTCTCAATGGTGAAAAGCTGAAAGCAATTCCATTAAGATCTGGAACAAGACAAGGATGTCCACTCTCACCATTGCTTTTCAATATAATACTGGAAGTCCTAGCCAGAGCAATAAGACAAGAGAAAGACATCCAAGGAATCCAAATAGGAAAAGAAGAAGTCAAACTATCACTATTTGCAGACGATATGATATTATACATAGAGAACCCCAAAAACTCCACAGAAAAGCTAATTCAACTCATCAATCAGTTCAGTAAAGTGGCAGGATACAAAATCAACACGCAAAAGTCAGTAGCCTTCCTATACACAAACAATAAATCTGAAGAAGAAGAAATCGAAAAGACCATCCCTTTTGTTATTGAAACAAAAAAAATCAAATATTTGGGAATAAATCTAACAAAAGAGGTAAAGGACCTATACAAAGAAAACTATAAAACACTGTTAAAAGAAATAGAAGAAGACACAAAGAAATGGAGAGACATCCCCTGCTCATGGATTGGAAGAATAAACATTATTAAAATGGCCATCCTTCCAAAAGCAATATACAGATTCAATGCTATTCAATCAAAATTCAATGTCATTCTTCAAAGAAATAGAAAAATTATTGATGAAATTCATATGGAATCACAAAAAACCCGAATAGCCAAAGCTCTCCTGAAAAAAAAGAAGGGAATGGAGGCATCAGACTCCCAGACTTCAAACTATACTACAAAGCCATAATCATCAAAACTGCATGGTATTGGAACAAGAACAGACATACAGACCAATGGAATCGAATAGAAAATCCAGAAATAAACCCACAGATTTATGGTCAACTAATCTTTGACAAAGGAGCAAAGACTATGCATTGGAGCAAAGAAAGTTTGTTCAATAAATGGTGCTGGGAAAACTGGGTCGCTACATGCAAAAGAATGAAGCTTGACCACCACCTCACACCATACACAAAAATCAACTCAAAATGGATTAAAGAACTAGACATAAGACCTGAAACCATAAAATATATAGAAGGAAATATAGGCGAAACACTACGTGATTTGCACATCAAAGACATCTTTACAGACACATCACCCAAAGCAGTGATAGTGAAGGCAAAGATAAACAGCTGGGACTATATCAAATTAAAGAGCTTTTGCACAGCAAAAGAGACAATAACAAAAACAAAGAGAAACCCCACCAACTGGGAGAACATTTTTGCACCCAACACTAATGATAAAGGACTGATCACAAAAATCTGCAAAGAGCTGATGAGACTCAACAACAACAAAGAAAATAATCCAGTCAAAAAATGGGCAGAAGAGCTTAAAAGAAACTTCTCTGAAGAGGAAATGCAAATGGCCAACAGGCATATGAAAAAATGTTCAACATCACTTGTCATCAGGGAAATGCAAATCAAAACTACCATGAGATACCATCTTACACCAGTGAGAATGGCACATATTAAAAAAACTAGCAACAACAAATGTTGGCGAGGGTGTGGAGAAAAAGGAACTCTTCTGCACTGTTGGTGGGAGTGCAAACTGGTCCAACCACTGTGGAAAGCTGTGTGGAGATTTCTGGACCTACTAAACATAGAGCTTCCATATGACCCAGCAATTCCACTCCTAGGTATTTACCCAAAGGACACAGAAACATCAATTCCAAAGAACACCTGCACCCCTATGTTTATAGCAGCACTGTTTACAATAGCTAAGCTTTGGAAACAACCCAAATGCCCAAAAATAGATGACTGGATCAAGAAGATGTGGTACATATATACCATGGAATATTACTCAGCATTCAAAAAAGATAAACACATGCAATTTGCTGCAACATGGATGGCGCTGGAAGGGATCATGCTCAGCGAAATAAGCCAAAAAGAAAAAGAAAAATACCGGATGGTCTCACTCATAGCAGGAATCTAGAAAACTTAAATAATGGACCAGGAAAATGAAAAACTATAAGAAAGTGAAAATCAAAATCAACAAAAAACTATGAACCAGAGACACTTTTAGGGGGCGGGGGCGGGAGGGGAGGGATTGGGGTCAGAATGGGGGCGGCAATTGTATGGGGAATATAACAATAAAATTTATAAAAAAAAAAAAAAAAAATAAAGATATTTAACATGTTAATTTAGTCCAAAATTCCTGAAGGAGGCAAAAATAAAAGCAGATGAGCACTTTAAAAAAAAAAATAAATAAAAAAAAAAAATAAAATTACATAGAAGGATAAAACATAACCAGATAATAAACTTCAGATCCAACTACTAAAATCTCTAAGCATTCTCAAAAACAGAGATTTTTCAGCAATAGATAGAAATAAGATACTACCTTTTATAAAAATCAGTACTATCAATATACACTTTATATAAAGGTCTAAAAGAAAAAAGTGACAAACATTCAGATATGGAACGAAAATGGCAGGAAAAAACTGGCCAAAATGATACTGCATTTGACTACTCCATTTTTCAACAAAAATATCAATGTCTATGATATCTTAGCAATTATTTTATCTGCTCGAGTTATAGCAACAAACAAAATTAACAAGAATTTATGTTCTCATGAAGCTTATGTTCTAGTAGAAAAGGAGAACAAAAGGACAAAAGAAATTAAAAACTCTATTGTTTGCTAACTGGTAATTACTGCTATCCAGAAAGGCAAATCTGATTCTCTGTGACAGATCTGGATTCAATGCAAAACCCTAACCCACTACATTGTAAAAGCTGCCCAGTGTCCATAAACCATAAAGTCAGAAAACGTAACTGTGGTTTATAAATAATCATAATTTCTTGTTTTTAAATTTTTATGGTTTCTTGCTTACTTGCAAAAATTAAGCTCACCAGTTTAAAACTTAGTAAATTGAAATGTGAAAATATAACAATGTAAATATCTGTGACTGATAGCTGATTACCTGTATTTTTCATGTTAATGCAGCACACATAATTTTTAAATTACAATGAACTCACTTTATATGCTTAAATTAGGTCACCAATATATGCTTTTAAAAAAATTCAAAATTTCAAATTTCCAGCCCAACCCTCCCTACTTTAAAAAAAAAAAACTATTCTCCTATTCTAAGTAATCTAGAATGAAGGTCTTACTCCTCACAGAAGTAAAAACTGGGGAAGTACTCTAGAAAGAAAAGCACTGAAAGGAGATTTTTCATAAGGTTTTCAAGAGATCCTTGAAGAGAAGCAACGTATTTTCAACAGATTTCATGACTTTTCAAGTGATTAAAAATCACATCCTATGTGGAAAACTAATGTACAAAGCTAATGTCTAGGTCAATCTCAGAAGTCATTTAATTGAAGGCAGTGATTAACCAAGACCACCTGCGCCCAATACACTGTTAAATTACAAAGAAATTCAGTTCTACTTTATCAATATTAACTCTGAAAACAACACTGGTCAAAATAAAAAGGAATAAAGATTTCAATATTTAAACTAGAAGTAAAAATCTGAGTTGTAGCATTATCATTTTCTAAAAGGCCAAACAAAAGTACCTTTGTTTTATTTTTTATTAGTGATAATTCTGATGGCATAACTAAACAGAAATGCGTAAGTAAATTATGCCCTAAGGAAAATAGCCAATTCGTTTACCAATGACTGGTTTATATAGGTCTTCTCAAGCAACCTGTGCATCTACTGAGACTTTGAACCCTTCTGTAACAACTTTCAGTTTAGAACAGGCATCATATTTGAATAGAAAACTATGATAATCCAAGTTAATCTATTTCAGGCAAGACAGTACTCACTTTCTTCACAAATTCCAACAACTGAGGCTTAATGTTAAAAAAAACTGAGTTACACCTGATGAAACTGAGAGCAGAATATACTCGTTGAAATTATATATGAACAATTACATTTATAATTTAATATATTCAGCTATTAAAATCTATGAATCAAAAATAAAATTGAAATCCAAATTAAAATATTTTAAGATTTAATAGCACTACTTTCCATTCTTTCCATCATTTACAAGAAGTCACATGATAGAGAAAATGTTAATATTTTGGTATGATATTTTGTTCCAAATTACGCAGTGAAAAACTTTTCATGAATCCAAAGTTATAATAAATAAACACATGCAGCATAATTTAAAGTCATCATGAGAAATTTACCGTTTTGTGACCATTCTGGCAGGCCACATGCAGTGCTGTCTGCCCCATCGCATCCTCAACATCGACATCACTGACATGTTGCACAAGATCATGGAGTAGTTCTGTCCGCCCATTCACAGCCAGCCAGTGTATCTGTGCAGTCATTTAGTTACTTATCATTACTATCTCAAGTGTTTCATATAAAAATATCAGATAAATAATGCTAAAACTTCTCAACTGCAGTAAGCATGATATGCAAACTAAAGATTAAAATTTAAATTTAAACCCATCAACTTTTTTCCTATGTTTCCATATTTGGTAAAAAAAAAAATGCATTAAGATGCAGGTTAGGAGCCTCCCTGGTGGCACAAGGGATTAAGATGTAATCTATGAAGCAATCCGCAGCATGAGTTCGATCCCCAGTAGATCTCTCCTGTCTCACCTGCTGCTCCCCTCAACAGTGTATTTCAGTCAATCCTCCTGTTCTGTTCCCACTCTATCTCTGGCGAATCCTCTCACGCCCCCCAACCCCACCTCTGGCCTATACCCCAGTTCTTGTATACATAAATAAAAATAAAATCTTTAAAAAAAAAATACAGGCCTCCCCGGTGACACAGCAGTTGAGTGCTGGGTTGCGAAGCTGCGCACAGCCTCTGCAGCACCCGCTCGATCCCCGGCCACCAGGCGAGGGTCCCACATGGCGCGCAGACCTCTCCTGTCGCCTGCTGTTCCCCTCAGCAGTGTACTTCCTCCGTCTGCCTATTCTGTTCCTCGCTCTGGCTCGGGGGTGAATTCTCTCACCCTCCCACGCTTCAGACTGTACCCAGTGCTTGTATAAATAAATAAATAAATCTTAAAAAAAAAATATGATGCCAGTTATACTACCATGTATTTCAAAATCAAACCCTTCATGGTTTATAAAAGTTAAGTACCCAAGATTTAGAATTACCAAATAGTCAGCTTCTTAGATGACACTGGAATCTATACATAGTTTGTCTCTAAAGAAAAGGTATTGGATATTTTTTCCTTCCCCGAAAGCAAACATAAGTTGAAAAATAACACAGAAGTTACCATTTTCTTTACGCCTACATTTCACAAGTAACACAGCTATTTTATATAAATAATAAATTACATGGAGAGGATAAAAAAATATCAAACACATGTAAATCTACCATCAAAGACGAGGCTAAAATTGTGTACTAAAGTTTCAGTGCATTTTTCATTTGATATTTTTCCCCATTAAATATATATAATGAAATTTCTGTTTTATAATGGCAGCTTGAACACCTGCTTCTACAAACACCACTGAAACCAGAGTAAACAATGTTTTTTCTTAAAGTACAGACCCACTGAGATTTTTAAAAACCAGAAGGGGAGGTTGGTGGGCAGGAGTGGAGGAGGGGATGCCCTAATGGAACACCATGGAGGATTAATGGGGCACTAGTGGTGGGCATGGTGTGAAAATATATCTTTATAGAGGTTTAAAACTACAACCCCCCAAAGCATCAATATAAACCAACTTTACCTCAATAAACATAATTTTTAAAAATACATATAATAAAAATAAGACTAAAAAAAATACCACAATAGCAACCAATTTTGGGGAGCTTAGAAGTTTCTGTTTGACTTGTCAGAAAAAAAAACCTGAAACCAAAACCAGTAAAAAAAAAAAAAAAAAAGCCAAGAAAGGTGATTTAGAACACAGAACTCCCAAAAGTTTCATGAATCAGGAGGAAGCACCCTGCATCTATTGAAGTAGGGGTGAAGACAGAACTAAAAACAGACCAGTTAGATGTTTATTTAATAAGGTTCAGACCCTTAAATCCCCATTCCTCTTCAACTCTGCAAAGTTAGTAACTGCCATTCCCCAATCTTACAGAATACAAGAGGCTTGAGAACAGTCTCCAGATAGGAGATACAGGCACACCAAAGCAAGAATATCACACTGAAAAGGAAGACAAATCAAGTTTACACTGAATACTGAGATTCTAAAGCAATCTCCTCTAACCACAATCCAGAATGATAATATCTTCCTGGCAGTGGGAAGAAATTTGAGCAATCTGATCAACTCAAGGGTAAATACCTAAAGAAACTGACATTAGAAACAATGCTGAAGGGACAGGCCCAACCACATCACCCAACAGTGAAGCTGACCACTGTTAACAAACCTCATTCATTCAGAGCTTTCCAAAAGCTTTTCCTTGTTCCACTAAACAATTGAGAGATGCCTCTAATTGGGAAAAAAAAAACAAAAGAAAAAAAGGAAAGAAAGCAAAAATGGAAAGAACCATATTCATGAAAATACCATATTCAAAGGAAAATACTATATTTAGTACTCTGAGAGAGAGAGAGCATACTGACCACATGCTTGAAACCAGAATAGGATACTCTTTCTTAAAAGGGACAGTGGCATAAAAAAAACCCCGACTTGGAAATAATAATGTGACTGAGACATGTAAACTCAGATTTAGAAGATAATATTGAGGTGATATCCCAGAAAGCACAAAAAAGACAAATGGATAAATAAGACAAAAGAAGAAAACAGAGGAGTAGAAATCATAAAAGAAATAATTTATGAAAATTGCTCAGGACATCATATTTACATGAGTTTCAAGATTGACAAAACATCCCTATTACCTACCCAAATGGATAAAATTAATCCAGACAAAGACACATAATCATGAAATTAAAGAACTCTAAGGGCAAACTGGATTGTATATGTTTCTAGAGAGAAAAAATGAGTTTCATAGAAAGAATCAAGAATTAAAATGGCAGCACATTTCCAAACTGAAAGATAGAAGAAATAAACCAATGCTTTTAAAACTGTAAGGGATAAATAATGTACAGCCTAGAATTTTATACCAACTGTAGATTAATTTGGGGAGAAGTGGAATCTTCAATTATGAAACCAGACAGACTCAAAGACTCAAATAACATCCAGTCTTGCAAAGTGTCAAATAAATTTATTTTCCATGCAGCCTTTCTTAGTTAACTAGTTGAGAATGAGCTCTAGCAAAGTGATAAAGTAGTTGTCAGTAGTAACAGAAATACAACCTATGTAAGAAAAAAGTGAGAGAGACAAAAGGAATCTCTAGTATGATGAGAGAGTGAGTCCAGACAACTGTTACAACTGTTAAGCAGGCCTGAAAGTCAACCAATACAATACATACTATAAGACTATTTACAAAGTTCAGGGAAAGTTTGGTCATGAATTATTTAGAAAACTTATTTTAATTGTCTTAAACTGCAACAAGGCAAGAAACAGGGCCTCCCTAGTGGTCAAGGGGTTAAGCACCATACTATGAGGCAATCCACAGCCTCTGCAGAATGAGTTTGATCCCGGCCGGTCAGGGAGAAACCCACATGGCGCAGCAGACCTCTCCTGTCTCGCCTGCTGCTCCCCTCAGCAGTGTGTTCTGGTCAGTCTGCCTGTTCTGTTCCCCACTCTGTCTCTGGTGGATCCTCTCACCCCCCACATCTCTGGCCTGTACCTCAGCTCTTGTATACATAAATAAATAAATCTTTAAAAAAAAAACAAGGCAAGAAACAAAAATAGAAGGCATACAGATTAAAAAAGAAGAGACAAATCTACCTCTATTTGCAGATTATATTGATTGTCTATGTAGAAAATCCCAAGGAACCTACAAAAGAAAAACCTAAAAAACTGGAACTAATAAAGGCATATAACAACACACAAAAAGCAATCACATTTCTACACACTATGAGTGAACATACAGAAACAAAAAATCAAAAACATAATACTATTTACAAATGCTCCAAAGAAAACAAAATATTTAGAGTTCACTTAAAACTTTAGAAGATCTGTATGCTGAAGAGTACAAAATGAATATAAGAGGAATCAAAGATCAACATAATTGGAGAGAGTACTGTATTTATAGATTAGAAAACTCAATCAACATAAGAAAGATTCCAATTCTCCCCCAAATTAATCTAGAGTTTTAAGGCAGTTTCAATAAAATTTCAGCACCTTTTTTTTGTCAAAGACAAGTTCACTCTAAAATTTCTATGTCAAGGCAAAGAAACCAGAATAGTTAACACAATCTTCACAAAGAAAAATAAAGAAGGGCCTCCCCTGGTGGCGCAGCAGTTGAGCGCTGGGCTAAGAAGCCTCTCCAGCACCGGTTAGATCCCCAGCCACCTGTGAGGGTCCCACATGGCGCAACAGACCTCTCCTGGCGCACCCACTGCTCCCCTCAGCAGTATATTTCGTCAGTCTGCCTGTTATGTTCCCCGCTCTGGCTCTGATGAATTCTCTCACCCTCCCACGCTTCTGACTGTACCCAGTGCTTGCATAAATAAATAAATAAATAAATAAATAAATAAATAAATAAATAAATAAATAAATGAATGAATGAATCTTTTTAAAAAAAAGGAAAAAAGAAAAAGAAAGAAGAAATTACTTGATATCAAGGCTTCTATACCTACAATAATCAGGACAGCATGGTACTTAGAAAAAGGACAGACACATAGATCAGTGTAACAGAATTGAGTACCCAGAAAAAAGTCCATATAAAAATGCCCAGCTGAATTTTGAGAAATATGCAAAGCCGATTCATGCAGAAAGGAGTTTTTTTTAACAAACAGTATTTGAAATTCACAGATAAAAATATGAACCTCAACTTAAGCATCTCATCTAATATAAATATTACCAAATAAATATTATGAAAACAGATCACAGACTTAGATGTAAAAAAAAAAATTTTTCAGGATCTGGAATTAGGTAAAGAATCCCTAAACTTGACACCAAAAGTACAATCCATTAAAGGAAAAACTGATTAAAGAGAGTTGATCAAAATTTTAAAACTCTTGGGCCTCACTGGTGGCGCAGCAGGTTGAGCGCAGCCCTGTGAAGCTGTCTGCAGCCTCTGCAACGCATGTTCGATTCCCGGCCAGCCAGGGAGATACCCACATGGCCTGGCAGACCTCTCCTGTCTCACCCACTGCTTCCCTCAGCAGTGTTGTCAACCCATCTGCCTGTTCTGCTCCCCGCTCTGTCTCTGGTGAATCCTCTCACCCTCCCGCACCTCTGGTCTGTACCCCAGTTCTTGTATAAATAAATAAATCTTTAAAAAAAAATTTTAATTCTTATACTACAAAAGGTTGTGTTAAAAGTTTATAAAAGCAAACTGGGGGCCTCCCTGGTGGTGCAAGGGGTAAGAACAGCACTATGAAGCTATCCACAGCCTCTGCAGCATGAGTTTGATCCCCAGCTGGCCAGGGAGCTACCCACATGGGAGGCAGACCTCTCCTATCTCACCTGCTGCTCCTTTCAGCAGTGTATTTCAGTCAGTCTGCCTGTTCTGTTCCCCACTCTGTTTCTGGTGAATCCTCTCACCCCCGGATCCTCTGGCCTACACCACAGTTCTTCTATGCATAAATAAATAAAATATTTTTAAAAAAAAAAGACAGTCACAGAATAATTCAAACCTTTGGGAAGACTTAATTTTAATGCACCTCCCTCCCCCCAAATTTTTAATCGGAAAAGGCCTTGAAAACTGGGATGGAGTTTCAAGTTATTAAAAATAAGTCATATTGAGTGTAGTTAGTAACTAGTTAGTGTAGTTTCAAGTTACTAAAAATTACTTGAAACTAATAAAAATACTATCAAAGTAAGGATTTAAAAAAGTTCAGCTTTATTGAAATATAATCATCAAAACTGCAAGATATTTAAAGTGTATAATGTGATGATTTGATATACACTGTGAAAGGATTTCTACCATCTATCACCTTGAATATAGGAAGGCACATTACTGTAATGACTTCAAAAAGATTTCCAATAGTCACATAATTCTATCTTAGCTCTATTTCTGAAACAAATAATGCTACATTAAGGTAGGGAATTTGACTAAAATTTTGAATTTCAAGTCTCTTCATATGTATCTCACATCACTTCCCTCTAATATCTTTTCAAAAATATAGTAACATATACTAACATACATTAACATATATTTTTGAATAGAACATGATATAGCAAAATGGATAAAGATAGTAGTTTAAGTAAGACAATAGAAAGCCTAAAAGGAGAGAGTGATTAATAGTGACTGTCTCTGAGTGCAGGGAAAAGATAGATAGGTGTGTGATCTTTCCCATTGCCACCGTTTTTTCCTTTCTTCCTAGCCATTCAATTTTCCTACAATGTAATATTAAAAATTTAAAAAAATAAAATGAAAAATGCCTCACATATAATGAACGCAACACAATCTTGACAGAGGTGCTCTTAAAAGAAGTCCCTTGAAAGTCATAAATGTAAAAAGAAGGAAGAACTAACGTAAACTAGCTCTCAAATCATCCTTCATCTTCTTAATTTCTATAAAAAAGCAACTGGCAGAAACACTTGCACTTTACTCTGCATTATGATCACCTTCAATATTATTTTCTTAAAAACAATTTTTATTTTTTTTTCAAAGTTCATAGAGTATTTATTTATTTTCTCTCTTAATTTATTTTATTTTTTTTAAATAATAAATTTTATTTTTATATTCCCCATACAATTGCAACCCCCCCATTCTGACCCCAATCCCTCCCCTCCCGCCCCTCACCCCCCAAAAAGTGTCTCTGGTTCATAGTTTTTTGTTGATTTTGATTTTCGCTTTCTTATAGTTATTCATTTTTCTGGTCCCTTATTTAAGTTTTCTAGATTCCTGCTATGAGTGAGACCATCCGGTATTTTTCTTTTTCTTTTTGGCTTATTTCGCTGAGCATGATCCCTTCCAGCGCCATCCATGTTGCTGCAAATTGCATGTGTTTATCTTTTTTGAATGCTGAGTAATATTCCATGGTATATATGTACCACATCTTCTTAATCCAGTCATCTATTTTTGGGCATTTGGGCTGTTTCCAAAGCTTAGCTATTGTAAATAGTGCTGCTATAAACACAGGGGTGCAGGTGTTCTTTGGAATTGATGTTTCTGTGTCCTTTGGGTAAATACCTAGGAGTGGAATTGCTGGATCATATGGAAGCTCTATATAAAAAACAATTTTTAAATCTCAGACAAAAGTCTCAGCACTTACCGCTGTAAGGCCTTCATTATTACAAATGTTGACATCAGCACTGTATTCTAATAATTTACTCATGCATTTCTTCTGTCTGAAAAGAAAGAGACTATCTCAGATAACTGGCACTACAAATATAAACAAATGACAATTATTTTACTGAGTTACTAACTACATTCAATATGACTTAATAGCAGTATTAGCTGCAGTATATAAACAAACACTACAACATTTGAAATAAAATACAAAATTCTTATACTGTGTATACATTATTATTTACTCAATTGGATCACACTTCTTCATGTCATGGACTATATCATATTTCTTTAACCATCAGTACTAGGCATAGCTGGGTATGCCTAATAAAATTTTATTAATATTCAATCGCATATGTATACAAATTCATAAGTATGTAAACAGTCAATAGCTGAAACTCCTATTGACTGAATAAACCTTTTTTAAAAGAAAAGAGAAGTAACAAATTACTTTTCTTGCTTTGACTTATGTCAAACTTAAATGTCATTTAAAATCAGCATCAGGGGGCCTCCCCTGGTGGCGCAGCGGTTGAGCGCTGGGCTGCAAAGCTGCCCGCAGCCTCTGCAGCGCCGGTTGGCCACCAGGCGAGGGTCCCACATGGCGCACAGACCTCTCCTGCCACCTGCTGCTCCCCTCAGCAGTGTACTTCGTCAGTCTGCCTGCTCTGCTCTCCCCTCTGGCTCTGGTGAATTCTCTCACCCTCCCACGCTTCTGACTGTGCCCAGTGCTTGTATAAATAAATAAATAAATCTTTTTAAAAAAAAAGGTGACAAAGGACTTGAATACATTTAAAAAATAAATAAATAAAATCAGCATCAGATAAAAGGAAAGAAAATAAAGCTGAGTAAACTTAAAAAATAAAACATTTACGAAGTTTCTTCATCTAACACATTGTTTTGAAAACCTCAGGAAATGAATTTTCAATGATCATGAGAAAACAGGCCACTTTTAGTAAAGTAAATACATTGTTTAAAATATGTATTTCTCTGTGTGTGAGTGTGTACCCAAAATGCTGGCTTTCTAAAACCTGTTAGAAACCTGTCATGGGTTACTGACCTATTACTCAAAAACACATTCAGAATGCATCAGGGAAAGAGTCCCCAAAAAAGTACTTATGTTAGGGACTGTTGAAGAAAAGCAGCAATCAATAATGCTCCCCCATCCAAAAATGAATTGCAAAAGGTATAAGGCAATATGACAAAAATATATTCTCTTTTTCTTACTTAAAAATCATCATTGTTGCTTTTTAGAACCAAAATAGTAACAACTCACTAAGTGAGCACCTATTTTGCTAAGAACTGCTGATAAAATATTAAACTAAAACATGGGCTCTGTATGAGTTCACAATCTAGCATAAAAAACAAAGGAAGAATCATGTTTCAAAGGCAACTTAAAGATACACAGGAATTATAAAGTTTTCTCATTTAACATTCTCCATACAATCATAAGCAATGCTGGATCCTCCTATATAGGAAGCGACTATTTTCCTGCCCAGATATTGCAATTATAGAAAGTTTATGGTAACCGAAATGACACATGGACCAGTCATCCAAGAGCTCTGTGTTAGCTTAATGAGGCTTCTACAGGAAAGGAGGGCAATTTAGTAGTGCACTAATGTGTGAAAAGAGAGAAATGCTAAAGCAGATAAAGAGAAATCCACTAACCCCCAGACAGTGATAGCTAACGGAACAAAACAAAAGACTACCCCAAAAAAACAGAATAGCAAAAGAATCAGAATTCCCTATGAGTTCTGCTCAATCTAGACAAATTTGAACTCAAAGAATTTTAGTAAAAAGCTATTTCTAAAACAGCAGCAGCAACAGAAATAACAAATACTTTTGTCACTTAGCTTACATTCATTGCGCACCTCTAAGTTATACAAGGCAGCCATCAAAAAATAATAAAACCCAAAATATTTAAGTATTGAATATCAATAGTAATCTTTATAGAAAATAAAGGCATACAAATTAGAAAACAGGGAATAAACCCTTCTTATTCCTTTTTTCCTCACTGACTTGCCATATAAATCACATAATAGCTAGCATATTTCTTTATCTTTAAATGTAGTAGTCTCCAACTTGAATGTTTTCTCACACACAAGTGATGGTAATGGGAGGAATTCTTCCACAATGTGTAAGATATATGAAATCATCACAATGTACACTTTAAACCTCTTACAACTATATTTGTCAATTGACTTCAGCAAAATTGGGATGGAAGGTGGGGATGGGGAAGGTAATGGTCTTCTAAGTAAGTTAGTCTCCCTCCACAATGCAGACATACTTTATCACTGCTATACACACACTGCTCTATCCTTTCACTTACAGTTGTTGAGAGAGAGTACTGAGAACTTTTTCTATATGTAATATTTTCAAAGAGATCGGCCAGTATCCTACCAATATCTAGGGTACTGTATCTAGATCAGTTCAGCAAGGAAACGAAGATTAACTCTTTAGACCTGAGGTGTGACACCCTACAACATACCTGAGGTGTGATACCCTAAAACATACCTAATATAGCCAATTATAAAAACAATTACTTAATCAGCACAGTGTTACCTAACTAGAACAGGAGACAAACTGATTCATATGCTAAATCAGGAAATCAAACACAAAGGATAGGATCAAAGGGCTATGTCTTGCTCCTGTCCAACCTAGCCATCACTATGGTTCCTATCTTTTGGTTTCACTTTAATCCTCATACAGTAAAAATTTTTCCTAAGGTTGGATAATTTTAGTCTTATACCCATCTCACTCGGGCAGCCACCTCAACAATCTAGAATCCCAGTTCCAACTGAAAAACAAAATACTATGAAGAGTAAACAAAAAAGGCCTCCCTGGTGGCCCAGGGGTTAAAGACAGCACTATCAAGCTATCGCCAGCCACTGCAGCCATGTTTGATCCCCCAGGACAGCCAGGAGCAACCCACATGGCACAACAGACTTCTCCTGCCTCACCCACTGTTCCCCTCAGCAGTATATTTCAGTAGATACGCCTGATCTGCTCCCCAATCTGTCCCTGGTGAATCCTCAAAAGTAACCAAAAGAAGAGACACATAGGAATATACTTTCTTTTTTTTTTTAAATAGAGGCATGTTTTTTTATTTATTTATTTGTTTATTTGTTTTGTTTATACATGCACTGGGTACAGTCAGAAGCACGGGAGGGTGAGAGAATTCACCAGAGCCAGAGCGGGGAGCAGAGCAGACAGAAGGACCGAAGTACACTGCTGAGGGGAGCAGTGGGCGGCAGGAGAGGTCTGCGCGCCATGTGGGACCCTCCTCCGGTGGCCGGGGAGCAGCCGGGGATCGAACCGGCGCCGCAGAGGCCGCGGGCAGCTTCGCAACCCAGCGCTCAACCGCTGCGCCACCGGGGAGGCCCGGGAATATACTTTCATAGAAAAATTTTATAGCAGTCCAAAATGTTTATACATGTTATTTCCTCAAACCTAAATCAGAAACTACCTATTTCATTTGAAACAATTCTAAGCATTTTGGTCTGGTTTTTCAGTCCAAGAGAATTTTAAGAAGTGAAAAATAGTGGTGGAATCAGACACAGAGACACAACAACTGAAACTCTTGAAAAATAGGTGAAACCCATAAAAAGTAGAGTAGGTTTAAAACAGCACACACCAACATAATAATATTCATAATGATGACCCGTTATCAGGAAAACGCAAAGATATATTCACATTTTCAAAATATTACTTTTACAATGGGAAAAAATGTTATTTAATAAAAAAATCCTAAGTAATTTAGTAAACAAACAGAAAACTTTTTGTCACAATTAAAATGAAAAATAGTATCGACACTAAAAGGAATAAGCTACCCTTAGCTAGAAAGTTTAGCTAAAAAGTAGCTCATTCTCGAATAATCAAAAATAACTGCGTATATTTACTGTTAAGATTAAATTAATTAAAATAAGTTAAGCCTATTAATAAAATCACCTAGTAAGCAATTTGAAAAATAAGTCTTCAAGTGAAATATGGCAAAGGATGAGCAGGAAAAATGGACACCAAAACCAACAAATAAAAATTATACTTTTCACAAAATAAAATGTCATTTTAAGTAAAAATGAACTCTAAATACTCTCAAGAAAAATATTAGTAAATAAGTTATTAAACATGATAGTTATTTGGAATTGAATATAATGACATTAAAGCCTATCTCCAAAGTAAATGTGGAGAATGGAAATCCTCAAATCAAGGATACCTGAAATACTGTTAGTCAGAATAATACAATTTAATTTACTTAAGGAAATAAAATATTTACCCATTTCTAGCTGCCAAATGAAGGGGTGTACAGCCTGAAATATCTTGATAGTTAGGATTTGCTCCTTTCTTTAACAGCAGAACCAAGCATTCAACCGATCCACAACTAAAACAATAGTTTAAAAGTTCAGATACAGTCAACAAACAGCCATAGCTAACATAGCTTAATTAAAAAACAAAGAAAGACTTATTTTGAGTTATGAAGATTAACTTTTAAGACCTGAGGTATGACACCCTACAACATACCTAATGTAGTCAATGATTATAAAAACAATTACTTAATCAGCACAGTGTTACCTAACTAGAACAGGAGACAAACTGATTCATATGCTAAATCAGGAAATCAAACACAATGGATAGGATCAAAGGGCATGTCTTGTTCCTGTCCAACCTAGCCATCACTATGGTTCCTATCTTTTGGTTTCACTTTAATCCTCATATGGTAAAAATTTTTCCTAAGGTTGGATACAGAATCCAACCTTTGAGGTCCATGTTAACCTATAATTTGATATAACTTCTGTTGCAAACAGTAAATATCTCTACTTTTAAGATGGTATGTTCTATGGATATAGCTATTAAGTATTAGTAATAATAGAAACTTGGAGTCTCCCTGATAGCCTAGGGGTTAAGTCTCAGCGCTATCACCGCTAAGGCCTGAGTTCAATCCCCGGCCAGAGAGCTAACACACGTACAGCACAACAGACCTCTCCTCTCTCATCTGCTGCTCCTCTTAGCAGTGTATTTCAGTAAATCTGCCTGTTCTGCTCCCCCCCTGTCTCTGGTGAATTCTCTCACCCCTGCACCGCTGGCCTACACCCCAGACCTTCTATGTAAAAGTAATAAAAATAAGTAAGTAAAAATTTAAAAAATAAAAAACTTTAAAAAAAAAAAGAACATAGTAGAAACTAGTACTCGCAACTTTCTGGCCTTCCAGAAATCAAATTTATTATGAAAGATTCATACAGCTACTTCGATCCTAAAAAGAGGCCAGATATCAACTTACTGATTAATAATACACCAGAAAATTGTGGATAAAAATGTTAAGGCAGTGACTTCACAAGCAGATAACATATAAAGTCTAATATTAAATTTTGGTGAACATACTCTCTTAAGACAATCCCCATGCTTAACCTCCTCTAATCTGATCTAGAACAAGCTAGAATATGAGACTTGAATCCAATTTATGTAGAGAAAGAAGCCAAGCATAGCATACTACCTGCTAAGTAGGATAAAGAACCACTTAGCTTAACTGTTAACTTTCTATATCAGCTATGAGTCAATACGATTCAAAGCTTACCAATCAAAACGCTATATCAGAATTCAATCTAAAATATCTTTAGTCTTACTTTGCCGCAATGTGAAGCAAACTTCTTTTCACACGTCCAAATGCATAATTGACATCAAATTTTGAATTTGATAGTAGTTCAGAAACAGACCTACATCAAAGGAAAATTAAAAATCAGTATGTTAAAAAAAATCTTATAAACATAACTCAAGTTAATATTTCAGTGACTCTTACCAATAATTCAGGAGATTCTGTACCACATCAACCAAAAACAAGACAATAGTCTCTCAGTACAGTAGGATGGATGTTGGATGTTGGATGTTGAAAACCCAACTGCCCTAATCAATCAACTGATACTGAAGATTTCCTCATCTGCTACTCTAAAGTGCTATCACCTGCTCTGAGAGAACCTAATTGATCAAATTAACTTCAACTTCCCCCGAGATTCTTAAGAAACAAAAAGAAAAAGACAGGCTATATCCATTACAGAAAGCTGAGACTATATTAATTTTGACCAAATAGGAAAATCAAACAAAAACATGTTTTAATTATATGAGCCAGAAAGTTTAAAGCAACAAAATAATTTATATTTAAACTTGTTTTACTTTCTTTTTATTATACAACTGCCGAATTATCTGTCCTGTACTAGTATAAACATTTTATCAAACAGCCACATAACTGTACCTCATTGTGCCCTATAGAAGAATATCAAAGTAGGGAAATAAGTTGCCCTTCAGCCCTAACCTTCTATAACCTTTTGCTATAAAGATTAGTGACCTCGGGGCCTCCCCTGGTGGTGCAGCGGTTGAGCGCTGGGCCGCGAAAGCTGCTGCAGCCTCTGCAGCACTGGTTCGATTCCTGGCCGCCCGGCAAGGGTCCCACATGGCGCACAGACCTCTCCTGCCACGTCCACTGCTCCCCTCAGCAGTATACTTCATCAGTCTGCCTGCTCTGCTCTCCCCTCTGGCTCTGGTGAATTCTCTCACCCTCCCGCGCTTCTGACTGTACCCAGTGCTTGTATAAATAAATAAATATTAAAAAAAAAAAAAAAAGATTAGTGACCTCTAACAGAAACCACCACAAACCACCACAATGTTTTTTTCTGTCAGTGACCACTCAAATACTTATTAATATCTGATTATTCACTTTGAAAATCTCTCACCGTAGAACTTTACAGTTGTTGCAGAGTATGGAAAATCTTGTTTCTTATTTCACAGACCAAAAATTAGAAGTTCTATAACTTAAGTCTGGATAACATCTATGTCCAAGCTCTGTGTGTGCGCGCACATGTGTGTATGTGTGTGTGTACACACATTTAGTTAAGTTTAAACTTCTCCAAAATTGTAAGTTTGTGAAATAGGCACTTACCTGTGTTGATCCGCCATAACCATTGGCATTAATGTATAAACAGCAGTTTCATTATCTGAGTTAAAAAAAAAAAATTAAAAAAAAAACTTTATCTCCTATGTTTTTCAAGAAGTGATTCTTACAACTAGTTTTCTTAACTCCACATAAAAATCGAGGAGGGTAGAAAGAGGTTTATGATAAAATAGAATTCCAGAGGTTTTGTAAAATTTGCAATACTACAGAATTTCTTATTCTCTCTACTGGTTATCTCATCTTCATAGCCACAAAAGTGCTTAGCTTCTGGATTTGAAAGGAAAATTAGAGACCTAGTATTTTTTTGTAGCTGTAACAACTGAAATTTCTTTTACTTCCAAAGAGACGTCTGTAAACTTCAAGTGTTATCATATTTACATACAGTTTGGGAGAATGTTAAATTTAGATGTATATTAAATATGTATGCTAAAATAATTTCAAATTATTATACATAGAGTACATGTTTCTTGCCAATATCACAAAAGAAATTATTAAAACTTTCATGAAACAGCATTAAAACATTATTCTTACTTATATCTTTTATAGAATAAATTCATAGAAACAAGATCCAAAAGAAAAGGTTTAAAGTCAACAACATCTATGATGCCATATTATACTCATGTAATCCCAGATGGTATTTGAATTTTCTTTTATGAATTACCAGTAATAGTAATGGTCATTTATTTCTCAATTCAATGAATTTTAGAGGGTTATGTTTTTCAAAAAGTTATTTACACAGAAGTAACCCCGACAACTCCAAATTAGCTCTTAAAAATTTATTACCAATGCTAAAATTAATGAGCTAAAGTTTGGGGAGAAAGAATTTGCATAGTATCAAAGTATCTTTCCCAAAAACTGATTAACAGCAAAGCAAATAATAAAGACTATTATCATCAGAAATAATACAGACAAATACTAAGTAGTCCCTGATATAATCCAATGAGAAGGGTACATCATTTTTGTGGTATTCTTGACAAAAATGTACAACTTCAATCTACTTATGAGACAACATCAAAGAAATACAAATTAAAGAGAATTTCACCAAATACGTGTGCAGACCTCCTACAAGAAAATTCTCAAAATTATTAAAAACATGGCAAGAATGAAGAACTACCACAATTTTAGGGAGCCTGAGGAAACAAGACAACTAAACACAATGTGGTATTCTAGCTAGCATCCTAAAATTTTAAAAAAGACATTAGAGGAAAAACTCATGAAATTCCACAAGATCTGTAATCCAGGAAATACTATGCCAATGTTAATTCCTTAGTTTTGATATCTGTACTATGATATCTGAGAGGGGAAAACTGAACATGGACTGGGTATTTGATGACAGAAATTGCTGTTCATTGTGTTAGCTCTCATAACCGTATGTAATTACATATGAAGGGATGTATTTTATATATTTAGAAATATATGCTGAAGTATTTAGAGAAAAGTTATTACTATTTCTCACAATTTGTTCATAATTTTACTATTTTTGAGTACATGCATGAAAAGCAATTTAATCCTAGTCAACATTCCAAAGTTCTGTATTCAGATGCAACTATTCTTTCACTACTAAAATAACACCAAAGGAGGGCCTCCCTGGTGGCGCAGCAGGTTGAGCACAGCGCTGTGAAGCTCTCTGCAGCCTCTGCAGCGCGGGTTCGGTTCCGGCCAGCCAGGGAGAAACCCACATGGCGCGGCAGACCTCTCCTGTCTCGCCTGCTGCTCCCCTCAGCAGTGTATTTTGGTCCGTCTGCCTGTTCTGCTCCCCATTGTCTCTGGTGAATCCTCTCACCCTCCCGTGTCTCTGGCCTGTACCCCAGTTCTTGTACAAAAATAAATAAATCTTAAAAAAAAAAATACCAAAGGATTCTATTAACGATAGTCAAGATGCTTTAAACCATTCACAAAGGAACTATTCTAAATATTACCCATGCATCATCTCTTTTTCCCTTCAAACGACTTTATGAAGGAAGTATTGCTAATATCCCACACTTCACAAATGAGAAAAATGAAGCAGGAGGCTAAGTTCAAGCTGGAAGAGGGCAGCATTAAGTGATTAAACTGGAATTAAAACTTGGCTGATTCCAGAGTCCTCCAACGAAAAGCTTATAAAAACACACCATATACAGCAACCAAAAGGTCTGTAACACTTATTTTTAGTATGTGCAATACACCCTAGTTTGTTTTATAGTCTTCTATTTTAATCACTAAATTGTTCTCATAAACTACCAGTGAGTCAGCACTAGGAGCTGAAAAATATTACACTAAACCTCCCTTGGCCTGGCAACTTTCATCATGTCTCATATAATACACACCCAGTTAAAATTTGAATTTCTGAACTATGACAATTTCAATTAAGTCAGTACACAATAAACAAAGTCATAAACAGGAAATTCCCGTATTTGTGACTATAAATCAGATAACACTAATTTTAAGTGATCACTATATGGTTTTCATGGGCTTTAATGATAACTATAAAATGTTTAGTTAGATAAAACTTAGGTGTAGATCTTACTTTTAAAGTCAGGGCCTCCCCGGTGGCGCAGCGGTTGAGCGCTGGGTTGCGAAGCTGACCGCAGCCTCTGCGGCGCCGGTTTGATCCCCGGCTGTGCCCCGGCCACCGGAGGAGGGTCCCACATGGCGCGCAGACCTCTCCTGCCGCCCACTGCTCCCCTCAGCAGTGTACTTGGTCCTTCTGCCTGCTCTGCTCCCTGCTCTGGCTCTGGTGAATTCTCTCACCCTCCCGCGCTTCTGACTGTACCCAGTGCTTGTACAAATAAATAAATAAAATAAATAAATAAAAAATAAATAAATAAATCAAAAAAATAAAATAAAATAAAGTCATACTAAACTTACAAAAATATAGCTCACATATGTTAAAAGTATGAAGAAATAAATATAACCATATGCTGGAAGGAGACTATCCAGGAAAATAATAAAATAAGAAAAAAGAGAATAAAATTTGTTGTTAGGTACTTCCTCTGCACTCATGAAAAAACCTGAGCACTAGGTATTTTTTTTTTTTTAAGATTTATTTATTTATACAAGAACCAGGGTACAGGCCAGAGGTGTGGGAGGGTGAGAGGATTCACCAGAGACGGAGCGGGGAACAGAACAGGCAGACTGACTGAATATACTGCTAAGGGGAGCAGCAGGCGAGACGGAAGTCTGCTTCACCATGTGGGATTCTCACCAGCAGGTGGGGATTGAACCTGCACTGCAGAGGCTGTGGACAGCTTCACAGTGCAGTGCTCAACCTCCTGCACCACCGGGAAGGCCTTGCACTAGGTATTTAAATAAAGTTTTCAGAGATAAGAAGCTTAAATCTCTCACTATATCAGCTATGTCATTTTTATTAATAAAGTTTCAGCACTCAACAACTAAAAGGCAAATCTTAAGGAGCTCAGATTCATTATATTATGTGCAATTTTTCCTCAAACATTTAAATGAGAGCATTGTTTTAAAAACTGATACTTAATTCTAATCACCTTTCAAACATATGCTAAAATCAAGTTCCATTATTCTGTTAAACTATTTCGCTGTGAATGCAGTAGTTTAAAGCTATTTTTTTTCTATATGAGAGTATAAATCCACTTTTTTTAAAGTTCACTGAGAATCCATATACCAATTTAACTTCTTTCCCTTCTTTTCCTTTCCCCAAGGGAATTCCTGTTAACCCTGCCTAGCTTGACTCACAACCTGCACACCATAACTTAGTAATTAATACTTAGATTTTCATAACCCAAGAACACATAAATGTGTCCTCTCAGCATTCAATTAACTAACTCAAGTAATGTGCAGTTTAATCCTATGGAACAAAGTAAATTTTAGAATAAAAGCTTTCTAACCTTAAGTAGTTTGTTACAATTATATGCTTTTTTTTTTTTAAGATTTTATTTATTTTTACATAGAAGAACGGTGGTACAAGCCAGAGGTGTGGGGGTGAGAGGTTTAACTAGGGACAGAGTGGGGAGAACAGGCAGATCTACATATATACACTGCTGAGAAGAGCAGGTGAGACAGGAGAGGTCTGCTGTGCCATGTGGGTAGCTCCCTGGCTGGGGCCTGAACTCATGCCACAGTGGCTGGCGATAGCTTGATAGTGCTGAGACTTTAATCCCCTGCACCACCATGGAGACCCACAAATAGATGCTTATTAATTTCTGAATTCTAAACAGACATAATATCTGACTATTTCCTAAATTCAGAGATCTCAGAACTTCTGTTCAGACCTTCAAATGCTAGCAAAATAATCTACAATTTTATTATTAGAATGTTCTACAAATACACATGAAAAAGCCAAACTGAAAGAATTCAAGGATTCATCAGAAATTAGGGACAAAGGTAAAGATAAGCAAATTCACAAAGAAAAACAAACATAAACAAGACGTCACTTTTACCAAGGAACATGAGCATAAGTTTTATTTGCAATGACCCTAGATTTCAGACTCGCAAGTTTGTTGGTAAAACTTTCCAAACAGTATGTAAGAATGTAAAAGAATAAGTGGATACTCAAAGAGCCTTAAAAATGTTCACAAAATTAGATTTATAATTCTTCTACCTACTAATCCTAAAGTAGCATCTACAGAGGCAGACTAAGACTTAAAGAAGTATAATGCTGCTCTCCTAACAATCTATTACGAAACAAAAATTAGATTCAGCATTTGTTACATGTATCCCTATAAAGTTCTACAATCATTAGGTATATTTTAAAAAACAAAATTCAGGGCCTCCCTGGTGGCCAGGTGGTTGAGTGCCGCACTTTGAAGCTGTCCGAGCCTCTGCAGCGCGGGTTTGATCCCATCCCGCCAGGGAGAATTCCACATGGAGAGGTAGACCTCTCTTGTATCACCCGCTGCTCCCCGCAGTGCATTTCGTCAGTCTGCCGGTTCTGTTCCCTGCTCTGTCTCTGGTGAATCCTCTCACCCTCCCGCGCATTTGGCCTGTACCCTGATTCTTGTATAAAAAATAAATATATCTTTAAAAAAAATTAAAAATAAATAAAAAACAAAATTCTCCACCCTATAATTCCCTTCTAATCTTTCTATCACTTGGGCATACAGAACCAATAGCCCTAGAGTTGGGGGGGGGGACCTCCCCGGTGGCGCAGTGGTTGAGCGCTGGGTTGCGAAGCTGCCCGCGGCCTCTGCGGCGCCGGTTCGATCCCGGCTGCTCCCCGGCCACCGGGTGAGGATCCCACATGGCGCGCAGAGCTCTCCTGCCGCCCGCTGCTCCCCTCAGCAGTGTACTTCGGTCCTTCTGCCTGTTCTGCTCCAAGCTCTGGCTCTGGTGAATTCTCTCACCCTCCCGCGCTTCTGACTGTACCCAGTGCATGTATAAACAAAACAAACAAACAAATAAATGAATAAATTAAAAAAAACATGCCTCTAAAAAAAAAAAAAAAAGCCCTAGAGGGAGGGAGCCTCCACCGCCATTACCCACTGCCATTGTTAAGAAGTCTGAGTTACTGGGCCTCCCCGGTGGCGCAGCGGTTGAGCGCTGGGTTGCGAAGCTGCCCGCGGCCTCTGCAGCGCCGGTTCGATCCCCGGCTGCTCCCCGGCTGCTCCCCGGCCACCGGAGGAGGGTCCCACATGGCGCGCAGACCTCTCCTGCCGCCCGCTGCTCCCCTCAGCAGTGTGCTTCGGTCCTTCTGCCTGCTCTGCTCCCCGCTCTGGCTCTGGTGAATTCTCTCACCCTCCCACGCTTCTGACTGTACCCAGTGCATGTATAAACAAAAAACAAAACAAACAAATAAATAAATAAATAAAAACATGCCTCTATAAAAAAAAAAAAAAAAAAAGAAGTCTGAGTTACTAAAACTGAAAACAAAACCTTGTTTATCACACCTTGTCTATCACCTGTGTTTCTGTGTTTCACCTGTCCTGAAGGAACCCTGACACACTGAACTAAAATTCCTGAAGCAGGGACCATGCCTTGTAGAAACTCCCCACCCCCTCCCACTTCTGATGAACAGATGAAGAATAAAGGAAGACATGTATATTAAAGTGCATGTTTACACATAAACACACACATATATATGCATACATTATCTATGCCCCCAGTACTTTAAGAGTTTGCTATGTTTGCTATGTGACACCTCTTCTCTACCTGTTTATTGTCAAATTACAATAATGTTCTACATTTCGAAAGCTTAAAGTAAACAATACTATTTGGGGAGCATCTTTCCAGTCCCAGTTAACAACAAACATAACAAGGCCCACAACTCTAATGTTTTCTTGAAGCTGGGTCTCCGCCCCCCCACCCCCCACCCCACCCCGGCCAATACTTCTGCCCCTTCACCCAGACCCCTAAAGGATTCGGTCTGATCTGATTGTTCCAGCAGCAGGACTCACTGGCCAAGCCCCTCCCTCAAACTGACCCCCACCTGCCTGGGCTGAAGCTGCAGCCAGGGGTTGCGGCCAGGCCCCCCCTCCCGGTTTAAGAAAGTAAGAGCGGGCGTTTGCTCAGTTTGGGGTTGGTTACCCACCAGACCGAGCCCCGGCCGAGCCCCGCCCCCACCCCGCGGGCCACCCCCGGGGCCGCCAGCCCCCGGGTCCCGCTCACCGTCGGGCAGCTCCACAGTGCGCGCGCGGCGCAGAGAGCGCGTCAGGCGGTTGAGCTGCTCCATCGCTCTCTCCATCCTCCGGGCGCCCTCCGTGCTGCCCCACCGCGCCCGCGGCCTCCGCGCCGGCGCCCTACATCCCGCCTCAGGCCCCTCCCGTGGGCGGGGACGTGCGCTCGCCCCAGCCCGCTCCTGGGGCTGCGGGGGCCGTTCTGGGCGGCGTCCTCCGCCCACTGGCTGGCCGCTGCCGGACCGACTACAGAAGGGGCGCCCGCCAACACCTCCGCTCGCGCCCTTCCTGCCGCCGCTGCCGCGTCCCTGCCGGACTCGCAGGGCCTTCTGGGAACTGTAGTTCCCCGCCGGCTGAGCCGCGCGCCCGGGGCGGAGCTACGGGGGCTGAGCCCCGGGCCACGCCTCGGCCCAGGAGAGAGTGGGCGGGCGGTGGAGTGGAGGAAAGGTGTGTGCCGCAAGCAATGCGCAGACTGAACGTATCCCTAAGTTCTTGGAGAGACTTCTTGAGAGAGTGCACGCAGGTTGCTCTAGCCTTTCAAGTTGTACTGGAGCAGCTTTTTTCAATGCTGTCAATCTCCTGTATATCAATAGCAGATTGGGGATGCACAATTGTTCTTTTTTTTTTTTTTAAAGATTTATTTATTGGGGGCCTCCCTGGTAGTGCAGCATCAGAAACTTAGCATGATTTAAATTGAAGATAAATCTCATAGTGTCATGCTTGCAAAGCAGGCAAATGGAAGGGAGTCTGGATAACAGCAAGGGTTACAACCAGGATCACTCCACAGAGTCTGGTGTGACTGTTAATGAATGCCAGGCACCCTAGTTATACTGTTCTGTCAGCTGTTAGCTGCTGGTAAAAACACTGGCTCCCACAGAAGAACCACTACTGCTACTGCCACCCCACGCATGAATTAGAGAGGCCACTCTTTATAGCACTAATTTCTAGTTTAAACCCTGAAATTGGAGTGTCTGAACGTTTTAGCCTAGAACATGTGTTTATGACCTAGCTGCAAAGGATACTAAGGAAGTAAGTCTGTCTTTTCAGCTTCAATAGTGGGAAGCAGGCTCTGATTCTGGCTAAAACTTAAATTATGGAGAGTTGTCTCCCCCACCCCCCTCAAAAAAAAAAGTTCAGATGCTGGGCAGTCACAAAAGCAACAAATGTTCAAAATCTTACTGCTCTACCTGCTGTATTCCTTATCCCTTTATATCAACCTAAATACATACACCAGATATCATGGCACCATCTTTAAACAGTTCACCCTTACACCCAATAGGTTTCACAGTCCCAACCTTAAGCATTTCTTATATTTATTCTTAATCTCTATCTGTATTACCATGGTTACAATCAGGCATCCCATCACTTCCCCATGGATATTTGCTGTAATATTCTACATGGTTTTTCTAAGCCAAACCTTACCCTATAATCAATCTTCAACACTGCTATCACACAAATATCTTTGCGCTATTTAAAGTCTGTCAAGCAGTCTTCATTACCTTTGGAGTAAAGTTCAGACTATAGGCAGAAAATACAAGGCCTTTCTGGGATTCCATTTTGATCTTCATCTTTCAAAATTCTACCATGAACACCGAACACTTCACTGCAATTATGAGAAAATACATGTTTTCCAAATATATAGTACTCTCGTACACATTCATCCATGCATGTGCTTTTGCCTCTCCCTGGAATGTCCTTGAGACCTCATTTACTTTGTAACCCTTACTTTTCCTTTAACACTCAGTTTACATCACCCTCTAGATGAGTTTGGGGTCCACTCTTTGTGACCCCATAGCTAATTTTACACATTTTTTTTATAGCTTAATCACCATGTGTTAGACTATTATACTGTTGGTCTACCTTACTAAATGATTTCTTTGAGGTAGTCTTGCGATTCAATATCCTCATTGCCTTGAATTTCCAATAAATACTTGGTGATAGAGTGAAAAAATCAATGGGGGAAGAAAAGGGAGTTCTTTTTGTTTTTAAAGATTTATTTATTCATGAATACAAAAACTGGGGTGTAAGCCAGAGGTGCAGGGGTGTGAGAGGACTCACCAGAGAGAGTAGAGAGCCAATCAGTAGATCTGAAATACACTGTTAAAGGGAGCAGTGGAAGCGAGAGACAGAAGAGGTCTGCTGCACCGCGTGGGTCAACTCCCTGGCTGGCTGGGGATCAAACTCATGCTGCAGTGGCTGGCTTGATAGTGCTGTCTTTAACCCCCATGCCACCAGGGAGACCCCCCCAAAAGGAAGGGAATTCTACTGGAAAAATGAAACTGAGATCTAAGCAGATTAGATGAGTTATCCAAAACTAAACAGCTTCTTATGGCAGAACTAAAACTAGACTTCTCAGTACTTAACTACTCTCTCCTATCTACTATAATTCCTCGTCTACAAGACATATTGCCTCTTAATGAAAATCACACTGCAGATTTGATTCTAGAAATTTGCTCTTACATGTGGAAGGGACATAAATGATTTCAAGTAGAAAATATTCAAATATTGCCCCAGAAGCAACTTGTACTGGCAAAGCAGAAAAAGTTATCTATTTCATATACAAAGAAATTCTTTATGTCATAAACTATTTAAAAGTCAATATCTTATTATACAGTCATTTGATCTGTCTCAGTAATGTTTGAGGTGATGGTACTTACATGAATGCAAAATTCTGGGCTTAAGAGAGCAGGTAACATTTGACAAGTCCCTGACATGGAATGACTTTGTGTTATCACTATTGTTAAGCAAATCGGATGATTATTTATGTTCCTGTCAGTGATTAGATGCTATAATTACAGTAATTGTCTGCTCAATATAAGTAGCAGAGAGCAACTGACAGGCAGCCATGAGCAAATGAATGACCCAGAACGAAGTTGTCTGCATGTGAGGCTGTAATTATAGAACCACAGCAGAATCCACCATGACTATAAGTTTAATTATGGCTCAGTAGCAAGGCTCTCAGAAAATTAGAGAAGTATTTCCAAATCACAACTGTCAGGTTTTGTAGTTTCAGGTTAACAAATAATAACACCTACAAAAAGAGTTGTAATAATGGCTAGTAAATGTTTTATTTTTATCTTTGAAATTGCTTTTGCTTTGTTGTCTATACCAGGAAGTCTCAGAAGCATGTCATTATAATAATAAGGCAATAGACTTGATCCTAAGTAAAACAGGTATTTTAAATAGAGGAGTAAATTCCTGTTTAATAACTATTACTCTCTCTCAAATAAAGTAACTTTAAAACTCAATTGGCAGGGCCTCCCTGTTGGCGCAAGGGGTTAAGCACAGCACTTTGAAGCTATCAGCAGCTCCTACAGCGCAAGTTCCATCCCTTACCCACATGGCACAGCAGACCTCTTCTGTCTCGCCTGCTGCTCCCCTCAGCAGTGTATTCCAATCAGTCTGCCTGTTCTGTTCCCTCCTCTGTCTCTGGTGAATCCTCTAACCGCACCCCCACCCGGCATCTCTGGCCTCTACCCCAGCTCTTGTATGCATAAATAAACAAATCTTTAAAACACACACAAAAAAAACCTCAACTGGCAGAAAAACATTATAAATATGATGGCACATGCATGACAAAACTATCTATTTATAAATTTACACATCAATATTAACTAATTTTTTAAAAGCTTACAAGGATAATACCCTCAAACCTGATATTTATGTTAACTCTGAGGAGGAACATTATATTGAGAAGAAAAGTTACAACCATGTGTGTCTCTTTATACTTTACATGTCTCTGTAATTTTTAAAGTTTTTACCAAAAAAAATCACAAGTTGTATTATTAATCTTGTCAGTTAAAAAATAAAACAAAACAGGGCCTCCCTGGTACGCCACTGGTTAAGTCTCAGCACTATTAAGCTATCCCCAGTTTGATCCCCCACCAGGGAGTTAACCCACTTAGCGTAGCAGAGCTCTCCTGTCTTGCCCACTGCTCCGCTCAACAGTGTATTTCAGTAGCTCTGCCTCTTCTGCTCCCTACTCTGTCTCTGGTGACTCCTCTCACCATCCCCCACACTTCTGGCCCACAACCCAGCTCTTATATGTATAAATAAAATAAAATAAATATTTTTTAAAAAAACAGCAACAACAAAACTTCTGAATTATAGAGCAAGATTTAACTAAGGTTAGATTGAATTTCTTTTGTGCTTAATAACTGTTACTATGACAAAATTACATTACAAGCATGTTTACATAAATCAGTCAAATTAATTTTAATATGTATCTGAAATTTACTGTGTAGATATAGTATAATTTTATTCATGTCTTTTACTTAGTTTTCAATTACTTAAAAATAAATTTTCCCCCTTTTTATTTTAAACTTCTTTCTTAAAACAACTTTTACAAGTTTTTATTATGGAGTTTTCCAAACTTACACAAAAGTAGAGGAAATATATAAGGAATTCTCTATTATCTGTATCCCAACTTCAGTGATTATAAATTTATGGACAACTTTGCTTGCCTAAAATAAAAGTGTTACTTTCTCTACTCATATACTTTCTTCCTCTTTATAATAATTTTTATCTGAAGAGAAAGAAAAGACTTTGTGACCATTTGGATTTTGATTCATTATTCATTATTTTGATTCATTATTCTCAAATTTACTCTTTAAAATTATCATCTTGGGACTCCCGGGTGGCACATGGGGTTAAGCACCGCACTATGAAGCAATCCACAGCCTCTGCAGCACGAGTTCAATCCCAACCAGGGAGAAACCACATGGCAAAGCAGACCTCTCCTGTCTCGCCCGCTGCTCCCCTCAGCAGTGTATTTCAGTCAGTCTGCCTGTTCTGTTCCCCACTCTATCTCTGGTGAATCCTCTCACCCCCCACACTTCTGGCCTGTTCCCCAGTTCCTGTATGCATAAGTAAATAAAACTTTAAAAAAATAAAATAAAATAAAAAAATAAAGACTCATCAACCAAAGCAAAGAAAGTCAAGGAAAACATAAACATCTGGGATTACATCTAACTGAAAAGCTTATGCACAGCACAAGAGACATTAACCAAAACAGAGAGACACCCCACTGATTGGGAAAAAATCTTTGCATTCCGATCTACTGATAAGGGGCTGATCACAAAGATATACAAAGAACTCACAGAACTCAACAAAAACAAAATAAACAATCCAGTCAAGAAATGGGCAGAAGAACTTAAAAGACATTTCTCCAAATGGGAAATGCAAATGGCCAACAGGCATATGAAAAACTGTTCAACATCCCTGATAATCAGGGAAATGCAAATTAAAACCACATTGAAATATCACCTTACACCAGTAAGAATGGCACATATCAAAAAAACAAGCAACAGCAAATGTTGGTGGGGATGTGGTGAAAAAGGAACTCTCCTACATTGCTGGTGGGAGTGCAAACTGGTCCAACCACTATGGAAAGCTGTCTGGAGATTCCTCAGTCTACTAAAAATAAAGCTACCATAGGACCTGGCAATTCCACTACTAGGCATCTACCCAAAGGACACAAAAACATTGATTCAAAAGAACACCTGTACACCTATGTTTATTGCAGCACTATTTACAATAGATAAAACCTGGAAACAACCCAAATGCCCAAAAATAGATGACTGGATCAAGAAGATGTGGCATATATACACTATGGAATATTATTCAGCAATCAAAAAAGATAAACTCATGCCATTTGCAGCAACGTGGATGGAACTAGAAGGAATTATGCTCAGCAAAATAAGCCACAAGGAAAAAGAAAAATATCGGGGCTTCCCTGGTGGTGCAAGGGTTAAGATGCAACCTATGAAACTATCCGCAGCCACTGCAGCACTAGAGTTCTATTCCCAGCCAGCCAGTGAGCAACCCACATGGCTCAGCAGATCTCTCTTGGCTCGCCCGCTGCTCCCCTTAGCAGTGTACTTCGGTCAATCTGCCTGTTCTGTTCCCCACTCTGTCTCTGGTAAATCCTCTCACCTCCCCCACCCGGTGCCTCTGGCCTGTACCCCAGCTCTTGTATGCATAAATAAATAAATCTTTTTTAAAAAAAAAAAGAAAAAAGAAAAAGGTCCTCCCCTGCTGGCACAGGGGGTAAGCGATGTGCTGTGAAGCTGTCTGCAGCTTCTGCAGCACCGGTTGGATCCAGGCCAGCTGGGGAGGGTCCCACACGGTGCTGCAGAACTCTCCTGTCCTGCTCGCTGCTCCCCTCAGCAGTGTATCTTCAGTCTGCCTATTCTGTTTCCCACTCTGTCTCTGGTGAATCCTCTCACCCTCCCACGCATCTGGTCTGTACCCCAGTTCTTGTATAAATAAATAAATAAATCTTAAAAACAAAAGAAAAAGAAAAAATCGGATGGTTTCACTTATAGCAGGAATATAGGGGAACCCATAAGACATCAGTGTAAAAAATAATAACAGTACAAAACACAACAAAGCAAAAATGGACAATTATAAATCAGAGACATACTGCAGGGGAGGAGGTTGGAGAGGGATCAGAGGGAGGGAGGAGCACAGGGGACTGAGGTGATGGTGCACGGGTGCATTGGTGAAGAAAACTCTGTGGGGACTACACCTGAGGGGGAGGGGGGAAGCAAATATTGTTCAAAAATGAACAATTATGTAAAAAATGAAAAAAGATGAAAAAAATAAAGTCAAGCCAGAGGAAAAGAAAAGAAAAAAAATTAAAGGTTATGTTTTGATTGTCAAAAATAAATATATAAAATTATCATCTTGCATTAATAACCACAGTTTCACAACTATCCTTGGCAAACTTATTTAAGATATAAAGTTGTCTCTAATATTTAGGATTTTCCCTGTGACAATTCAAAAATAAAAATCCTATGCAGACAACTACAATGATAATTATGTATATAAAGTTATAAGTGTGCACTGGCACATGAAGTGTTGAGTAAAATAAAGGGAATTTTAAAAGAAAGTAATTTTAAAAAGACCTAAATATTTAACCCACACTTAATATTTTCTTTCAAGCCATAGTCTTTGTTTTTAAGCATCTATGGCCAAATAAAAATAAACTCAGGTGGTAGATGCTGTTACAGTTCACTATTTCCAGTGTTTCCATATAGTATCCCCCTTGAAGTGCTTTACAACTTAAACAGTGTTTATGTCCAATGCTTGGCAAAGTAGGACTCTGAGAGCAAGACCATTAGCCAGAACAAGATGAATGGAGCTTAGGTAGAGCACTAAAGACAACAACATCTAGTGTTTCAGTACTGGTGTCAGGACCATGGACAGTGGTGTATATGCTTGTAACTTCTCATCATTCCTGCTGTGAACTTGTTGCTTGCAAAGAAAGCATGTTTTACTGTGTATCAGAAGTGATGGGAATGAAGGCACAAAACACTGTTGGAAAATCAATTGCAGAAGTCAATTTTTACAAAGCCTAGGCAGAGACGTTGTAAAGGTCTTAAAATCCAAAGACAGGGGCTTCCCTGACAGCGCAAGGGGTTAAGATGTAACCTATGAAGCTCACTGCAGCCACTGTAGCATGAGTTTGATGCCCAGCCAGGGAGCTACCCACATGGTGCAGCAGACCTCTGCTATCTTGCCCACTGCTCCCCTCAGCAGTGTATTTCAGTCGTCTGCCTGTTCTGTTCCCCACTCTGTCTCTGGTGAAACCTCTCACCCCCCACAACTCTGGCCTGTGCCCCAGCTCTTGTATGTATAAATAAATACATCTTTTTTAAAAAATCCAAAGACAGATATCCAGGAGCCACACAGGAAAAGGAAAAGACAAATTCAAAGACAAAAGGAATGAAGGATGCAAGTTAAAACTTAATATGATAGAATAGAGAAGACATTCATACTTGAGAACTAGAAGCAGTCTTTCAAGTATAGAAGCAGGCAAGCAGGTCCACACAATAGTGCAATTACAGTAAGGTCTTCCTACCCCTTGATCTGAATTCAATTCAATTGAAATTGGTTCAAATTCAGGGTCTCCCTAGTGGTGCAAGGAGTTAAGATGCAACCTATGAAGCTGTCCGCAGCCTCTGCAGCACAAGTTCAATCCCCCGTCCGGCCAGGGAGCAACCCACATGGCGCAGCAGACCTCTCCTGTCTTGCCTGCTGCTCCCCTCAGCAGAATACTTCGGTCAACCTGCGTGCTCTGTTCCCCACTCTGTCTCTAGTGAATCCTCTCACTGCCCCCCCACACACACACACACATCTGGCCTATACCCCAGCTTTTGTATGCATAAATAAATCTTTAATTTTTTTTAATTGATTCAATTTCACAAGCACTCAATGCATGACAATAATGGTGATAATGGTTCAAAGAAGTAATCCTGGTGTAGAAAGATTAGAGCTAACAGCTTTATACTGCTTGCAGGCATGGGCAGGATTGAATGTATGCTATTGATTATAATGTCACCTAAGTAGTCTGTAGCACTCATGGTCTTGACATTTGGAAGCAGATACCTTAATTTACTAATAATATTTTTGCATTATCCCAGAGAGGATAAAGAAAATAGACTTAAAAGAAGAGTCAGATAGTTAGGGAAGGGAAAATTGATTAGTACTGACATTATAATTTCCACCTCCAATTTAGGCATTTTATTTCAACACATTTTTATCTCTCAAGCCAGAAATACAGTATATGGACCCCTTTAGGAATAAAATCACAACACTGTGTGTGTGCATAGACATATGAATATATATGTTAAGATGAACTTTAATTTTCATCTTATCCAAATATATATAAGGGGATGCCAGTCCAATTGGGAGAAATAAACAAGCAAGCACAGTATATAGAGAAAAGATTTTTTTCCATTAAGAAGAATGTGGGCCTCCCCGGTGGTGCAGCAGGATGAGTGCAGTGCTGTGAAGCTGTCCGCAGCCTCTTCAGTGCGGGTTCAATTCTTGGCCGCCAGGGGGACACGCACATGGCGCAGCAGACCTCTCCTGACTTGCCTGCTGCTCCCCTCAGCAGTGTATTTCAGTAGATCTGCCTGTCCTGCTCCCCCCTCTGCCTCTGGTGCATCCTCTCACCCTCCCACACCTCTGACCTGTACCCCAGTTCTTGTATAAATAATAAAAACAAATCTTTAAAAAAAAAAAGAAGACAAATGGGTAAGGGGCCTCCCTGGTGGTGCAAGTAATTAAGCACAGACTGTGAAGCTATCCGCAGCCTCTGCATCAAGAGTTTGATCCCTGGCCAGCCAGGGAGCTCCCCACAGGGTGCACCAGACCTCCCCTGTCTTGCCCGCTACTCCCCTCAGCAGTGTATTTCAGTAGACTGGGCGGTTCTGCTCCTCATTCTATAACTGGTAAATCCTCTCACCCCCTGCACCTCTGGCCTATACTCCAGTTCTTATATTCATAAATAAATATTTTTTTAAAAAGAATAAGAATAAAAAAAATAAGAATGGGTAAGAAGGAATACTTACACTCTCCTTTTAAATATTTTAAATACTGTCTCATTAGAAGAACAAATTAAGAATACAGTGGTTAAGAGTCTTCCTATCAGAGGCTCCTTTAAACTTAGTGGAAAGAAACTATAAATAGAGCTTCAAGAGTTTGGAAAATAAGCAGAAATAGTGGAGTATCACACACCTACTTCATTGTGTTGCATCATTGGCATAACTATGGATACAAGTGTCATCTAATCTCAGTCTGTTCATCTACCTCTACAATGCAATTGTTATGATGGGACTGACTACATGAATGTCTTCAAACTTCTTCAGTGCTCTATATGTGCTTCCCAAATATTTGTTGATTCTAAGATATCTTATTGGATAAGAAACTCATTTTCAGTTCATATATATATATATATATATAAGAAATATACTGCTTAAGTCACATTCAGATATTGCTTACTGTCTAGGAATACCAAGGGTCCAGACAGCACCATAATGATTTTTCTTCTATGGATGCTATGATGAGGGACTTTGAATGAACTCCTAGAATAGGGAGTCAGCAAAATTTTTCTATAAATGAACCAGATAGTGTAAACAGATCATGGGCCAGATTTGACTGGTGGGATAGTTTGTCAACTCCAGCAAAGAAAAATTAGAGGAAGATTAGCATTGCTAATCTTAAGTTTCTTCCTCATCTCAGTACTGTTTAATCAACAATTTTAACAATTTAAAAGAATTTTTATATTATATTAAAAAACACTCAAAAAAGAATCAATCAGCATACATGTTAGAAGTCCTTCCAAAAGTCTGGGTACCCAACAGCCGTACAGGTGGCTGTTGCTTTTTTCTCTGTTCAGTTTGCAGCTGATTTAAGAATCTAGGAATGTCTAGGAATAACTCATGCACTAGTTCTTAAATAAAATTTAGATTTGCTCCACCAAATTGTAGAAACATGCTTTTACTATATATCCACCAAAATACCTCCCATTCAGATCAACAATAGCTTTAATTGTTGATTCAAATCTCTCAAAGTCTGCTTTCTGAAGAAACCTTTTCTTCTATATAATGTGGAGAACATATGTATGTGTGTTTTTATGTCGGGAATAAAAATATGTATTTACATATATAATAATGAATGTATAAAACATGTGTATATATAATACACATATAAGGACATGTATTTATAAATTTCCTCTAGTTTATAGCCCTTACTTTTTGTAGAAGCTTTCATATATAATTTCAAAAGATAAATAAGGGAGCTAATAAAAGCATAATTCAATGAGTAAGAATGATGGTCACACCATCATCTAGTTAACAATTTTGTTCAATTGTTGCCTCTCCCTTAATAAGGTAATGGACACACCCACTCATGGAACAAAGAGGTCTCCAGTGTCTCTTTACAGAGCAGTGTTCAAGTCTGGAGAGAAAAGGGTTCTGCATTTGCCCAACAGCCATTGGCAAGGTACACCTCACCTGTTTTCATATATTAATCAGCTGCTTCTTTTAGGGGAGGGACTCTTTCATAAATGCACATATTTAGATTAAACTTACTGTCAAGCAGGTAACACTGCCTGCTACAAACGGATCCCATATGTGCTAATTACCTTACAGAACACAGACGCTATAGAGAGATTAAAGTAATGACTTGGATGGATGAACAAATAGGTCAGCTAGAGATAAGGACACTGGTTGGTCTAATATTAGATAGTGCCCTACAGACCTCCTGCCTGGACAGAATCATTCAACTGCTCCTACAGCTTTAGAATTTAGAAAATGGTTTTAGACCTTCAGAGCTTAAAATTTTCATGTATTTGCCTGTCTTCTGACTTTGGAGAACTATAAGAGATATAAAAATAAACTCTAACAAAACTGCATGCTTAGAGGTTTATGATATGTCAAAAGATCCTCTGTGGTGCTGTTAGTCTTTTATAATTTCCTAATAACTGTCATAGAAAGTCTATGAAAATGAAAATCCCCAGCAGCAATATGGGATGAAATTATGAACAAATAAAATGTATAAAAAGATGCTCTTCCTTAACATTTATCAGCAGATTGGACTTTATGATTTGAATAGATAATATAAAATGATTGGTAGGCAGCCAACACAGTGTGTTTGCTGATTTGGGAGTCAACGGATAGATATTTATTTCATTTCTAACTTCACAGGCTTTTGTAAAGTTAAGACATTTAACCCCTCAGTACCTCCTTTTTCTCTTGGTGAAACTGATTTCACATGCTAGTATCTATACTTGAGTGAATGCTAAAGATATCTAAAACAAGAAAGGTATTTTTCACTTCTCCCTATATCTCAAATGTGCCCTCCTCCATCTTTATCCCACAAAAATAAAAATAACATTCAATGACAGTACTGGTCAAATAAAAAAGGCTAAACTTTTGAGTCATATGATACAACTTAACACTTGTTTTAATCTAATTAGGCAACCCAAGTCCACCACTATATGTACTACCCAGACATTTCATCTCTGTGATGAGAATTAGGTCAAAGAGAATTAAAATAAGGTCAGTTTCTACATGATAGGAAAATTGAAGATATGATTAGATCTAGCATGGGCTCCTATTGAGCTAAAATCAGCATTTAGACAAGTCTAGACCTTTTAACTTGTTTTTTTTTCTTTTACTTTTCTATTTTCCCTTATTACCTCCCACACCTGCACACTTCCTCCCAACCACGCACCTGAGGTCAAAGATGGAGCAAACATTATATTCTCTGTGTTAGATATTTGTTCCCTGGTTAAGCATCATCAATTCCTATTGGAAACCTCTAGAGAGAAAAGCTACAAAATGAAATACAAGAAATAATTTATGAAACTCCAGGAGGAAGGAAGACAGCTTAATATAAGTGAGGAAGAGTAGCATTCTCCAAGTCTTTTCACAGCATAGAATGACTTGGTTTTTACCAACAATAGCTCAGAAAATGTAGGGCTGCTTTGAAACTTCCAGATTTGGTAGCTCTGAAAGAAGCACTGAAAGATCACACCTTTAATAAATACACTATATCAGACAAGCGCAGGATAGGTAGATACCACTCTTACGGCAGCATGGTAACCAGGTGACCAAGATTCCAGAGCATCTAAGAGGGTTTCCTAAGCAAATGCCAGATATGTCCTAAAAATTTAGAGGCAGCCTGGAAATTTTATAATAGCAGATAGGGGCAGAAATGGGAAGTTTAACCACATATTTAACTCCATTTGAACCCACAGGCTGGTGAAGATCAAGGAAATCAGCTTATGTGGATTTTCTGGTAAGATCCAGATTTCAGTCTTCTAAGAGTGTACTGTGATTTTAAGTTCCTTACTCTTCATATTATTAGAAGACAAGTTAAATTTGAGGGAGTCAAAAGCTATACATTATTTTCAACTGGGCAGAGGTAGGGTGAGTTGCTGTGCCTAACCCCCACCGCACCCCCCCGCCCCCGCCAGCCCGTTGTCCAAGGAAGAGTTGTTTTCCCTTTTGTTAAACACTGCTTTTTTTTTTTTTTAAGATTTATTTATTTATGCATATAAGAACTGGGGAACAGGCCATAACTGTGGGGAGTGAGAGGTTTCACCAGAGACAGAGTGGGGAACAGAACAGGTAAACTGACTGAAATACACTGCTGAGGGGAGCAGTGGGTGAGACAAGAGAACTCTGCCTCGCCATGTGGGTTTCTCCCTGGCTGGCCAGGGATCGAATTCGTGCTGCAGAGGCTGTGGATTGATCCATAGTGCAGTGCTAAACCCCTTGTGCCACCAGGGAGGTCCTAAGCACTGCTTTTTGAGAGCAGATATGTTTCTTTATGGAGTGAAAAGGAGATAGAAAGGGAGTTGAGGGGTGATGAAGCTATGAAAATGAGTGGAAAAGATGAGGAAAATGTCTTATGCCTCATAACCTTAACTACTGCAGTTCTTCTGGTTGGAAGGCGGGAGGAAAAGTCCCTTTCAGTCACTGCTTCATTCTTCCCAGTGTGGCTCTGAGCAGTTTCTTGTAATGCTGGTGAGATGGGTAACATGGTTTGTTGAAAAGATCACTGGACTTGGAATAAGACACCTGATTTTTGACCTGCCTCTCCTGTTACATCAATGGGCTCTTAGGTGGGATGTTGGGAATGGGAGAGAAGTGGCTATAATTTGTAGTATTTGCCAATTTTTAAAAAAAGATTTATTTATTTATGCATACAAGAGCTGGGGTACAGGCCAGAGATGGGGGGGTGGGAGGATTCACCAGAGACAGAGTTGGGTGTTCTAACAGGCAGATCTACTGAAATACACTGCTGAGGGGAGCAGCGGACAAGACAGGAGAGGTCTACTGCTCCATGTGGGTTCTCCCTGGCCTGCTAGGGATAGAACTCATGCTGCAGAAGCTGCGGATAGCTTCACAGTGCTGTGTTTAACCTCTTGCACTACCGTGGAGGCCAGGATTTGCCAATTTCTGTGATGTGAATATTCTCACCATAACCTGTTTCAAGCAACCTAGATGTACCAGTAAAAGTGGAATTGTGAAGAGATACAAGTGGCTCGTCATCACATAGTAATGCCAGATACAATAAATGTAAATAACTTCAAGGAAAAAGATGATAATAAAATGTAGTAAAATAATTAGGAAATGGTGAGTTTTCAGTATTTTCTACATGTGTATGTTTGTGTCTGTGTGTGTGTATGTGTGTGTTTGTGTTAAATAGCTGGAAATTTAATTTATTGAATTACCACTCTGGTACAATTTGTTTCTTAATTGAAGTATAATTGACAAAAAATAAGCAGCACATATTTAAAAATGTACTATTTGATGATTTTTGACATACATATGCACCCATGAAACCATCAACAAAAATCAAGAAGGTAAACATGTATATCATCCTCAAAAGTTTCCTTGTGCTCTCTGTAATCCCTCCTCTTCCTGCCCCTCCATCCTCACTCTATCTGCCAGACAGACACTGATGTGTTTCTGTTGTTCAATTTGGATTTTCTCCTTTGTGTTTTTCAATACTTAAGCATAATTGAAACATTCTACCTTCTCTACAAAACTGCAATTATTTGGGCCTCCCTGGTGGTACAAGGGGTTAAGAAGCAACCTATGAAGCAATCCGCAGCTACTGCAGCACGAGTAGGATCCCCCACCAGGGAGCTGCCCACATGGCGAAGCAGACCTCTCCTGGCTCACCTGCTGCTCCCCTCAGCGGTATATTTCGGTCCATCTGCCTGTTCCCCACTCTGTGTCTGGTGAATCCTCTCACACCCATACCTCTGGCCTGTACCCCAGCTCTTGTATGCATAAATAAATGAATCTTTTTAAAAAATTGCAATTATTTCATGACACATTTGTTTTCCTTACTTTAAAATGGCTCAGTGTTAAGGTTCACAATGATTTATTTTGTATCCCTATGGGGCAAGTTTGGAAAGAGCAAATATGCAATAGGTGTATGTCTCCATTCAAGTTTTCTTTGTGATGACCAAAATGGCACTAGGTGTAAGCTTCCTGAAAAAGTCCAAAGAATTTAAGCGTCGTGATCATGTAATGATGCCACGAATTCACATGCATAAGCTAGAACTCAAAACTAGTAACTTTCAGGCCTCCCTGGTGGCGCAGGGGTTACAGTCTCAGTACTATCAAGCTATCTCTTGTCACTGCAACAAGTCTTCAATCCCGATCCCGGCCAGGGAAGTGACCCACACGGCACAGAAGACCTCTCCTATCTTGCCCCCTACTCCCTGCAGTGTATTTCAGTAGAGCTGCCTGTTCTGTACCCCACTCTGTCTCCAGTGAATCCTCTCACCCTGTGCACCTCCGGCCTACACCTCAGTTCTTGTATGCATAAATAAATAAAATAAATCTTAAAAAGTAAGTTTCAAGGGGTTTGGAAAACTCCTTACCTGTACCCTAGGGGCCCCCCACCTGCTTTCTTGCCCCTGTTGAAATCACTGCATACAGCAGGATGTTCTGATGGGAAAGCACTGGCCAAGTGAGCGACATTCTTAAAGAATAAAGGTTTGAAAATACTGTTGAACTTCAAGGTTTCAGAAAGATTTTTTCATAGCCAAAGTATTTTAAATGTGTAGAGTTTTGTAAGGAGGAGTGAGTGCGATTGCCTGAGTTTTGAAATAAGTACTTTTTAAATCACTTATGCTAAACCCTCAGAAGTCAGCCTGGATGGAATAGCAACAACCACTAGATGTCAGCACTTATGAGATCTAACCCAGTCACGGCTCTAATGAGAGTAATTTTTTTTTTTTTTTTATAGAGGCATGTTTTCTTTCTTTCTTTATTTGTTTGTTTGTTTTTTTGTTTATACATGCACTGGGTACAGCCAGAAGCGCGGGAGAATGAGAGAATTCACCAGAGCCAGAGCGGGGAGCAGAGCAGGCAGAAGGACCGAAGTACACTGCTGAGGGGAGCAGTGGGCGGCAGGAGAGGTCTGCGCGCCATGTGGGACCCTCCTCCCGTGGCCGGGGAGCAGCTGGGGATGGAGCCAGCTGCGCCACCGCGGAGGCCCGAGAGTAATTTTTTTTTTATATATTTAAAAGAGCAGGTTTAATAGGGAAAGGGACAGAAGTATAAAAGACACTTGCATAGACACAAATGGGCAGAAAGGGCTGCCCTGAAAGGGACAGGTTTGCTGAGAGAGGCCTGCATGGTCGCAGGCTGGCAGCCTTGAGGAGAGCTGCCTCCACTGAGTGAGGTCAGTGAAGAGAAGTCCTGACATGGTACAGGTCACAGGCAGGCAGGAGGCTGCAGCTCTCTGCAGAGGGAGAGAGTTAATGAAAAGAAGCACCTGAATAGTCACAGGTGGGCAGAAGACTGCTGCTGAGAGTGTAATTTTTTTTAAAGATTTTTTTATTTAGGCATACAAGAACTGGGGTACAGGCCAGAGGTGCAGAGGGTGAGAGGATTCACCAGGGACAGAATGGGGAACAGAACAGGCAGATCTACTGAAATACACTGCTGAGGGGAGCAGCAGGCAAGTCAGGAGAGTCATGTGGGTCACCTTCCTGGCCAGGGATTGTACTCCTGCCGAAGTGGTTGCGGGTAGCTTCATAGTACCCATCTTAATCCCTTGCCCCACCAGGGAGGCCCTAAGAGTGTAATTTTTTATTTTTAAGATTATGGTGTATGATAAAAGATAGAAAACATATGAAATAGATAAAATATATAAAATAATAGTTTTAGAAAATAATAGAGAGAAAAATAAACAGACAACTATAAATCAGAGACATTCTGCAGGGGAAGGGGAGGGAGAAGGATCAAAACAAGGGTGGGAAGAGCATAAGGAATCCGGTGATGGTATGCAGGTGAATTGGTGGCGGGAATTCTATGGGGACTACACCTGAGAAAAAAAAGCAAACATTGTAAAAAAAAAAAAAAAAGAACAATGATGTAAAATATATATAAATAAATTATTTTTAAAAAAGATAATAGAGTAAACTACACTGTGTTAGTAATTCTTATAACAAGAATTGAAATCTCATTTTAACTGATCATTTTGTAAGTCCTGGAGGTTCATGAACTGATACTTTGCGCAAACAGGGTCAGTACAAAATCCTACATGCAAGGATTCTCCATGGGCAATACCTGATCATTTTAAAAATCAATGAAAATGACTTTGAATGTGTGTATTTGGAGTCATCTTTAGGTCATGAGAGAAAGATGTTCTTCATAAAAGAACCATACATTATGGTTCTTGCACAAGCACCCCCTACCTATCTTCCTGCTACCTACCCTACAACTGCCTTCAGTTTCTCCTTTAGACTTAAGCCATGAAATCACTAAATTTCCCAGTGCTCCTCTTCTGAAGCTTATTTGAAAAAAAAACAAAATCAAAATCAGGGCACTACCTAGCTACTTAAAATATAAAAGTTGGGCCTCCCTGGTGGCACAAGGGGTTAAGTCTCAGCACTAGGAAGCTATCAGCAGCCACCGCAGGAGTTCCATCTCCTTCCAGGAAGCTGACCCACATGGTGCAGCAGACCTTTCCTGTCTCACCTGCTGCTTCCCTCAGCAGTGTATTTCAGTAGATCTGCTTGTTCTGCTTTCTATTCTGTCTCTGGCGCATCCTCTCACCCTCCACACCTCTGGCCTGTACCCCAAATCTTGTATGCATAAGTAAATAAATCTTTAAAAAATTACATATATATATGTAATTATATATGTAATATATATGTAATAACAATATATATATATATATATGTTGTGTTTTTTCTCCTAGAACACAAAAATCCCTTGGGCTGCTATGAATAGCCAAAGTAAGATGCACTGAGAGCAAGAACCATGCCAAAGGATGGGGTCTGTGAGCTTCTGATTGAGAGTAATGGAAGTCTAGCTCCTTAATGAGCAATTATTAAGCTGTCTGGACTTGACTGAGAAATGAACACACTTGGCTCAGCTGACTGGAATGATTTTGATCAGTCCGAAATAAAATAATAGAATTTGTTGGAACTTTAAATATATACTTTCATCAGTAGTCTCATAGATCTCTGCCATAACTAATGTTCTAGCCTACATAAGGTTAAAGACCCTGCTTCTTACACTCCTTGAAAGAAGTTTTAAGAAAATGATTTTTATTCTTATTTTAAAATAAAAATATACTAATATCACATCACAGAATTAATATTTCTATTGTAAGTGCCTAAGACAGAGAAGTAAAAAAAGGCACTAATACTGCTTTCCATTTTCCTCAACTTCAAATTTTTGTTGCATGCTCTGAGAATTGTGTAGACTGTTGTAGTTAAAGCTTTATTATATATTTTGAGTCTCTTTTAATAAAAATAATAGAAATATGCTTCTAGCCATATTTACCAGAGTAACTGAAGTTTAATTTCAATGTGTATCACTAGTCCTTTCTTTCCTACCTAGTTTTGTCATTTATTTTCATTACTCTCTTAAAGATGAAGAATTCTTGAATAGCTTTTTTTTTTTTAGTAAAAACTATACAAAGGGATAAAGATAGTGTTACTAACATTGTATTTTCTTGATTTATACAATCCATATTTTCTTTAATCTCCTTGAGAATCAAAGCAATTATGTAGAATTTTGTTTTTCCTAAGTGTGCTCTTCATCTATGATTTATATGCTTTATTCCATTCTATTTTTGTTTCAGCATTTTGTACAGGTCCCATGTGGATTTTTCTTGTTGTTTGCCAAAAAATAGTGTGGTAGAATTATCTTAATGCCTTTCCTTATACACTTGGGGACCATTTGAATCCTTACTTTAGAATATAAGCGAGAAGTTTCGTTGTGATGTTTTTTATTCTTCAATTGGCTCCCTAATTGACCAAAGAGGAGATGAATTAATAATAAAAAAAAAAAACCTGTAGCAGCATGTAGACACAGTATTAGGATTTTATGTTAAAAATTCTCCACTACTGTCCAGTTATGCCAAATTATGAAAATTATTTTTTCCTGTTATAAATGGGATGTCCTTGAGTGTTGGTTTATTTCTAGTTGAAGGGTAAGTAACACAATTTGGTGAAAAACAGGTTAGTGTGATAATGCATACTTGGTTAACCATTTTCTTTGTTCTTTCTTCTGTCTTCACTTTTGTGTGTGGGATGGGTCAACTTGTCTTTTTCTCCATTCAATTATCTTTATTTTTCCGCTGCAAACTTAGTTTCTAATGAAGAATCCCCTCTCTCTAATCCTTCAGAGCTTTCTAATCCTCCAGAGCTCTCTCATCCTGATTAAGGAGCTGGATTAGAGAATTTCTTTTAAAAGATTTATTTTATTTATGCATACAAGAGCTGGGGTGTAAGCCAGAGGTGTGGGGGATGAGAGGATTCACCAGAGACAGAGTGGGGAACACAACAGGCAGCTTGACTGAAGTACACTGCTGAGGGGAGCAGCAGGCAAGACAGGAGAGGTCTGCTGCGCCATGTGGGGTAGCTCCCCAGCCTGCTGGGGATAGAACCTCATGCTGCAGAAGCTGCCAACAGCTTCACAATGCTGTGCTTACCCCCTTGAGCCACCAGGGAGGCCTCAGGGATTTTTTTGAAGAGAGAGATCATTACAGCTGAGTGGGTTGCTAGATTAAAAACACTGTTCTATGAGTCAATATCATAGAAAATATTGCAGTTACGATCCTGCTTATATATTGTGTAAAACACAACCCCAGTTGTCTTCAGTTCATGTGTCCTATTAGTTTCCAAACAACCCTTGGTATAATCATACCATTCCATCCCCTAAATCTCACCTAACGTGGCTCTGGGAGGCAGTGAAAATTGGTTTAAGCCTCTACTACCATGACTTTGACCCTCCCCACCACCACCACCAAGTTCATACCCTTGCCTAGCCCAGGTGGCTCATGCTCTTTCTTTTTTGTATACAAATATGGGATAATTATATTGTATTCCTGAAACTAATATAAGTTTATATGTCAATCAGGTGTTGAAATTATTTTGCATGGATTGCAGAGCAATCATCATTGAAATGCTTCAATAAACAATTATGAATTCTTTTGAAGCAAATAAAAATACAGAAAATTTCAGAAAATAAAAATAAGTTAGAAAAAGAGCCAAATAAAAAGGAGAAATCTGAAAAATGCAATACAATAAAAAAAAAACCCACTGGATGGATTTAATTGTAGTGTGGAGATGACAGGACAGAAGCAGTGAACTTGAGGACAGAAAATAGAATTCACCGAATATGGACAAGAAAAAGTATGCTGAAAAGAATACACTTTCCCTGATGACAAACAAGAACTTCTCTTTTCCTATGCAGTGGATTATTTCTCTTCCTGATGCATTAACTCACGTCCCCAACCTCAACAAGTTGGATGGATTTCATCTCCCCTCCCTGTTCAATATCATATGAACTTAGCTAGCAGTCCCAAAGTATGCTCCAAGGGCTCTTGGGGAACTTTGAACCTGCTCTGGACTTTTCACTGGGTAGATTAATAACCAATCTCATTCTTTGCTTCCATCTCCATCCATCATATATGTCTTATGTTTCTTCATATAGGATAGCATTAGGCTGCCATGAGAACTCCTCCTAGTTGAAATTTATTTTTTTTAAAGATTTATTTATTTATGCATACAAGAGCTGGGGTACAGGACAGAGGTGTGGCGGGTGAGAGGGTTCACCAGAGGCAGAGTGGAGAACAGAACAGGCAGATTGACCAAAGTACTCTGCTGAGGGGAGCTGCAGGCGAGAGAGGTTTGCTGTGCCATGTGGGAAGCTCCCTGGCTGGCCAGGAATCAAACTCTGGCGCTGTTGCACTGGCTGCAGTTAGCGTCATAGGTTTTTATCTTAACCCTTGCACCACCAGGGAGGCCCTAATTGAAATTTTTTTATGACAATCTTTTCAGCTCCAGAAAATAGCTCTATGAGTTTAGAAAAGTAAAGGTTTGAATCTAAATATAAAGCCTTTTATAAAGATAATATGATAGCCATTAACAAAGCGAAAAAATATACAAAAAGTGATAAAAACGATTATATCTTTAAGTACAAGCCACAAGCCTTTCAGAGTAAATCTTAACTTTTATAAATGGCTCCTCGGGTTTTTTTTGCTACCTTTAAAAAAAAGAGAAATCTTTCACTTCTGGTATTTTGGATCTTTCACAACTATGTTTGCTGCTTCAACCTGCATGTTCTTTTGAAATAAGTTTCAACATCTACTTTAGCTGTTTCAGCTTCTTTGTAACTTTAGGTTTGCAGAGCTTAGACTGGAAAGCTGTTGTTAACTAATTAGCTTTGACTAATTACTTGCATATTCTAATTGCCCTGGCTATCTATGCCAGAATCCACCATAATCTCTGGGGCCTGAATTCTTGGCACTTGTCTCATTTGTCAGATCTGGCTTTCCACTCTTCTGAAACTGTTCTAAAACCGCTTCTTCTTGCCGCTCTCTCCAGATTAGGAGAAACACAGGGGAAAAAATGAACTCAAGTGTGACTTCTGCCACTTCATTCCCCCCAACTTTTAAGTTCATTAAGGTGCACACACATACACACATACGCAGTGTGCAGTGGCTGGCAATAGCTTGATAGCGCTGAGACTTAATCCCTGTGCCACAAGGGAGGCCCCAACTAAATTTATTTAGCTGTTCATTTGTCCCCCAGATAGTTGCCTTTCATCCATATCTATATCTATGTGTTAAGTATATTAGAAATAAGACCATAGCTGGCAACCCGACTCACGCAGGAGCCTCAGTAGACCTAGCAATCTTTCGTTACACCTAGCAGGGCTACTTGTCCCTGATACCACCGGGCCTTAACTTGTTTGAAGCAGTGATTCCAGATAGGTGGGTTTTTCCAAGGTCTAGACTTAGTGAGAAGTATTAGGAAGCTTGATTGGTTGTCATCTAAGCCTTAGTTTTCAATCTAGCTTTTAAAATTTTAATTCCATCTTTCCTTCTTCTCTGTATATCTCTTAATTTGTTTAGAACTAGGAAAAAGAGGGGCCCCCCTGGTGGTGCAAGGGGTTAAGTTGCAGCACTATGAAGCTATCAGCAGCCACTGCAGCACAAGTTCAATCCCTGGCCAGGGAGCTGACCCACACAGTGCAGTAGCAGCAGACCTCTCCTGTCTTGCCCACTGCTCCCCTCAGCAGTGTATTTCAATACATCTGCCTGTTCTGTTCCCCACTCTGTCTCTGGTGAATCCTCTCACACCCTGAAACTCTGCCCTGTGCCCCAGCTCTTATATGCATAAATAAATAAATCTTAAAAAAAAAAAAAAAAGAAGTAGAAGGGGGCCTCCCAGGTGGCCCAATGGGTTAAGCGCAGTGCTGTTCTGAAGCTGACCTGACTGCAGCCACTGCAGCAAGAGTTCGATCCCCAGTTGGCCAGGGAGCAACCCACATGGCACAGCAGACCTCTCCTGACTTGTCCGCTGCTACCCTCAGCAGTGTACTTCAGTCTATCTGCCTGTTCTGTTACCTGCTCTGTATCTGGTGAAACATCTCCCCTCCCACACGTCTGGCCTGTACCTCAGTTATTGTATACATAAATAAATAAATCTTTTTTAAAAAAAAGAACTAGGAAAAGGAAGAGGAAGCATAATTTAAAGTTTCTTTAGGTATCAGGGCCTCCTTGGTGGTGCAGCAGGTTGAGCACAGGGCTGTGAAGCTGTCTGCAGCCTCTGCAGCACCAGTTTGATTCCTGGGCAGCCAAGGAGATATCCACATGGCTCAGCAGACCTCGCCTGTCTCAATCACAGTACCCTTCAGCAATGTTTTCAGTCCGTCTGCCTGTTTTGCTCCCTGCTCTGTCTATGGTGAATTCTCTCACCCTCCCACGCCTCTGGCCTGTGCTCTAGTGCTTGTATACATAAATAAACAAATCTTAAAAAAAAAAAAAAAAAACTAGGAAAAGGAAGAGGAAGCATAATTTAAAGCTTCTTTAGGTATCAGGGCCTCCTCGGTGGTGCAGCAGGTTGAGCACAGGGCTGTGAAGCTGTCTGCAGCCTCTGCAGCACCAGATCTATTCCTGGGCAGCCAAGGAGATATCCATGCGGTGCAGCAGACCTGGCCTGTCGCCCCCGCTGCTCCCCTCAGCAGTGTTTTCGGTCCTTCTGCCTGTTTTGCTCCCTGCTCTGTCTATGGTGAATTCTCTCACCCTCCTGCGCCTCTGGCCTGTACCCCAGTGCTTGTATAAATAAATAAATCTTAAAAAAAAAAGCTTCCTTAGGTATCATAAAAAACTGGTGGCAAATCCAAGGCACAGTAAGAGAAGAAAAGTTGCTTTAGAATAATAAAACAAACAGAAAAGCAAAATAAATAGGAAAGTAAAATTTAAAAACAACTACAAGTGATCAGAACAGCTTTGGGTGCCATTCCTGGTAGTCTATTGAGGAAGAGGCTAAGTGAACACTATAGGATGTTGATCTCTTTCCTCTTTTTTTTTTTAAAGATTTATTTAGGGCCTCCCTGGTGGCGGAGGTAGTTGAGCACAGCGCTGTGGAGATGTCCGCAGACTCTGCAGTGTCAGTTCAATCCCTGCCTGCCTCGGAGCAACCCACACGGCGAGCAGCCCTCTCCTGTCTTGCCCGCTGCTCCCCTCAGCAGTGTATTTCATAGGTCTGCCTTTTCTGTTCCCCACTCTATCTCTGGTGAATCCTCTCACCCTCCCGCGCATCTGGCCTGTACCCCGGTTCTTGTATAAAAATAATAGTAAATCTTTTTAAAAAAGATTTATTTATTTATGCATACAAGAGCTGGGGTATAGGCCAGAAGTGCGGGGGAGTGAGAGGATTCACCAGAGACAATGGGGAGCAGGACAGGCAGGTTGACTGACACACGATGCTGAGGGAGGCAGTGGGGGAGACAAGAGAGGTCTGCTGAGCCATGTGGGCCAGCTCCCTGGCCAGGGATTGAACTCATGCTGCAGTAGCAGCGGGTAGTTTCATAGTGCTGATGCTCTAACCCCTTGCGCCTCCAGGGAGGCTCCCCTTACTAATTTTTTATTTGCAAATAAACATACCCCAACAAAGAGGAAAGAGGGCCTGCGAATAACTTAAGAGTGCGGAGACTTTACCCCTGTGCCATCAGGGAGGTCCCTTACTCATTTTTTTTTTAAGATTTATTTATTTATGCATACAAGAGCTGGGGTGTAGGCCAGAGGTGTGGGGGAGTGAGAAGATTCTCCAGAGACAGCTGACCCACATGGTGCAGCAGACCTTTCCTGTCTTGCCTGCTGCTCCCCTCAGCAGTGTATTTCAGTAAATCTGCCTGTGCTGCTCCCAACTCTGTCTCTGGTGAATCCTCTCACTCCCCCACACTTCTGGGCTACATCCCAGTTCTTGTATGCATAAATAAATAAAAATAAATCTTTTAAAAAATTAGTAATTGAGGGCCTCCCCAGTGGCACAGCTGTTGAGCGCTGGGCTGCAAAGCTGCCAGCAGCCTCTGCAGCACCAGTTCGATACCCGGCCGCCTGCGAGGGTCCCACATGGCGCACATACCTCTCCTGTCGCCCACCGCTCCCCTCAGCAGTGTACTTCGTCATTCTGCCTGTTCTGTTTCCCACTCTCGCTCTGGTGAATTCTCTCACCGTCCCATGCTTCTGACTGTACCCAGTGCTTGTATAAATAAATAAATAAATCTTTTAAAAAATTAGTAATTGATAATTTATTACACATGAATGTAATTTATAACACATGAATGTAATAGATGCAGATACTGGTCACTAAGGAACTTTCTCTTGAACAGAACAGATTAACTGATGACTTTAATATTCACCGAAAAAGAAAACATTCATATATTTTATAATTTTGTCTAATTTCATTCATTCAGTCTCCCCAATGAGCCAATATGAATCGAGGCCTGGCAGTGTGAACTTCTTTCATTTTTTTTTTTTTTTTAATTTCTCTCTTCTTTTTTTTTTTAACGAGTTACCTGTCTATGCATACGAGAACTGGGGCACAGGCCAGAGACGCAAGGGGTGAGAGGATTCACCAGAGACAGAGCAGGGAACAGAATAGGCAGTCCAACTGAAATACACTGCTGAGGGAAGCAGCAGGCGAGACAGGAGAGGCCCACTTCACCATGTGAGTTTCTCCCTGGCCGGCAGAGGATCCAACTCATGCTGCAGAGGCTGTGGATTGCTTCACAGTGCGGCGCTTAACCCCTTGTGCCACCAGTGAGACCCTGAACTTCTTTTATACCATCCAGGTGATTCTGATGTAGGTGATTTGTGGGCTACCCTTTGAGAAACATAATGAGAATAGTTTTACATTCCTTCTCAGTAAATGGAAATTATTACGCTCACTTCATAGCTTTCTTATGAGATATAGATGGATAATGTACATAAACGCTAAGAACAGAGTCTGGCAACTACTAATGATTCAACACATGTTAATTCTTCACCCCACAATCTCTGTTTTCTATTTTAGAAGTTATTTTACACTATGCAAAAAGAAAGTGTTGAATTACAATATGATTTCTCCCTACTTTCAAATCACAGTGAATACATTCTGATGTTCAGCTACATTTACTTCAAATAGCTTTGCTGACTGCTTCAGACTGGTCTTTCACCTGCCCCAGGTTAAAATCCATAATCCGATATTCTAGTAAGCAGAAATTGAGGTATTTATCACATTTTATTCTGTCCTGTAATTTAAGCTAACTTGCTCATGCTCATTTTAAATACCAAATACACAATCTTAAATGTTATCTTTCCATGGATTGTTAGTAGGAATGAAAACACTGCAATTTTAGTTACTAATGGAGGAAATGACCCTGGGGATTCTTCATGGAACAACTCTATAAAAATGACAAAGAACTAAGTGCTTAATATAATCTATATTAAAGCTAAATAACAAGAAAGCTGCATGTAGATCTTCAGAATTTTAAGGTATCTTCTTTTTTCCTTCTTTGAAAAGCATTTCAAAATATGCTACAATAAATTCAATGTATTTCTTTTCTCAATATGTCTATTCATATGGACAATCCTTGAACCATCTGTGAAGTGTTGGGGCTGAATCTAGTATCTAAAACTTACAATCTTGGGCTTCCCTGGTGGTTAAAGGGATAAAGACGCAACCTGTGAAGCTGTCTGTAGCCACTGCAGCATGACTTTGATCCCCCGGCCAGGGAGCTACCCACATGGCACAACAGACCTCTCCTGTCTCACCTGCTGCTCCCCTCAGCAGTGTATTTCAGTTAATCCACCCGTTCTGTTCCCCGTTCTGTCTCTGGTAAATTCTCTCACCCCCCACCTCTGGCCTGTACCCCACTTCTTATATGCATAAATAAATAAATCTTTAAAAAAATAAGTAAATAAAACTTACAAACGTAAAGGTTAGCATCAATATCCTCATGCCTGTCACCACCTACAGCTCTGAGGGGGATTTTCTAGTTAAAAAAAAAAAAAAAAAGAAAGAAAGAAAAAAGAAAACCATGAAGATATTACTTAAGTTTTATTTCTTCCTTGGCTGCCTGAAGATCTGTTTACTAGAACATAGGAACAGGAAGTTCATGACCAACTGACTGCTTAAGCAGAAACAAATGGTCATTGATGTCCTTCACCCTGCAAGGTCAACAGTACCTAAAACAGAGATTGAGGGAAAACTAGCTAAAATGTACAAGACCGCCCATGATGTCCTCTTTGGATTTGGATCAGAACCCGTTTTGGAGATGGCAAGACAACTGGCTTTGGTATGATTTACGATTCCTAGGATTATGCAAAGGAAAATGAACACAAACATAGACTTGCAAGACTTGGCCTGTGGGAGAAGAAAAGGACCTCAAGAAAACAGTGAAATGGGGCCTCCCTGGTGACACAAGGGCTTAAGTGTCAGCGCTATGAAGCAATCCACAGCCACTGCAGCACAAGTTCAATCCCTGGCCAGAGAGTGCAGAGAGGTGACCCACGACGACACAGCAGTCCTCTCCTGTCTTGCCTGCTGCTACCCTCAGCAGTGTATTTCAGTAGATCTGCCTGTTTTGCTCCCCACTTTCCTTTTACCCCGCACACCTCTGGCCTGCACCGCAGTTCTTGTATGCATAAATGAAAACAGTGAATGAAATATAAGAACAGAATAAAGACAGTCAGGGAGACTGCAAATGCTGTGTTGGTGCAGATAAAAAGGAGTAAAGATTCTGCAGTGGCTTTATCTGATCTGTGGCAATTATGTAGATTTTTTTTTTTAAGATTTATTTTATTTATTCATGCAAGAACTGGGGTATAGGCCAAAGGTGTGGAGGTGTGAGAGGATTCACCAGAGACAGTGGGGAGCAGAACAGGCAGATTGACTGAAATATGCTACCGAGGGGAACAGCGGGAGAGACAGGAGAGGTCTGCTGCACCATGCGGGTTAGCTCCCTGTCAGGGATTGAACTTGTGCTGCAGTGGCTGCAGATAGCTTCATAGTGCTGAGACTTACCCCTTGGACCACCAGGGAGGCCCTGATTATGCAGATTTTTCATGAGAGGATTAATAAAACTTTTCTGTGTCTGGCAAAAAAAAAAAATGTTACTAAAAATATGGGCCTCCGTGGTGATATAGGGGTTGAAGACACAGCACTATCAAGCTATTGCCAACAGCTGCAAGATGAATTCAATCCCTGGCCATGGAGCTAACCCACATAGTACAGCAGACCTCTCCTCTCTTGCCCAGTGTAATTCAGTAGCTCTGCCTGTTCTGCTCCCAACTCTGTCTCTGGTGAATCTTCTCACCCCCTACACCTCTGACCTACACCCCAGTTCTTGTATCCATAAATAAATCTTTAAAATAGAAGTTATTTGGGTCTCCCTGGTGGCGCAAGGGGTTAAGATGCAGCACTATGAAGCTATCTGCAGCCACTGCAGCACCAGTTTGATCTCAGGCTGGCCAAGGAGGTGACCACATGGCGCAGCAGACCTCTCCCATCTTACCTGCTGCTCCCTTCAGCAGTGTATTTCATGAGGTCCACCTGTTCTGATCTCCACTCTGTCTCTGATGAATTTTCTCCACCCCCACACTTCTGGTCAGTACCCCAGTGCTTGTATGCATAAATAAATAAATCTTTTAAAAAATTTTACTAAAAATACATTGTCTTACACGTTGTGTTCCTGAGAAAACTGAAAGCACACAACTTCATGAACTTCTTTTCCAGATTAAACAAATTCTCATAATTTATACTTAGAGAGAGTTCTGAGTATCATTATTGAAAGGAAAAATATAGAATGATGGAGTTTCCTAAATTTTTGTGCATTGTTCTTTTATCTTTTTATTCTTTTTATCTTTTATTCTTTTTATTCTTTTATCTTTTTATTATCTTTTTTGACTAGTGAGTCAGTAATAATTTTAGAGAAAGCAAATGCATTTCATTTGAAGATAGCAGTATTTTTCATCTATGTTCCCCCAAATACCCTCCACCTTGCTTCACTCCTCAAGTGACTCAAAGCAAATTTGCATGTTTTAGGAATTCTGTGAGTCCCGGTTAGAAAGCAAAGACGGGAAATTGTGAGGGAAACCACATAAAAAAAAATACTTGCCTATGATTACATGGACACAGTTTATTTACCAGGTTAATTCTCATCAGAAAGTAGATGGTTCTGGATCAAAGGGGAAAGAGTAGCAAAAAAGTCACGGTAAAATGCCTTAAAGTACTTTTCTGGGAGATGTGGCTTCCCCTAGTCTGGAGACATGATACGATGGAAGCTGGCAAAGGGCCCGAGGGTCAGAATTCCTATCAATTACATTCTGTTGTACAACAAAAAACTCCAAAATGTAGTGGCTTAAAGTCTCAAACATTTGTTATTTTTCAAGTATCTATAGGTTGGGCAATCTTCTGTATGGATTGGCTTGACTTGTGGCTAGATGGTGTTGGATGGCCTTACTCACTGGTGTGGCAGTTGGCTTACTGGTTTGACATGTTTTACCTGTTGTCTTATCCTCCAAAGTTTCCACTTCTTCCTGTGGTGGCCTCAGGTTTCCAGAGAGCTGCAAATTAGTAAGCCCTGACTGTGCACTAGTACTTTTCAAGGCTGTACTTACAATCTCACTTGTCCCACTGTCCAACACAAGTCACAGACAAACACAGAGTCAGTGCCTGAGAGGGGTCCCCAATGTTATGGAAATAGGACGAGGTATAGATATTGCCATTGATTTTGCTGAGTATCTACCAGAGCTAGAAGCTAAATTTGACTTTTTTAAACTTTAATGTTTACCCTAGTAATTTGGTCTGCTATTTTTTGTACTCTTTTCCTTCAAAAATCAACTTTTATTAAAGATCTAAACTAAAATCATTGAAAAGTTGTTCTTCTCTTAGAAGTAAATATTTCCAATTTTTTACATTCCTGTTAAATTTGGGAACAAAAATTTTACCATTTTTCTTAGCTCTAAAATTTATTAGTATGGACTGTAAATATTTCAGGTAGAAATCATTAATAAATATGACTCTGTAAATTGCTATAATGAATGTATCAGTCACAATAAACCAGGATATGTTCTGGTAATAAGAACAACTCCCAGGCCTCCCTGGTGGTGCAAAGAGTTAAGTCTTAGCACTCTGAAGCGATCAGCAGCTGCTGCAGCATGAGTTTGATGCCTGGCCAAGGAGCTAACCCACATGGAGCAGCAGACCTCTCCTGACTTGCCTGCTGTTCCCCTCAGCCGTGTATTTCAGTCAATCCGCCTGTTCTGCTCCCCACTCTGTCTCTAGTGAATCCTCTCACCAACCCCCCTGCACCTCTGACCTACACCCCACCTCTTGTATGCATAAATAAAATAAAAACCTTAAAAAAATTTAAGAACATCTCCCTAGTATCAGCAGCTTAAGCAAGTTTTAAATTCTATTCTTGTTACATGTCAATTTTATTTTGACAGGAGATTGTGCTCTGTGTAGTCTTCACTTCAAGATTCAAGTTGATGGAATGCCACCATTTGGAAAGTTGCTAGTTACAGCAGCAGGAGACACCAAGGGTTCTTACACTGGCAATGAACTGTTCTTGACCCAATAGAAATATGTGTCACTTCCATGTGCAGCCCAATGGCTAGAACTAGTCAAATGGCCCTGTCCAAATGCAAGTCAGATTTTTGTGTAGTCAAAGAGAAGTAGTTGGGAGTAGGGGTGGAGAGGGAAGGAGGTATGTAGTAGAAATATCATCTTACTTCACCCTTCTTGTCATTACATAGCCATATCACTCTTCTTCCCAGATATAGAATCAGTAACCTTCCTCCCAAGGAAAAACCCCATAAATCCCATCCAGTATGGCTTGGGGTTGAAAATTCTGGATTTCAAAGTAATTCACAGTGGTCTCTCATTGGGTACATATGTGAATTCCCTGGATTTAGATACATACAAACACACACATATTATATATACATAAACCTACCCCTTGAACATACCCATTTGCTTTTAACTTTCTGTTGTGGTTCTTCACCAATCTTCTAATCATACTAGATATTCCTTAATAAGCGCTTAGTCTGTCAAAGTTTATGTTCTCCCCTTCCTGGCATCTGATATGAAATAATGTATTATAACAATACCTCATTTTTCATTTTTGTCCCAGCAGCATGATGCAGTAATGATAATCAGTTTGAAATAGCAAAGAAAGATGACCTCTTCGTTGTTTGTGATACTAGCCCTGGGTTATATTTTACTCTGTCACAATTTTTCTGTTTAAACTTCTTAGGACTTTAAATAGGTATTATGTAAATATACACAAAGTTTTATAAAGCATCTAAAAAATAACGAAGCTTATTCTACAACTACATCATTTGTAAGTGCCACTCATAAATAAAAAATTACTATAATACTTTTAAGTCAAAGCATATCATATTTCAGATGGTAAAAAATAATTAATTGCTGTTTTTAATTTCTAATGGTCAATGTCTACATCCTTTTCCACTAAATTATATTTGGAATCCTAATATAAAGCATGTAACATTACTCAAGGGCCTTCCTGGTGGCGCAAGGGTTTAAGTCTCAGCACTATGAAGCTATCAGCAGCCATTGCAGCAGTAGTTAGATTCCCTGCCAGGGAACTAACCCACATATGAGATGCACCACACCTCTCCTGTCCTGCCTGCTGCTCTCCTGAGAAGTGTATTTTAGTCAATCCGCCTGTTCTGTTCCCTGCTCTGTCTCTGGTGAATCCTCTCACCCTGCATCTCTGACCCCAGCTCTTGTATGCATAAATAAATAAATCTGGGGGCCTCCCTGGTGGCGCAAGGGGTTAAGAGGCAACCTACGAAGCTGTCCAGGGCCTCTCAGCACAAGTTTGAGCCCCAGCCCGCCAGGGGGCAACCCACATGGCGCAGCAGACCTCTCCTGATTGGCCCACTCAGTAGTGTACTTCCCTCAATCTGCCTGTTCTGTTCCCCACTCTGTCTGTGGTGAATCCTCTCACCCCTTGCACCTCTGACCTATACCCCAGTTCTTGTATGCATAAATAAATAAATCTTTAAAAATAAATAAATAAAATAAATCTTTTTCTAAATAAAAAAGCATGTAACATTAGAACAAATCAATTATAATTGCTACAGTGGCTATAACTAAGAATTATATCTAAAATTATATCTTGGGCCTCCCCGGTGGCGCAGCGGTTGAGCACTGGGTTGCGAAGCTGCCCGCAGCCTCTGTAGCACCGGTTCGATCCCCGGCTGCTCCCCAGCCACCGGAGGAGGGTCCCACATGGCGCGCAGACCTCTCCTGCCCCCCGCTGCTCCCCTCAGCAGTGTACTTCGGTCCGTCTGCCTGCTCTGCTCCCCGCTCTGGCTCTGGTGAATTCTCTCACCCTCCTGCGCTTCTGACTGTACCCAGTGCTTGCATGTGTGTATGTACGTATGTATAAATAAATAAATAATAATAAATAAATAAAATTATATCTTGTGTATTGTTCAATGAGTAAAGTAAGAAATATTTTATGTACTTGTCAGTGAAATGGTATCTTTAAAGTCAATGATCTACATAGGCTCAAAGTAAAGTCGGGCAATCATAAAGGGAATTTATCCAAAGAGGTCAAACGGTAAAATTCTTAGAGAATCACATGGAATTTTGTTTATCAATTTGTCTGTACTTACCTCACCCTGAGGGCAGAGGTGTTAAGTTTTTTTATTTGTTTGTTTTCATGAGGATGTTATCACTGATAGGTGAACTGGGTTCTTAATCTAGGAATTGGAAGGGAGACTACAGTTATTACACAGGAATGGTTTCGAGATTTGCCTTTTTGTCATAGGTGACCCAGTAAACCGGCCTTTCTTAGTAATATTCTAAGTTTTCCACTTTTGTTTTTATACCCTGTATCTTTTTTTCTTTTGAACACTGTCAGCTCTGGATGGCTAAAATATTTCCACCAAATAATCTTCACTTAATCAGAGTAAAAATCACAAGGCAGTATCCTATGTTTTGCAGCTGGTCAGCCAAGACTGGTTCTGAGAGTATAGAGAAACTTTGGGAGACAAACATCTCTGAAATTAGTAGGCAGAAAACAATACTAAAGCTATACCAAAATATCATGACTTAGGTAGACACACATGGCAGTCTTTTTAGCCACAGACCTTTTGGCACCTGGTGAGATAACAAGTTCGTATTCAACTTGGGAGTCAGTATTTTATTGTTTAGGAAAGTACCGTGTAGAATACAGGTAATAACAGGTTCTCCAAAATGTGGAAACGGTGGAAAACGTCTGCGTGGCTCACTGAATTAATTCCAGCTTCATTACTGAAGATCACTTCGGAAGGCACAGTGGAGAAGGAACGAGCTCGAGGTACCTCCGAGCACTGGTAGCTAAGGAGAAAAAAAAAAAAAAAAAAAAAAAAAGACCCGCGCTGTGGTTTGCCGGGATTCGTTCTCTCCTCAGAGTTTCACCGCCGCCTCCCTCCAGGGCGCATCCCGGGGGCCGCCGGCGGAGGCTCCTCCGGGACCCCACGCCGAGCGCCCAGCCCGGCGGACCAGACTGACAGGCCCCGGCGCTCGCCGCCTCCGCATGAACAGCCGGCGGCGGCGACCGTGCGCGCCCACAGCCCGCGCGGGGACGCGCATGGGGGGGGGTCGGGGGAGGCGGCGCGCGGCCTGGCCAGCCGGTGGGGACGGGTCCGCCGCCGGCGGTGCGCGCCCGGCCGGCGCAGGAATGAATGGGAAGTTCAATCTCGCGCGCTCGGCGCGGGCGGCCAATAACGCGGCTGGGAGCGGCGGCGGGCAGGTGTGCGCGTGCCGCCGCCTGACGCAGGGCTCCACTGAGGCCGCCTGGCGCCGCCGCCGCTCCCCGCGCCCCCCGCGCCGGGCCCGACCCCCTTCCCTCCGCGCCCGCCACCCGCCACCCGCCGGGCTCGGCGGCCGAGCGGCGGCGACAGCGGACTCCGCGTCCGGCAGCCGCGCGCCGCCCCGGCTCCCGGCCCCCCGGCGCCGCGTCCCTCGTCGGCGCCCGAAGTGCTGACCCTCCCGGCCCCGCCGCGCGCACCCCGGGGCTCCGGCCGCCGCGCCGCCTCAGGAAGTGACAGCCGGCCGCCCCTTCCTGCGCCCCGTCCTCCCGGACAGCGCCACCCGCGCCCTCCCTCTCCCCGCGCACCCCGGGCCGGCGGCGCGACCATGACTTCCCGGAGGTAAGCAGCGCGGCCCGCGGCCGCCCGAGCGCGAGCGCGGCGGGGAGTGCGCGGCGGGGCGAGCGCCGCTGCGGCCCCGGCTCTGGCACGTGAGCAACGTCGAGGGGCGCTCGGTGCCGGGGAGCCGGAAGAGAGGTGGAGGCGCGCGCGCCGGGCAGGGGGCGGCGCGGGGCCAGGCGGGGAAGGGACGGGCTCGCGGCGGCCGCCGTGGGGGAGCCGCCGGCCGCGTCCCCCCGTCGCCGGCCCTGAGGGAGCGCCCTGGTGCCGCCGCCGAGGCGCGGGCGGTCGATGTACTTCCGGGTTCACACCTTTCTCTCCCCGCGCCGCGCCGCCGGGTCGGTTCCCGGGGCGGGCGCGTGGTCGCCCGTGTGGCCGCCCGCGGTCGCCGCCCCGCGGCCGGGGCGGGCTGGAAGCGCGAGGGTGAGGCGCGAAGGGTGTGCGGACGGCTCGGAGCGCGGTAGTGCCCGGCGGGCGGGGGTCCCGGCTCCCGGCTCCCGGTTCCCGTCCGCGCGGCCGGTGCGGGCGCCTTGGACGTGCGCGGCCGCGCCGCTAGGGGGCGTCCGCACCTGCCCTTCGCGTAGCCGCTGGACGGAGCCGCTTTGTAGCGGGCGGGCGTCGGGGATCCTTTTTGCTGCGGTATCGGGGATGTAGGTTTTTGAAGTAAAATGAAGGATTTGAGGACAACGAAGGAAAGCGCGCTTGGATTTAGGTTGCTTTGGGAAAGGAAAAAAAAAACTAGGAAAACAAAGAAACGATGCCTTTGCAGGAGCATTTGGTGACTGGGAACCGCAACACTGGATGCTGGTGCATTACGAGGATTTGTACTCCAAAAACTTTTTTTTTTAATTGCACGTTGGTAAATATTGAGTGTTTTTGAGAAACATCTTACAGTATGTATTTAGTGTCCTCATTGCGGAAATTTCTTAAATGTAAGTAATAGTAAGTCCGCCATTTTGAATTGTTTCTGTAACACAGACTGAAATCTTCGGTCCCTGTGTTTCCTCGAGCTCCTTTCTGTTCTTTCTGTGGATTTGTTTTTCCTCCGTAGGTTTTTAAGGTTACCAGGGGATTATTGTTCATAGAACTAAGTTCTCCAGTGATGGATTTTGTACTTTACAATTGTTAATGCCAGGGGAAAATGAGTTATGCTTGTGTTTTATTGTAGTATTTATTTCTTGGTCACAAATATTTGGAAGTTAAGATTACACATGACAGCTGGTATTAGAATGAATTTAAACCATTTTACATTGTTGAAAAAGTATGACTTCACGTGATGGTTAGTCTGATAAGGAAATCTTTACCTTTTGGGGGGAGATGATTATTATATTTAACTAGGTAGTGATGCAAAAATGCTTTTTAAAATGCATCTGTTGGTTAAGAAAATTTTAAGTCCAGTAAATTGCAAAACATCATAGTCTAATTTTGTAATGGCTTTGAGAGAAACAAAATTTTACAATTAAATTCTTGGGAATTTGTGCCAACTTATATTAAAAATATAAATTTGCTTGTTATGAAATTCATATATATTTTCGTGCAGTGGATTTGCTCAGATTTGATAGAAGAGTCATACTACAAAGGAACAGAGCATGTAATAATATTTCATTAAGATTAATAATTCGATCCTTTTCCATTTTGGGGACAGTCCTTGCTTCCCGCACTCTTTATCTCTGCGTGTATAGTGCGTGACACTCCAGTATGCCTAAATTTTCTGAAGAGATTTAAATTAACCTGACACAGACATTTTTCTAGTACTTACTTGGTGAGGAGGGGAAGGTACCACAAATAAATAAAATGCTTTATTTAACTTTTCCATTTTAAAAATAGGATCAACTGATTACTGCCTGATAAGTCAAGAATTTGAGGAACTGAATCAATTTGGATTGCATATTGTTATTAGAATTGATTACAATGCTGCTTAATAGATCTGGAATCAAATAATTAAAGGATCAATTCTCATTAATCCTTGTCAAATTTTAGTGTCTTATTATATGTCTATGCCATACTACTTTCAGAAACAAATAAACATATTCTGAAATTAATCAGGATTTGAAAAATCTAGATAAAGAATTTAAACTCAACTATACTTTGTAAGTGAAACAGATATTTAATATGGTAGTACTCAAAGTCTTCATAATAGCTTGTTTTGAAGTGTGTTACACATGTAAATTCCAAAAAGCACCAGAATTTTAGCAAATATAGTGAATTTAGGGTTTTTCCTTATTTACACTGAAGAAAGAGATAAAACAGATTTTACTTGTTTGATAGTTTAATGTTTTGTAACTTTTTTACATTTGTAAAAAACTTGTAATTTACAAACCTTGATTAAGGAAAAAAATAAGCTAGTAATAAAACATGCATAACAGTCTTCATGTGTTGGATGATTCTTAAATAATTGAAGTGCTACTCATAACTATCAAGTTGGAAAGTGCAGGTCAGAAAATGATCTATAAACATTAGTCTTAATCCATAGTTGAGTTGATTTAAACAAAGGAAAATGGAGATTCAGAGCTAAATCAATTTAGAAATGATTAAAGCTGTTGATATGAAAGGGATATTACAAATTTTTGGTTAGCTAGAGGGTTACTGGTAATTTTTAATAGAATTTTATTTTCTTTTAAAAATCTATAGCTCACAAATGCCTGAAGTTTTTGCATTTAAGTGCTCTATAACCTGTATTTGATCTTGCCTTTTAAAAGCACTATATATATATATATATATATATATATATATATATATATATATATGTGTGTGTGTGTGTGTGTATTACAAATAAGTACTATTTTTGATGAACCACAAGGTGAAAGAAGAATTTCTGGATTTCCACGCAAAACAATGAAAATTCTTTAATGTTCAAAAACTTAAGATGGGTTAATATGACTATATCTAGGAATATATGAAATGTTGAATCACATTGGTTTGAGAAACTTGCCCACGAAGCACATGAATACTGTGTTGAACTGCTCTGAGAGAGTGACTGCCTTTGAAGTCGCTGACCATAGTGCTGAACCAAGACAGCCATATTGGTCACTGCTAAATCTCACTGAAATCTGCACATAGAAAATGTGTAGAGGTTCAGGTAATATCATCCCTGTAGGAGATATGTGCATATATTTCATATATACTTTTTAATGTATTCTTTTTACCCAGCTGCATTGGAATAAGCAAGAAAGTGATAGAGAAATTTTATCCCTGACTATATTGATTTAGTGTGTAACATTGATTTTGAGTATTGCCACTAAAGTCAATGGGATCAATGCTGGAGGTTTTCTTTCTTTGAAAGCTGCCATTTTCAAATGAACACAAGATTTTAAAAGCAACTAATGAGTTCTCTCAAAAGCTATCATTTTAGTTGAGAACAGTCTGATACAGTTTCAACGTAAATACAGCTTTTGATTCAGGTTTATAGTCTGGCACTATCAAAACCAACATCAAGGCATGTGATTATTAAAATTAAATTAGAAATCACTCATGAAATAAATTCTCTTTAGAAGCAATGATAACATAAACAGTTTTCTAAGAAAAGAGGAAAATATAAATTTTGTAATTATAATTATCTTCACCTAGTACTTTGGGGTTATTTTCTATTGTTTTGAAGCAGGTCAGATACCAGGCTGTCACTGCTTACAATATTATTTTGTTCTATGTTGTGTGAAACAAATACTCATGTGAAACCATTATGGAAGTTACCTGAAGAGAATGTTGTGATATTTAGTATATCAACAAAAAATACTTTTTTAGACATAGAACTTCAACATTATTTTCCTAAAAATAGAATGGGTTGATATGCAGGATCATCAAATTAAGGGTCAAAGGTGACAAACCAGGACAAAGGGCATGCAGCTCATTTTCAAGCAATCAGTTTCTAGTTTTCTCATGGCTGAACAAAAGCTTAATTATATAGAAAGGAGGTTGAATGACCAGTTCTAATGATGGAAAAATATGCCTTAAATTTTGTACATCTTTTCCTATCAGTATTTCTCTCAGACTTATTTGACAATGTAAGAGCTGAAGTGGTGCATTTTTATTTTTTGAACTATTCTTTTATCTAACTTTTTTTCAGACTCTACAGAAATATTTCAATGAAAATGTTTTACACTGTATAGGCTAAAAAAAAAACTTTAATTTTTTGTATCTTAAAATTTTAGAAAAATATGTAAATTTTATCTTTTTTACTTTGCCTTGGTATAATCTACTCCTCTGCTAGTTAAAATTTTTATTTAATATTACATTTGTTATCCCATTAGGTTACTGGCATTTATATAAAGATGAACTACCTCTAAAATATCTCTTCACCTTTTTTTTACATTAAAATGTGCACTGAAACTATTTTGAAAGAATTGAAGTTTTCATTTAGTTGTTAACTCTTGTTATAATTTTTAAACCATTAACATTGTTGCATATTTAAAATTACAATGTATGTCAAATAAAATTTCTAACTGACATTGAAATGAAGTGTTCCGGTTTATTTGGAATCAATTTTGTTTATGATATCAAGAAATTGTTAAATTTTAATGTTAAAGCATGTAGATCTTCAAAATATGTGTGATAAGCTTCTTTAAGATAGAAATTTTACCCTTATTCTCATTCTTTTTACAGCCACTATTTTTTTTAATCTTATTCAATGTGACTTCAACATTGACTCAACTATGAGCTTTATTGTATAAAACCATTGTTTCATATAATGGAAAACACATACTATTTGCATTAGCAAAACTATGCTTTGCCTCAGTTGTATTACAACATTCATATTTAAGGTAAAGAACTTGTCTACCAATTAACATTTGTGTCATAGTCAGTGCCTTTAAGCACTCTTGGTAATATGCCAGTTGGCTTAAATTATAAGTCACTAAAGTTTTTTATTTTCTAGAATAAATTATTTTCTATGCTGTTTGAAGGGAGTGCTAGAGATGCACATTTCTCATGTAAAACCAATAAAATTTCAATTTGTGAAATGACTGAGAAAGATATACTCACCTTTGGGTTTCAGAAGTATAACAAATGTTAATCTCTAATTTAAATTAAGTATTTACATAAAATAATTAAGAAAACAAATAATGTATTATTATTTACTTTATAAAAACTATAAATTTTATAAGTTTTTCCTATAGTAATACCTCAAGATGATGTTCAAAATATTTTACTAAATGTGAAGTTTCCTGCTTCAGCACTTCAATACCTATGATTTTTCTGCTGTGGAGCACAAGTAAATACTTGCCTTATTTTGATTTTTAAGATTATTTTCTTTAAATTTTCTGTATCTCTGTATAATTGAGGGTACACATCTCAAATTACAGCGGGTGTTGTGTTAAATTGCAAGCTATGTTATTCTGGTCTTGTTTAAACAACATTTGAGTTTAGTCTGTTAATTTGCAAAAAATAATTAACAGTGAAGGGTTTTAATACATATTGAATATGTTAGAGAAAAGTGTAAAGAAACACTATTTTCCATGTTGAATTTATACATCTGAATTTTGTCTTATATGTGTATCTGTTACAGTAAATGTAAATAAATGTTGTGCTTTGGGTTTACTCACTTGTTTGTGTAGGTTGTTTGCCATATGATTTTAAGAAGGATCATTTAAATCCCCCCAATTATTCTTCTAAGGGAGAAAAGTCACATTGTTCCCTTCTTTCCTTTCCAAATAATATATTTAATTCTCTAGCAGTTAAGACATGTTGTAAATAGAGTTTTTGTTATAAACCATAATGTGAGTATTTCATTTAGTGAACTGTGTGATGTACTTTACACTTACATTTTTTTAAAAGCACTGATAAGAGAAAATAATTTATCTTACAACGTTTTTTAAAACGTTGAGAAATTGTAGTGATGAGACGTGAAATAATTTTATTATGTTAAATACTCAATTGTTAAATCTTTTTTTTTTTGCCAGTTTAAAGGAATGTTTATGTCTTGTTTATATAAGGATTAAAAGCTAACATGGTGTAAATTGAAATAAAATTCTGAGTCATATACTATGTAGTGGCCTTTTTTTTTTTAATTCTCCGGACTTAACAACTTGGCAGTTTTTAGTAAATCACAGTGTGTAATGCATAGTACCAATCATTTTTCTTTACATTGAACAGTCATAATAGTGGATTAGCAACAACTAAAGTACTTGAAAATTGAAAAGATTGTGAATATATTTTAATATATTATGAATTTATAAATAATATAAATATATAATATATATAAATATAAATATATAATATTTATAAATAATATATATTTACCTTAATAGGAAATGGGAAATCTATTAGTGTTTGTAATGAATAGTGTTGGCAGTTTTATTATAGTAAGTCCATATATTTATAATAAAATTATCAAAATTACTATATATTACATGTATTTTATATTGGTAATCGTCAAATGACTAATTGCCTGTCATATTCTCTTTTTATTAAAAGACGGTTTCTAAGAAAAATTTGTATATAAGCCCATATGTTTTATAAAAGGTGTCCCAGAGTTAGTCAATCCAGGTTCATAAATCTGTTGTCATTGATTTGTTATGAAAATATGTTTTGAACACTAAAGAATGCCAGGAAACGATGATGAGCTAAATATACGCAGTTTGTGCTACCATAGAGTGTAGAGTCAGGTTGGGAGAGAACATTTCATGGGCTATTACAGTCAATTATACTACACTATAACACAGTAGAGGCATTGTACTCAATATGTAACAATAAGAAAATGATATGTAAATAAAGTCTTAAATGAAGGATTATTGCCGTGAAGGGGCAGAGAGATGTATGCATTCTAGCACAATTTGAATTTGATTTTTTTTTTTTGGTTTTTTTTTTGTGGGACCCTCGCCGGCAGCCAGGGAAAGAACCAGCGCTGCAGAGGCTGCGGGCGCCTTGCAGCCCAGCGCTCAACCGCAGCGCCACCAGGGGAGGCCCTGATTTTTGTTTTCTAATACTTACCCAAACTTGTAGTATTAAATAAATTACCCTTTTTTAAAGTTAACAAATAGCCATTTTATGAGCATTTATGCATTTAAATATTTTAATTATTTCATTTCAAAGTTACCTATTATACCTACAAAAGAATATGAACCTTAATGTTATACATATTTTGTATAACATTTACTTATTCCTATTTTTTTCTAAAAAGTTTTAGAATATTATTTAAACTTTGGTGAAATATATTAATATCTGCAGTAAATCAGTATTTCCTTTGAAAGGGATGATATTTTAAAACTCAATAACAAACAAGGTTGGGTTAGTGAAAAATATGAAAATCTCTACCAAGTCAAATCTGGCTTTTTTTAAATAGGAAAAGCATAGATCTCTTAATACCACTGTTTAGCACACTTTCTTAAGCCATTTGACTTTCACTCTATTTATAATTTATCATCTGAATTATTTGAAGGACTTTTTTTATATATCCTATTGATTGTTTTTATACATCTTTAGGATATGTTTGCATGTACTTTTCTATAAATATAAGCAGATAAACAAGATCAAGCATGACCTGTGGGCTATTAAAATAGAAAAGCATGAATTAGGATTTTCCTAAAATTTATGTATAAAGTTAAATACACGCTCCACAGAAAACAAATGTGAAAATAAGACTATGGATGCTCAGTGTAAAGGAGAACTATTTCAAAACGTTTTATTAATGTTAGTATCTATCATGTCTTTTGTCTTTTGGTTGTGAACACAGGATGACTGAAGGACTTAATGTACAGAAATTCACGTGTCTTTTGTTCACATTCTTCCTCTATTCTTTTCAAATCTTACTCAGTGGGATTGTCATCCTTTGTAAGAAGAATCTTGGGTCAACATTCAGTAGAATTCTGCACTTGGAAAAGCCTCCATTTTGTTTTAAGAAGAAAATTAGATTGCAACTTAAAGAATTTACACATAATGGTTTCTTTCTCATGAGTTGATATAGTAGACATAGTATGTAAAACTTAGTTGAGGGAAGAAAGACAACCCTGGGTGGTAGCAGGTGAGTGGATGCATGTTCAAACCAATCTATTTACCAAACCTTAATAACTGACCTGAAGATTAAAAAGAGAATTCAGTGACCATTAGGAGCTTCTCTTCCAATTGGTAGACTTCATACTGGGTGACTTCTTTATTGCCAGTCTTATGTTGTGACATCTGCCAACATATATATTAGATACATACAGATATATTAGAAACATCAATATCCATTTGTATTTTTAAATGACAACTGCTTTATAAAATCTGGATGAATGCAGATTATATAATTTTAGTTCAATGTACTTAATATTTAAGTGTATTGTCATTAATTTTTTTTTCTCAGAAAGTATTTAAAATTAATGAAGGACCCAATATCAGTAGTACCACAATTAGATTTTCATGATTTATCTTCTAAGATATTTCTAAGAGACTATTCAAATAAGTTCCAGAAACACCATATTCTGAGTTTGGTTGATTTTTAACTGTGGTTAAAATAATGGGATTCTTGAATTACAGTGTAAAATTAAATATTAAAGAATTTAAAAGTGTATTGTTTATGAAATCAGAATCCTATTAATGGTCTTATTTAAAATGTTTTTAAACCACTGTCCTTTAATCAGAATGAAAGGCAAGTTTATGCCAGTGGTCATCTAATTTGGTAGGTGAGTCTTAAATTGTTAAAAAAAAATTTACAGGTCATTTCACAGAGTCAGAACTTAGGCATTTTATTGCTTTCTAATAAGCCATTAAACTGAAGAAGAGGCAATTAAAGAGCCAATTAATGTAGTACTGACTTGAGCTCTCTGATTTTAGGTTCTTCAGAAGATGATGAGGTCATTCAACCAGGTTTCATCAGCCCCAGGTTAGTCTTTTTTTCAATTATATGTTTTACTTAACTATATTTTAAAAAGATCCCTAGTGGCATATGAGGAAACTTGGCAGCCCTTGGGAATTCTCCACTTTGGCAAGATGGGTACCATATCCCACCATATTCCAGTTCACTTTATCTGTAACACCCACCAGAATCTACAAATTAACCCCTTCTTTTCTAATTTTAGCAGTATTGGATTTTGTGATTTCCTTTTCTATCACTCAAGCAGGATAGATAAAAGAGATTTAAATATTTATGTAGCTGAATGAAAGTATTTATGAATTGTTCATTTTGGTGACTGATAGCATAAAGCAGGCACTTAAATACTTGTTGAATTAATTAGTTAATTTTTTTAAAAAGATTTATTTATTTATACAAGAACTGGGGTACAGGTCAGAAGCACGGGAGGGTGAGAGAATTCACCAGGGACAAAGTGGGGAGCCGAACAGGCAGACAGACCAAAGACACTGCTGAAGGGAGCAGCAGGCGAGGCAGGAGAGGTATGTGGCTCCTTGTGGGTTTCTCCCAGGCCAGCCAGGAGTCGAACCCGTGCTGAGTCTGCGGACAGCTTCACAGTGCGGCACTCAACCCACTGCGCCACTGAGGAGGCCCTGTTGAATTAATTTTAAGATAAAGACTTGGTGCTACTTTATAATAATTTACTGTAACAAATATTTCAACATATTGACATTTTTCAAGGAATCCCAAAATTTCTCTAATCTTGAGGAGTGGCTCATTTATTTTGGTCTTCATAAATGTGTCATTTTTTCTTTATGGTGCAAAAATGAGTGATTTGAACATTTAACATTTAAAATTTTGTTGTTGTTTTTGCATAGAAGAACTGGGGTGTTGGCCACAGGTGCAGGGAGGAGGGTGGTGGAGGTGGTGAGAAGATTCATCAGAGACAGAGTGGGAAGCAGAACAGGTAGATTTTACTGAAATACACTTCTAAGGGGAGCAGAGGGCAAGACAGGAGCGGTCAGGCCATAGGGGTGATAGTGCTGAGACTCAACCCCTAGGCCACCAGGGGCCTGAACTTTTAACATTTTAAACCTAGACATTTTCATTTAGTTTCATTTATTTAGGTTTACTGTAAAACTTAAACTTCGGATATATGAATATTTTCATATATTATTGAAATAAACTTAAAAGGCAGTTGAGCACTGCACTGTGAAGCTGTCTACAGCCTCTGCAGTGCAGGTCCAATCCTGGCCGGCCAGGAGATACCCACATGGCGCGGCAGACCTCTCCTGTGTCACCCGCTGCTCCCCTCAGTCTGCCTGTTCTGTTCCCCACTCTGTCTCTGGTGAATCTTCTCACCCTCCCACACATCTGGACTGTCTACCCCAGTTCTTGTATAAATAAATAAATCTTTTAAAAAAAAGTTACAACACTATTTTTTCAGTAAGTTTTCTTTAGTAATAATGGATTACTGACTTCTGCTCTGATGAATTTAATGTCTTGGCTCTACTCTGGATTAATTCTACTTTGGAAACACATTGAAGAACTGATTGATCAAAGTTTATGAGCTTCAATAAGTACGAGTAAAATACAAGTACAAGCAAAATGTTATTCTGTTGTTAAGCTTATCAAATACAAAATTTTAGATAGCAAGTAGGGGTAAAAAAGTTATGCAATCACCAATAGGCATTGCCATTTGACAGACACTTTACTTTTTCCAGTGAGTCTTTGACATGGAGATGATAGTCTACTGAGTATTTTGAACAGGAAGATTATGAAAAGTTTCTGCACTATTTTAACTAGTTACCCCTTACTATTGATTGTGGTTTTTCTCTGAGGGCAAACTGAAGGCAGTCAAGAGACCTTGTTCTTTTTCTTTTCTGTTGGGAAATAATGTTAACACCAATGTGTTAAGTGACTGCAATAAAGTTTCATGTCTGTGTTTCCTTGTGATTAAAAGGGGTTCTATTTTCACCAAATGCAAAGTTATTTCTAGAGATTACTTTTAAACGGAAAGACTTGAACAAATGGTCCTGTTTCCTCACTTTGCAGATGAGGAAACTGAGGCCCCAGAGAAGCTTAGTGATTATTATTAGTACAAGGTCAGTAAATGGGACCAGAACTCTGGCCTCCACTTTCTAGTTGGATCCCTTTTCTCCTCAGATTTGCTTCTGACATAGGCATCTTTAAAATCTGAAAATTTCCCACTGATCTCATCTCTTACTTCACTGTTCTCTTCCTTCCCTTTTCCCATCTACTTGTCCCTTCTCCCAAATAAACCCAAAGTTAAAATATTCAAATAAATACTTGCGAAGCAATCCATGCTGTTATTTCAATTGATTATTTCTTTTGAAGAGATTGCTTTTTAAAGAATAAACTTCTATTCATTGCTTTGGGGGAGGGCAAGAATTGTGTATTTACGTCATTAGTGCTGATTCTATAGCTTCATTATGAAGCTCAAGTAGTACTGTTATAGGGTAGGGAGTGGAGCTCCCCAGAACCCTGTTACAGTACCTGTGGAAAATACTCATTTTTCAAAGAAAACATGTAACTTCCTTTTGTGTTATTCTGGGCAAAGTAATGTAATGCTTATAATTAAATGATTTTTTTGACCTGTTACTGTTCTAATTAAAATCATGTAAGAAGATATTTGTTGAGCACACTAATGAAAATATTTGTAAGGAGTAATAAGTTTTCTACCTTTCCTTTTCACTGGGAGGGAAGAATGTTTATAGAATAGGATTTTCTTCCCCAGTTTTTAAAAAAGAAACTTTCTACCAATTGTTCCTTCTCTAAACTAATTTTGTTTCTCTAAATTATTTTGCCTTAACATAACTGACCAAACAGAGGACAAATTTGCTGATGTTTGCATTTTTAAACATAAAGACAGTTTGTCTGGAAAATGTAGAATTGATACTATTCAGTTCCTGTATTTCTATAAATTTGTGTAATTATACCTGGGGAAATTTGTTAAGGATGTGTTTAAAAGAAAATTTAAAGAGGTTTTTTACGGCTCTGTAAGAATTACCAAATTGAAAAATTGTGTTAAACCAGAGCATTTTGCTTCCAGATGAGGAAATTAAACGAGAACAGAATTTTGGTTTTTTTGGAAACAAAAACAAAATGTCTCATACTGAAGTCCCTCTACTGTAGGGTGGCAGACCAGCCAAGTACTCCTTTCATCTGACTAGTACTGTAAGAATTTCAACAAAGTTATTTGCAGAGCAGTTTACTGAAACGCATAGGTAAGGAGCAGGAACCATTTGCCCGACGTGAGGTCCGGCAGCTTTTAGTCAGGAAGCCTCAAGCTGAGGTCAGAATGCACACTCCCTAAAAACACCTCTGGTCGCCCCTCCACCCCTTCCCTGCCAGTAGCTTTTCCTGGTGCTCCGAAAAAAGCATGACGATGTTTTTCATGGCTTCCCGACAGGACCGTGTCAGGGGTCTATCTGAAAATAACTTCATTTAAGGCTGCCCTGGTGAGGTGTTGGGGGGTGCACATTTTCTCGGGTGTCCCCTTGTATCCCGCGCCCCTTTGACTTCACTTTTCTTAGGTTTTGGAGACTCTGACATTCTGTAGATTGATTAAAAAATAAATGACACATGTCTAGAAAAGCAGTAGATTGTGTCAAATGCTGTCTGCTACAGTGGTGAAGGCAAGGGTTCTTTTGTTTGGTGTTCTTGGGGGCAAACTGGAAAATAGGAGACCCTTAATGAGTGAGAAATCAACCTTCTTTCGTAAGATTCCACTTCTAGAGACGAGGTGGGGAGATGATGAAAGGAAAGGCGACTGAAGGGAGAAAGCAGAGAGGAAGTTGCCAGGGCTGGAGGTGGAGGGAGAGGGCAGATCAGCTGCCCTGGGGTCTAAGCTACTCAGGCGCTGGAGCTGCGGGGTGGCTGAGCGGAGTGTGGCCGCCAGAGCAGAGTTGGGGCTGCAGATCCCAGCCTTATTTGCCGGGAGGAGAGCGCGCGGGTGGAGTCCTTTGCTGCAGTGTCACGGCCCCTCCTCCTAGTTTTAAGAAGAACCAAAGCATTGTTTCTGCTTTAATAAAAGTCACTCATTACTTATAGTTGAAAACAAGGACTGTGGACTCTGGCACCTCTTTGGAATTCTTACATTGTATTGCTGGAATTAAACAAACAAACAAACAAACAAAAACTCCGGAAAGATGTACACTTCGTAATTTAAATGGAGAAAATTTAGATCGTGATAACCTACAGCCTTTTGGAAGGTTATTTCCTTGACTTCCCCCTCCCTCTTCCCTCTTGAGGGTTGCCAGTTCTTTGTAGCTACTTAAACTCATTTTAAAGACATTTTGAAAGAACTATGATAAATCACACTACTAAAACATTTGGCTTTCACAAGTATAAAACATGCGTTTTGAGTCAAGCACAGGTCTTTCTGGCACTAAAAACAAGTCGGAAATGAGAAAAAAATTAAAACCAGAAGACCTCAGGAAGGTGACAAATTGGAAAGCATTCTAGGAGATTCATAGGACCATTTTATGTGAAAGAAGCACTCTGAGTTTAAAGAAATTATGGCCATTTTATAAAAGGATGGTGGGCTCAAAAGATGAGGGGAACAGACTGCACAAATCTATTTTTAAAGGACAGTGGTATCCCTGAATTCGTGGGTGATAATTTGTGTCTCCTTGCTTCACTTTTTTATCTTTTCAATTTCATCCCTTTCTTCTCCCTCTGCTCATTCCTTTTCTTTTTGCTTCCCTTTCCCTCATCTTCCCTACCTCAACCCCAGGTATTTAAATGCATTCCCCTTAAATTCTTTAGAGGGTTTCTCAGAGTTCTCAGTTGGAAAAAGCCTTCTACACAACTTGAAAGGCTGATGTCCTTCTCAGGAAATAAATGAGTCGATAACCTCTGACACCAATGACCAGTCCAGTGAACCTTACCTTAATTCCACTAATACTGGAGGCACCCAATCAGGCAAGACTTTAAATTTCATAAACATACCATCCAGTGTAGTTCAGTAATGATATTTCACACTTTTCATCTATGTAAATTCTAATTTCATCAAATTTAACAATAAGCAAGCATTCAGAATCCACCATATTGTTTCTGATTTCACAATGATTAAACTATTTTCTAATTAAACACAAACTTACATATAAACTAGTGCTTACCATAAATGTGTATCTGTAACAAAACAAACTAAACTAAGCCTGTGAATTTTATGATAATCACTTTTACATAAATAATAACACTCCCCTCAATTTGCATGAATACTTTTTCAGGTTTTAATCTCTGTACCAGTTGTTGATTTTTGAAGTAATTCACTTAAATTAAAACCACATAAATTAATCTTTATATTTCACATTATGTGAAATGTTTAACCTGGAACACCATAGTTAAAGGTACTTCATTATAGGTCACTGTAATGGGATGATTTCTGCCTTTTAATATAGTGCTTAGTAAATGTTTTGTTAGCAAATAATTTTTTGAGAGCTTTAACCTTTTGTTACTCTTGCAAAATCTCTTAATTTTTACACATTTCCCCCTCCCTACAAGCTGGCACATACCCACCACCCCAAAGTAAATAGAATTGGAAAGCTCTGCCCTTTTTCCTGAGAAACAACAAAAGAAATAAACCGGAAGAATCTTCCCCTGAATCCTCAGTGTTGATTGACGCCATTTACCACAAACAACGGAAAATAACATTTACATACATCATTTATTTCAGATTGGAACTAATTCGTATACATTTATGTTTAGGTTTTTAATGTGGGGAGGAGGTGTAAATAGTTGCTTATGTGGATTTTTCAGTAACTTAGGTTCAGGATCCCTACAGTTCAGTTTGTGTGAACCAGTGTTAGAGTTAGGAGTTTGGACTGGGAGGGGGATTGCGGGTGTGGTGGGGGAGGGTCAGCTCCGTAGCTTTGCCAAAGGGAAGTGGTATCTGTACAGTTTCTCGGTAAACTGCTTGTTTAAGAAAATGGGGGTGGGGTGGGGAAAGAGTGGTGGTGCAATCTTAATGTTTCAAAAACCAGTGATGTTTTCTGTATGTAGGAAGTAAACCATTTCTAGCTGATACATTTATTGTCGTATTCCGAGAGGGCGGTAATATTGTTGTCAGCATCTTAGTCATCGACAATCCTTTGAACCATTTCAAAAAGTAAAGAGTAAGCATTTTGAAGCTGGGGGCGGGCCGGGAAGGAACCGGTGGGACCTAATCCATAATTAAATTTTCATTTATTTGATTCTTCTAGTCACTGGTAGTGGGCTTTTAAAATGGCAGGGTCTAGTCACTATGATATGAATTTACTTTTTTTGGTCCCACTTTCCCTCTTCCCAACCCCCGCTCTCCCACCCGCACAGCTACTGCCCCCACCCCCTTTCTCTGGCTTTGCTGCCGCCTCTGGTGGCGGCTCCTCTTCACCTCCCCTGCATGGCGCTCCCCTCCCCCTCCCTGCCCTACGTAGGCTTGCTCTTGGGGAACAATCGCCACTGATTGAGGTTCACTGTATGTTAGGCTTGAAACCGGGCTGTTATTTAGGAAGTCATTAATCACATCTCCTCCCGGGATAGAGATGGCGGAGAAACCTGTGAAGTGCAATTCCTTACCGACCCCCTCGAAAATGTTCCGAAATGATAAAACCTAAACACAATTTGACTCCAGGAAGGTGATAGCGATTTTTCCGGTACGATTTTAAATTTGAAAAAAATTCCTGGGCATCATCAGGTAATTAATTGTATGATTTTTGTCTTGCTGAAGGTGTATGTTGCCATTATCTAAAGTTTTATGGGGATGTGATTAGGTTAATTAGCTCTCTCTTTTTTTTTTTTTGTAAATCATGTTGTTTTTCTCTAAGATTTGAATTAAGTATGAAATTTGCATCCCTAGCAGGGTTACTGCTACTGAGCACCGAATTCTTAAAGGGAAGAAAAGCGTAACATGTTGCTGTATTTAAATAGCCTTTGCTCCTAAAGGAGCCCGAGACCGGCTTGCGAGGCACGCGCGTGCACGTATATGACTGTGCCGTTTTTTCTAAATCGACGATTCGCGAGGACCCTCCTTTGTGTTTAAGTAGAAGCACGAAATCAGCATTCCGATTTATCGTAAAGAAGCGTCCCAAATTGTCTTTGAGATAACATGAGTTTTTCGTGTTCATTCATAAAGTATTTGGGTGTCAGCATAGATGAAATGGCGATTGGTTATCTCTTCCTCTTGCCAGCCCCTTAAGGATCCGAGGTGAAATTAGTAGCAAGAAAGCATGTAATTGACAAAGTCACGTGTGCTCAGGGGGCCAGAAACTGGAGAGAGAAGAGAAAAAAATCAAAAGAGGGAAAGCACATTAGACCATGCGAGCTAAATTTGTGATCGCCCAAAATCAAGATGTGAGATTGATGCAGAAGATCACTCCGTTCCAAAGGGAAAGTTTTCATCTCACGAGTTTGGAGCAGAGGGCCCGTGGGGCAACATGGCCGAAGGTTAATTTTCTTTTCTATTGTTTTACCGTGATTTTTCTTTACCTTTCTCTCACCCCTCCTCTTCTCCCACCCGCCTTTGCCCGTCCCTCCTTCCCTTTTTACCCCAATACTGGGCATTACCCCCACCCCCCATCTCGCAATGGGGCTTTCTGCAACCTATTGTTATAGATCTCCAAAAATGTTTTGTACCGCCCACACTGATTCACAACTTGAAAAGCTTTCAGGGGGCTATTGTTTGAATTGTTTGAGTGTGATTAAGCGCAGTTTCAGTTTGCGAACCCAAGAAAACTTTTATACACCTGCCCCCTCCCCCAACCTACCCCAACTTTAATTGAAAGTTATGGGGGGGGGAGGGGAATGCACATTGCAAATAACCCTGTCTTCACTGCTGCCGCATGCATGTGCATTAACTAGTTCTAACCATCTTCAAGGATTTGTCTTTCCTCCTCGTGCCTGCTGGAGAGAATAGTCTCGCTGAAATTTACTCTTTATTAATGGGATCAGTGTTCAATCAGCAATATGCAAGTAAAGTATCGCATGCTGTACTGTAGTATGTGGCTGAAAAACGGAGTTTAATGAAAAAAGTACATGTATGTACAGAAATGTGGAAGTTGACGTGATCGATAGAATAGTGTGGCTCCCCCTCTCCTCCGCTTTTCCTTTTAACCCCTTTCTTTATAAATATTTTCTGTAGACGAAAGGAAGGAATCAACCACCCTTGGTTTTTTTCCTATTTCCTTTCCCTTTAGCCCCTCGGCATTTTTTTTTTTTTTCCTGTTTGAATGAACGCTATGGGAATACAGACTAACTGACTTTTTTGTCCTGTTCTATCCCAGGAGGGGCAAGCAAAGGTGGTGGAGAAGAGTCCGGGAAGCTGCCGGAGCAGGCAGAGGAGGAATCCCAGATTTTGCACGGAACTGGCCACTGTAAGTGGTTCAATGTGCGAATGGGATTTGGATTCATCTCCATGATAAATCGAGAGGGAAGCCCCTTGGATATTCCAGTCGATGTATTTGTACACCAAGTAAGCCAAACTTTTTAACCTCCCCTCCCCCCCCCCCTCCCCCCACCCCCACCCCCTTCACCTTTCTCCTTGTGGAGGCGTTGATCAGCAGTTCTGTCAAAGCACAAACAATAAGGTCCCCTTAAGTGCGCTGAAAGACACGATCTTACTTCCCACTATGAGCTAATCCAATTTTAAGGTTGTGTGTATGCCCCTTCCCGGGTATCTTTTACCAAACAAATTTAAATCTTTGAAATTTCATTGCTTCAGTGCTGGTTCACTGTAGTAGCAAGTTTTCACTCATTCGACAGTGAAATTGCGGTAGTTTGGGCTTCCGGTGTTACCGGTTACAACATACGCTGCCTCCTGTGTCTGGTGAATGAGAGTGGAAATGAATGAAGAAACAGTGATCATTTGAAGTTTAAAAAGAACACATTTGCTGCTATAGGACACGGAGGTCCTCTTGTTTCAGACACTTGCTAGTCACGCCAGTTTTCCTTATTTTTTCATCTTTACCTGCCGTATATAGTCATTTGTAGGGTCACATAAATATTTGATTTCACAGTAAAATCGACACTGTAGCCGTAGTATGACTTGAAGAAATGCAAGGGAGGATGTTTGGTAATCAAACATTTTAGAAATGTGCTCCGTGTAGGTTGTAGTTACAAGGATACTGTCTCTTTAAGAGACAACTTTTAAAAAAACATGTGGCCAGAGGCGGCTCTGGTTAGTGCATTTAAAATGTACTAGTCCTTGGGCTGAATTTCCACCCTATCTTATATCGTATTTTTTTTTTTTAATTGTTAGATGCTAAAGAGAATGTCATTGCTTCTCGTTTTTAAAATTTTACCCAGAAAAAATTAATACCCCTGCACTTTTTTCTCTATTGTTAATCTTTTTTTAATGGTGAAAAGGATATTTGTAGTTTACAAGTCTGATGGTTCTATTGAAAGTAGTTAAGAAATATAAATTCTCTGTGATTAATTCACAGATAGAAGAAAAAGCATTTAAGACTAAAGTGGTTTATTTTGGCTTTAGGTCTAAGTTAAAAAAGAATGAATGGCCATCAGTTGTACAGGTTGACTGCCATAATGCAAGCAGGAAATAGTATAACTGCCTGAAAATTATGTATTTTATTTGGCACTGTGTTGCATGTTCTGGTAATATTTACAACCTCTTTTACCCCCTAAGGAATATCTTCTTCAAACTAAGTATATAAACAATAGAAACACATGAAACCATTCTGTTTTGGTCTGTTGTCCTGTGGTGCTGGGTAGCTTTCTGACCTTGCTGTGTGGTGTGTTTTCCTTTCCTGAAGGCCTGGCCATCATTATTGGTTGTTTACACGTGTAAGGCTCAGCATAATCTGCGAATTGAAACCGGGTTTATATACATAAATAGCAGTCCACAGGCAGGCTACTGATTTTATGCCTCCTACATTGTATTGCAAAATAAAGTCACATTTTCTGCTTTTTTCCTTCTGTAGAGTGAATGACTGAAATCACTGACCAAATCCATTTTCTCTCAGGCTCTGGGTTTCCTGGCTTTGAACCTTTTTTAGGTTGTTAAATTGTTCTTTACGGTCTCATAAATTTGTTTTATAGATGAATGAAAAAAGGTAGCCTTTTCCTTCTTTGTCTGATCACACCTTATTATAATTTGTTTTTCTATGTTTATCTTTTAACATATTCATCTATTAGACATTCTTTTAACCAATATTAATGTTTAGAACCATGAAACACCCAAATTTAAACTATATATTTATTATGTATTGATAAACCTGTGTAGACTGAATTTAGAAATAATATATTGCTGGAAAAGTTTTATTTATATATAACAAGCAGTTTCTCAAGCACAAACATTAATATTAGACTTGCTTTACTCTTCTGTTACATATCTGTTTACTGAAAGAACAGTATTAAAATGGTATATATGATATTTTGTTTTAAAATACGTATTTGTAAGCGTACACTGAGATATCTCTTAGGAAAAAATATGTAAAAAATCAGTAAAAATTAAGCATTAGCCTTTTTTGATGTAAAAAAAAAAAACTAGAGCCATGATAATCTTTAGCTTTAAAATTAGAAAGTGATATTTTACGGGAGTTTTATATGATTACAGTATTTTTTATAATATATTTCAGTTTGTTTCTAGGAAAAAATTACTTGGGACTCAGTTGTTACATTCTTTTTTTCTTCCTTGATGCTAAGGTAAATGGATTTTGTTTTATATTGGGATTTACATAGATTGTTTATAAACATAGGAGTAATTATTTTAAAGAAGGCAGTAATCCCACTGATTTAAGCCATGCAGCAAGTAACAACTAGAAGGTCATAAATGATGCATAGAGGTATCTTGTGAGCATCACATACATAATAAGGTTGCAATTCAAGAATGTTTTTGTAAAAGTTAAAATATATTTATTATTTTAGCTGCCATTTTTACTATATGAGCATCTCAGAAAGCACACTAGGGCTTTTGAAAGAAGATGTACTGGTAACAGTTAGGAATTTTTATCAACTGCATCATTATTTAATCATTTTTTAATATATGACGCCTTTTTTTGTGTTCAGAAGTACATGTGTCAAGAATTTTTTAAAAGGTCTTCTGGAATACATCTCAGATATAGTATATATTTGAGGAAATAAGAGATTGGTTTCTTTAAAATAACATTTTTTTCTCTTGAAAATGTTGACTACAAAGAATTACATACACATCAAGAGCAACTCAGTTACCATGAAATGAATTAAGTTGTGTTTAAAACAGAGCTGTAATTTTTTGGTTACATAATTCTGTTTCAAGTTTGTTGGCAATAATAAAGTCAAACTTCTAGTTTGTGTAATGTCACAAACTCCTATTCAGAAACAGTAAGATGCTGAACTTTCCCTGTCTGTAGGTTTGTTGATGTCTTGCTGTTTGAGGTAGGTGTGTGACCATGGTGGATTGAAATGGCAGTTATCACTTGACTTCTTCAGATTGGCTTATGATTTAAGCGATCATATTTTATGAATTGGTAATAAGTATTCTGTCATGTTAATATTAAAAGAGTGATATCAGTCAAAATAAATACTTCTTCCAAAAAAAGTATATTTTAAAGACTTAGCATTAGTATATGTAACTTATATTATATATAAACATTATATTTGTGAAATTTTTCATCCCTCACTCTTCAAGGTGTTTATTAAAATATTTAGTATTTAAAAATCTCAAAATTTTGATGATGCTTTAGTTTGTAGGAACATTTATAGGAATTTGAGAGTCTGGTGTAAAACACAGGTTTGTGTCTTGAAATTAGTGTATACATGGTTAATGCAGATTTTAAGTCTACTGAGATGATTTCATCAATTAAATTACAACTATTTTGTAAGTGCTATTAATACCCTTTTCAGTTTATTATTATAATAAGTTAAAAATTTCATTCACGGTTAGATTGTAGGATAAAATATACAAATTTCTGCAAGTGTCTGGCTTCATTTTTTTTTTTTAGATATAGGCTTTTAATAGATTTAATATATTTGATGGTACATTATATGAATTATATGATAATTAAATATTATCTTTTTAAGAAACAAAATATTTAATAACTACTTGTTGGTATTATATTTTTTAACATAAATTTTGACACTTCATTCCAGTATCATTTCATCTAATAAGAGAAAATGATCATTTGAACTTTGTTTTGGTCAGGGAGGGATAGAATCCCTTCTTATTGCCTACCCTTCAGCTCATTTGGATAATAGATATTTTTTAACTTCTGGGGTTATATATTTGGAATTTTTTGCCATCAAATATTATATAAAGATGCTTAATATAAATGTGTTTTCATAAATTATTTAAGTTTTTTTTCCCCAAAGAGAAATTTCAGAATGATTTAGTTTAGCTTCCATTACTCAGTAGACAAATATTAATTAATAATTTGGTTTTGAATTTTTCATTTATCTTTTAAGGATTGCGGTTTTTTACATTCTTTACTGCTAATTTATAATTTGACCTTATAGAGACACAAATATTCCTAATTATAAAGATTTTATATATTTTATGCTCCTGTTATCACTTACCTCAGAAAACGTCTTAAGGACTAATGGAAATAGAAAAAATTAATATATTAGCCATCTCTACTTTGTCATAATTTGGCAAGAAATCATTTTTATAATATGTAGAATAGATATGATAGTTGTTGTTCTTGTGGCTGTTGAAATGTGAATTAAAAATTATTTGAAGAAATCTCGGAAATTTAAAATTGGTTTTGTAACAGTTATAGCTCATTTGTTAGTGAGTTACACATTTTAATATTTTGAAAATGGTTCCTAAATCTATCATTTTCAAGATAATTTGCTGGTTGACTAATTTGGCAGTATTCCAAATGAAACACTTTAAAGCTATTTAACCATAAAATCACATTTTTTTAAAGAGTTATTTATTTGTGCATACAAGAGGTGGGGTACAGGCCAGCGGTGTGGGGGGTGAGAGGATTCACCAGAGACAGAGTGGGGAACAGAATAGGCAGATTGACCGAAGTACGCTACTGAGGGGAGCAGCAGCCAAGTCAGGAGAGGTCTGCTGCTCCATGTGGGTTGCTCCTTGGCTAGCCTGGGATTGAACTCCTGCTGCAGAGGCTGCAGATAGCTTCATAGGTTGCATCTTAACCCCTTGCGCCACCAGGGAGGCCCCTCATAAAATCACATTTAAAGGCCTTTAAATCAAAATTTTATAATACTTTGTCTTTTAAAATACTGGATATTTTCCTTCTAATTGTCAATGTTGGTCTATTTTCCAGACCTTTTTTTTTTTTTTTTGTGTGTGCTTAACTTCCAAAAAGAGATTCATATTCTCATGTGATTTAAGCTAAAACGTGAATTGAATAGATGCTTGAGATACAGCCTTTCCACCTTATTTTAAAGATCATTGATGTAACTGTTAAATATTTTCCTATTTTTGTTATTTTTTTAAGAACATTCATAACAAATAATGGCAATAAATCAAAGAACTGGTTTTTAAGCAAAAATGTGATATATTACGTACAAAGTTAATCTTTACCCTTATCTTTAACTTATCTCAGTATTCTCAGGCCTAATAAGAAGCTGAAAACTTGTTACCTGAACTCAACATGGTAGATTACAAAGTGAGTCCTTCATTTGAATTTTGCTGCTTAGGGCAGCAACAAACTCTATTATTTGAATTTGATTTAATTCTTCCTGTTCTGAAATTATATCTGCATTGTTGATCATTTTCTATATATTAAGTGAGCAGTTCTTTTGGTATTATGATCAGCCTGAAAGTTACTAGTTAAAAATATGGTGAATTGTTTTTATTTCTAAGCCAACTATAACCTAAACAAATAAAGTGAGAATATACTAGTTAATTAAACTAGAAATCTATTATTTATTTATTTGAGGTAACTTACGTTGGTTGACCATCACCATATGTGTCTCAAAGGAGAAGGTTCATTCCCTCAGTTTGTGCACAAATCATCAATTCTTTATACCTTGAGATAATTCTCTTTGAATTTTAAGCAATAAGAACTTCAGCTTACTCAGTTATAGCATAACTGTTCATAAAAAGCCTGAAGTGATTTATGGCCCTTCAAAACCATTTGATTATAACCGCTACTTATATCAGAAAAGTTAAGAACAATAATATAGTCAAGAAAATTTATCACAGGGGCCTCCCTAGTGGTGCAAGGGGTTAAGCACCACACTATGAAGCAATCTGAAGCCTCTGCAGCAGGAATTCGATCCTCTGCCTGCCAGGGAGCTACCCACATGGCAGAGCAGACCTCTCCTGTCTCGCCCGCTGCTCCCCTCAGCAGTGTATTTCGGTCAGTCTGCCTGTTCTGCTCCCCACTCTTGTCTCTGGTGAATCCTCTCACTCCCCTGCATCTCTGTCCTGTACCCCAGCTCTTGTATGCATAAATAAATAAATCTTAAAAAAAAAAAAAAGAAAATATATCACAAACCAGTGGGATCCATTTAGAAAGGATTTTTTAATGAGAGTTATATCAAATGAGTACTGAAAGTTAATCCTGTCTTCTGTCTAGCAATGTTCTGGAAAATAATCTGATGATTACCTCCCAACCCCAATATCTGAATATTTCACAATTTGTAAATGTTGTCTAAAATAAGATTTACAGATAATTGATAGATTGTCTTATATTTTGTTTTATAATCAGCTGCAAATTAGAGTAATAATATATAATTTTTCAGGTTGTGAAGAACGAAGATACTGTTATATATAAATTGCCTAACAAGAATATAGTGAATAAATGTAAACTAGTCTTTGCCACGATGAAATCACAGCTATTTTCAGTGGCACATATTCATGGTGGGAAATATGGGTGTCTTCTTATGTGTTGTCACTAACATTGGTTGAAATGTGTATAATATTAATAATTTCCATTGCAGTGAACTACAAAGCTTTTTATTTTAATCTTATAGCACAAAATGTTATTAAATAATATTGTTTAAAATATTAGAATATAAGCTGAGACTTAGAAATAATTTTGCTACATATCTTTGTTTTAATATTTTGTTATACCATGAAATTGTACTTATGTATTCAGGTGTACACATCTAATTTTATATTCTTAAGTGTAAGCTAAGGGGAAAAAATACTGTTTTAAATAGAACTGTGTGATAATTTAATATCAATTGCTCTATTAATAATTGTTTAGTTCTTGAGAGATAGTATGGGATGATATAGCATCTAGTCATACATAGATCAATATTCAAATTCCTGATGGAAGTTACTTAATGACACTGCTTCTGTATCCTATAAATGGGGATAAAAAAGAACCTACCATGTATAGGGTTATTATGAGGGGTAATAGCTACTACTTATATAAAGTATTTAACACAACACTTGGGAGATGTTTAGGATTGAACATTGTTTGTTGTCCATATTGTTACAAAGGAGAAGTGGTTTGGCATAGTGAGGGAGAAAACTTTGAAATAGAAGGTTTTGTCTCTACCATTTGCTGGGTTTCTTACTTTTGGCTAGTCACTTCTTGAGAGCTTCAGTGTTCTTAAGGGTAAAATCTGGTAAAATACAGGGTAAGGTTCAGTTGAGGTGTAGTATACATGTGAAAATAATTTTAAAATTGTAACAATTACAGGTTTTAGTTTTAACCTTTATTTTGAGCACTTAATTTTTATTAATGCTTTTATCGAATTGTTAAGAATTTTTAGAAAATAATAAATTCATGTAATTTTTGTTTTGCCTTGACAGCTTTGTTGAAGTATAATTTATATAGAATAAAATTCAGCAAATTACACTATAGAGAGTTTTGGCAAATTATGTAACTACTACCAGAATTGTATAGAACATTTCATCACTTCCGCCCCCAAAGTTCCCTTGTGCCCATTTGTTAAGTCAGTCCCTCTTGAAGAGAAGAAGCTCCTGTATTGATGTGGCACATTAACTGATAACTTACCTTGCTCCTGTCAACTTTGTGTTGTTGGATAGAGGCAACAATCTAAAATCCTTTATCAGATATGACCACATATATTTTTCTTTTTTTTTTTTTTTTGTTTCTCCTTAGTTATTTCTGCTTGGAAATCATCTTTATACTAGGAGGTTCTGAGCATATGAAATTGAAATTAATTATGCATTTCACTAATCTTAAATCTTAATTTTTCTTTAAAGGTACTTTTTTGGGCACTATAAACTCACTGTTTACCTAAAGGGCAGAATTAGGTTTATTGAAGCTTGTATTTCTTGTTAGAAATTTACTGAATTTCTGTCTCAACTGAGTTTTTGTGTAAATGTTCATAGAGGTAAAAACTGAGAAGCTGCTTTATGGCATATAAAAGTATTAACTTTTAAGAAAATATTTATACATATTTCTGGTTCAATACTCTAGTCAACCTTATTTTTATTGATCACATTCTAGGAGTAAAGCAAAGCAATGTGGGATGATATATTTAAGAGTTTTTTGCTCTCTAGCTTGCTATATATTTTTATTTTTGTAAACTTTCAAATAAGATTTTCTCAGTTCTTATTTTCTTCATATAGGGTAACAAAAAGGATCATTTTCCCCATGTATTACTCACTTTGTTTGTACAAAGTCTAATTATACATATAGTGTCCACCCATTTTAATTTGAGCATGAATATGATAAAAAAAAGTTACTCTTAAAGTTTTGAGCTAAATGCAGTGATTTTTCATTAGTCTTTATCTAGTTTTCAGATTTTTATGTATGGAAACTATATTTACCAGTGCTTAGAATCATGTTTTTTATGCTATTAAAAATATACTTAATTTGCTGTTGCTTTACTCTTTTGTTATAAATCTACTTTTAAAAACAAAATCTCCTTAAATTTATTACTTGTTGAAGTTGCCCTCTTTTAAAATATTGTAAGTTTCATTGCTAATAACCAAGATATTTGCTCAGTTTTATTGTGACATTATGATATAAAGGTTGTAAATTTCAAATTATTTTACTTTGGAAAATTTGTCATGATTTGTTCGTGACTATTTCTTATGCTTTGTAAGCAGTTCTCTAGGCTATTACTAATAGACTGTTTCCAGGTACTATAATGTCTAAATTCTTTTTATCTTTACATTTTTTTATTCACATTAACTATCTTTATTGTTAGTTCAGTCTGTGACATAATTCTCAAAAGTTAATTATCTGTTACTTTAAATAGTTAATAAAACATTGAAATATTGTGGAATTTTAAATGAATTCTCTGAACTTTTTTTTCCAAGGTCCGGTTTTAGTAATGGATGTTTTTGCTTACAATGTGAGAATACTAGTGCTTAGAAACTAATTCTGCTTTTCAGCAACTCCCTTTAATAGGTTCAATGATATTAAAGACACATAACTAACAATTCAATATAAGTCATACATTTACAAAGAGTAACAAATCTTTTTTCAGTTTTAATAAGGAAAAGCTTATCTTTTTAGGATTGACAAATTGGGAATCTGAAATTTAATCATTATAGTCACCTCATTTTTTTTAGCTCTTTAGTTAAAACTTCTAGTTGAATACTAAATCTAAGACAGTTGGATTTGCATGTTTGCCCCTTTCACTGCTTCCTCCCCTCATGCCATTGAAGAATTTTGAATGGTGAGGAATTTGCGCCCTTTGGCTCAGGTTGCAGGCCCACTTGATAGAGCCAGAGAAGCTGGGGTCAGAACTATCCATTGCTTATCTTTTCCTTGGGCTATTTGTAAATCCTGCCTTTTTACTTTTCAAAAAAAAAAAAAAAACAACTCTTTTTTTCCGACTTATAATAAAACCTGGAATATAAAAATGGGCGTAGTAGTTGAATACTTGATTGTGACTTCACAGGATTAATTTTACTGTTTTTACAAGTTTTTCATGGCATTGCAGCTTATTTATGAATATAATTTTATTTAAATACATTTTTGTAAGATATTATAAAAGCATCCTGTTGGTAGTGAAAGTGTAGTGACATGATATTATGGTTCAGGTTGAGATTTAACGCCTTTGAAATGAGTTATTACTTTTAAGTAAATTGAATTACTTGATTTGAATCAGATGTATAAAAAACTCGAAAGTATTTTTGATATGCTTCATATCTAGCATCCATTCTGACCTGTAAAACTTGCCTGGATCAATTATAGCACAAGTTTATGAACGATGACATTAATAGTGTGAAGACTTTAAATACAGACCTATGTTTAAACAAACACAAAATACTTTGTTCTTATCTCAGCATCCTTCAAATGTATACAGCTCTGGTTTAGGACCTCAGGACCACCCATCACCCTGGATATCGGATACTCCTATTTATTCAGAAAGCTTGTGAAGTATCTGTGTGCCAGTGGGGGATGGTGCATGTATCTGTTTAGGGAATCACAGTTAGGTGATTTTCACCCAACAAATGTAGCAACTTTGTTTATAAATTGAATTATGTCCCTGTAGAATTTACTAGTTGTAAAACCTAACATACATTAAATGCTTGTTGTTTTATGTAAGTGCTCCTTGCAGTTTTTCACATTTTTGATGCTTTCAAAAGTTTACAGTGGGCCCCCATTAAGATTAACCTCAATCCATTATAGCTTTTTGGCTTGCAGGCCCCACCCAGTGGCCTTGGATAACTAATACCAAGCTTTTGTTTCTTCCTGTAGAAAGGAAAGGAAAGAAAATTGTTCTTTCTCTTTCATTGAGTAAGTCATGTGACTTCCCTTTTAGTTAGTTACGGATAGCATTGAAGTGAATCTCAAAATAAGATATCAAAGTTTTGTTTGTGTGAAATACCACCTGAAATGTGTCTCTGTTTCACTCATGTATTTATGCATTAAAATATTTGTTTTGAACAACTAGACCTTATTTTATATCCATGCTGTTCCTTTTTTTTTTTTAAGAAGCCAAAAAATGGTCAGTAAATAAAATTTTAAAACAATACTGATCTTTTTGTCTACATCATGGTAGTTTCTTAGTGTACTCCTTTTTCAATCAGTTATCTTGTAGCATCATTTGAGGTTTCTGAACTGAAGCTTATTTCTCAGAATTCAGCTCGTAAAGAAAGTGGGTGGTGGGTGGTGATTGGGATGCTTTTAGCAAGAAAAAATTGCTGGTAGGAGAAAGAGAGAGAAAATGTATTATAGGACTGCATGTGAAATGTAAGAAAGAACAAATTGTATTTATTTCTTTTTGTTTCTCCACTGTCGCATCTCTCCATAATAAGCAGTGTAGCTAGCTGTTTGGGAGAAAATACTATCCAGTTCTTAGAATAGTCAGTAGACTAATTTAATTATTAAGTTAGACAACACAGGATAAATGTTGATAATAGTCCCGATTTAGTGATTTAGTCACTAGTCAATATAAACCATTAAATATTTTATCATTCAAGTTTTTAATCTCTTTTTCTAAACATTTAAATTCTATTTTAACAAACTGTACAGATATCCTCAAATTATAAACAAAATATTTTAAACAATGGTAGTTTAAAAAAGAAGTATCTTTATATTAATTTAAAAAATATAATGTTCTTTGGTACATGCGATATTTCCAAGCAAGTAAATACTTTTAAAAGACTTAATAAGAATACTATTTGAAATCTACTATGCATTTTTATCTAAAACGCTGTTTCAATAAGATATTCCAATCTTGTTACATATGAAAACATTACTCCTTACATTTTCATTGTCTTGTTTAATCTTAAAGGGCACTGATATTTTTTAGTCCTGTGATTTTGCTGTCCAAGATTTATATATATAAAATATATCTGTTAAGATATGTAGAAAAGCTATTTTAAGTTTCTCTTAATAATAGTGGGTTATCAGCTTTTCAATAGGTAGGATCTGGTGTACGTCTATAATTAACGTGCTGGTCTGCTTTCATTGACATTAAAATTTAGTGTGGGTGATTTATTTTGTCTGTCTTTCAACTGAATATTTCAACTTCTGTTTAATTAATTAACTTCAAAATATTTACTGGTATTTTATCTAATGCTTAAATTCGCTCTAAAATTTTGCCTTTGGGAAAAGTTTAAGTTATGAAATCTTTCAAATCTATGACCCTCCTTTATTTTCCATTTGAATATAGCAAAAGTAGTCATAAAGCACCAACAATCTATTAAGTATTTGAATCTAGGACTGACATTGTTGAAATGATCTATTTCGTATCTTAAGGGCACTATGAATTTAAAGCAAAAAGATTAAAAAAGCAAGCAAAGGCCTATTTTAAAAAACTTGTTACCATATCTTTATGTGCCACATGAGTCTTTTCCCCTAACAAAACTTTATATTAAAGAAGAAAAGTTGAGTGTTTTGTCCACTTTTCTCCTGCAAAAGTTTTCTTTTTAATTGTGTGGATAAAATCAGTTTTTAAAAATGAATTATATGCCTTTCAATGGCTTTATGTTCAGTTAAAAGTTCAAGGGCATTTGTGGGAAGTAACACCGTTCAGGGTATTGCTCCTTGTTTTCATGTAAGTTATTTTAAAATATAGGTTGATAGTTTGATTTTTGGTTTTTTTTTTCCTCCTAAAGTCAAGTCTGTAATAACAGGGAAATAGTTTTTCAAATAGTTGAATATATAAAGACCAAGTAAACCTGGCCATTTGGTTTAGCACATATTTTTTAATTTAGAGTTGGGCGTTTTTTTTAACATTTTGATTTTTAACATAAGCTTAAACAAATGATGTTTAGAAAATTGCCTTAAAATACTGTCCTTTTATGTATTCTCTTTGTCTTTACTTTTAACATTGTCTGCTCATTATTAAACCATTAATATTTCTAAAGGTAATCTAGAATTTCCTGTAAGTTTCAATGTTCAGTATATGTTCAGTGATTTCAAATTTACAAAATCCAAACAATTTTTGGAAAATCTCATAAGACTTGGGATAATGTTTTCAGAATGAGATTTTAGTAGAATAGAGAATTATTTTAAGTTATATCTTTTTGATTTTTAGCTGTGAATTGAAAAAAGAAATCACCCAATTATTAAAGCATTATGCTGTCCCCAAATATTATTGCATGCCCTAACAATAATTATTATGATTTGATCTGCCATGCGGAATTATTTAAGGCCCTAAAATGGTCTCTCTTGCTTTAGTCACCTCCTCGCCTACTTTTTCCCCTCCCCCACTCCCCTTTGGGAAGGAAACTTGAGGCCCTGGCCTTAGAGATACCAGAATAAAGCACTCACTCAGCAAAAAGTATCTGTCTTTCATAGAGTATCATCCTTTGGAATAACAGTTGATTTTTTTTGAATTTATTGTAAATTAATGTAGAATTAATTTTCGTACAGCTGGATGTTGTTATAATGGAAAAAAGAAGTTTACTTTGTTTAGGCATTAACACAGTCAAATCCAGGTTTTACTACTTTTCTCCCTTAGCTTTGCTTAAATCTTTTATATATTTTCTAAATACTGTTGCCACTCATCTTCCTAACATTGAAGTTTTGTTCAAAGTGAGTTTGAACAAAAGCAGTGGGTAGTTAGATAATTATTTAGTGATAACTTTTATTTTCAGTATTTTCCTAAGTTGCCAAAGAAAGTATATATGTAATGTTTTCCACTACATCTTTTGTCATGTAAAAATAATCTTTGTGTGTCTAGCATATTTTTGGCTAGAAGAAGTCTTTTTAAGTCACAAACTGAATCATAAAATAAATTAACAATGAAAATAAATTTGATGTAGGTAGATCAGAAATGTCTTCATTATTTACTTCGTTAGAGAGATTATTAATGAAATTTCTTTTTTCTTAAGATTGAGTAAGAATATGCAAATTCAGTGAAGTAAACTGTAGTGTAACTTTGCTAAAAGACCCAAGTTTCCATTGTGCTATAAATATTTCTGCTGGCATTTCTTCATCTTAAAGGGCAATCACTTTGCTTAGTTCCATTCACATGTCTTTGTTTTAGTCTCATATGCTTGTTGGCCCTAGTTTGGAAACTTAAGCAAAATGGTCATAGAATCTCAAAATTAGCTTAAAGAGGATTTTAAAAGTCATAATTTACATATGAAAAATATTGAAAGTGAATGTTACCTTATACAGGCATACCTCATTTTACTGTGTCATTTTCTTGCAGTCTGCAGATACTGTGGGTTTTTACAGGACCCTCCACCAGCAAAAAGATTACTAGTTGCTGAGGGCTCAGATGATACTTAAAATTGCTTAGCAATAAAGTATATTTTAAAATTAGGTATATATGTTTTCTTTGATAAAATGCTATTGCACACTTAATAGACTATGCTATAGTACAAATAGAACTTTTATATGCACTGGGAAACCAAAAAAATTCATGTGACTTTGTGATATATGCTTTATTGAGCTATTAGCTTTGTGGTTCGAGACTGAACCCACAATGTACCTGTATTTACATATCATGGCATAGCTATAATATTTGAGATTATACCTATGCTTATATTTTATGGACTGAAACAAAGATATTTTGATATTTTTGAATATTACTTACTTAAAGGATAAATGGAAAAATATAGCAAAAGCAAGGATACATAAGATAATTCAAACATGGTAAGTATAAGCAATCTTTTGTGTTAACTAACATTAATAGTACAGTTACAGCATAATCATATATTCCCTTCTATTGGTCCAACCCTCTTTCCTGATTAGCAAACATTTATATATAAATATATGTATATACATACACACACACACACATATATATATATATATATTTTTTTTTTTAAAGCATTTGTTTAGTTTCAGCTGCTTGCTGATACTAAGTTCCCACTACTATCTATCACTAGGGATAGGCCTCAGTTTGCCATTTCATTTTCTCTCCTGTTTATCCAGAACCACTGTGGAACTCCCCTTTTTCAAGACTTCTGTTTTATCAGCTCAGGAGAACCCTTAGTGACAGCCAGTCAATATTGTAGCAGTGGTGGGACTCATTAATAGTATTAACAACACACAATTATAAGAATATCATGTAACTTTTACAGGGTGCTTGCATGTGTCAAGGACTGGGCTAAGTATGTAACATCTATTAAATTTTTACAACTCTGAAATATAGTTACTATTATTGCCTCAATTTTGTAGATGAAGAAAATAACCTTTGAGTGGCAAATTGGCTAACTTCATACACTTGAACCAACAGTATGATTCCAGCGCAGTCGTGCTCTTAAATAGCCAGGCTCCAGCCATACTTCACTGTTTTAACTTTATACTAATGTGTTTATCTTATGCTAAGTGTTGGAGATCCAATTGTGAGTGAAAAGCAGAGAGGGATTACAGCCTCTTGGAGCTTAAAGAACAGTAGGCTCCAATCATTATGTTGTACTCCCAAAATGAATATGTTATATGTAAATTATGCCTCAATTAAAAAAAAAGATCAGATCACACAAATGAAAATAGAAATTGCTTTGAGTGCTATGAAGAAAAAGAATGTGGGTTTTTTTTTTTAAGATTTATTTTTTTATTTATGCATACAAGATCTGTGGTGTAGGCCAGAGGTGCAGGGGATGGGGGAGAGAGGATTCACCAAAGACAGAGTGGGGAGCAGAATAGGTGGATCAATTGAGGGGAGAAGTGGGCCAGACAGGAGAGGTCTGCTGAGCCATGTGGGTCAGCTCCCTGGCCAGGGATTGAACTCATGCCAACTCATGCCAACTCATGCCACAGTGGCTGGCAATAGCTTGATAGCGCTGAGACTTCAACCCCTTCGTCACCAGGGAGGCCTGGATTCTGGAAGTTTTTTTGACCATGTAAGGTTGTGATGAGGTATGAAGAATGAATAGACAAAGAGTAAGAAAAGAACATTTCAACACAGGAAAGGTTGGAAAGAGGCAGGAGAGAAAATGGAACTTATATTGAGTATAATTTTATAATATAATAGAATCATAGCTATCAATAATATGTGGGCCCTGTCTTTTTTTTTTTAAGAAATTATTTTCTGTCAACTTTGTTTGCATTTCTGCTGTGGAAAAACAATGTAAGACCAGTCAGTGGTTTTTCCTACCCATTCGGTGGTCTGAGCAGGCCAATAAGCTTAGCACTCTGTAGGGAATGCTGATGAGGCAGAGTAAATTACATGCCTTCAGAACAGTGTATGCCCTTGAGTTGAGTAGGGGACATTTGGGAGCTGGAACCCCCAAAATTTCACTCTGAAATTCCTCTAAGAAAAGTGTGTGTGTGACCTCTCCTGGTGGCGCAGCGGTTGAGCGCTGGGCTGCAAAGCTGCCCGCAGCCTCTGCAGCACTGGTTTGATCCCCGGCCACTAGCAAGGGTCCCACATGGCGTGCAGACCTCTCCTGCCGCATCCACTGCTCCCCTTGGCAGTATATCTCATCAGTCTGTCTGTTCTGCTCCCGCTTTGGCTCTGGTGAGTTCTCTCACCCTCCCATTCTTCTGACTGTACCCAGTGCTTCTATAAATAAATAATCTTTTTTTTTTTTAAAAGAAAATTGTGTGTGTGTGTGTGTGTGTGTGTGTCTAGGAGTGCGCTAGCCCAAGAGGGTATTCTGTAATATAAATGTGCAAAAACATGGAGAAGTGAAAGAACCTCTTTTTCTTTTGTTAAAAAAAAGATTTATTTATGCATAGAAGAACCAGGGTACAGGCCAGAGGTGTGGTGGGTGAGAAGATTCACCAGAGACAGAGTGGGGAACAGAACAGGCAGACTGACTGAAATGCACTGCTGAGGGGAGCAGCAGACAAGTCAGGAGAGGTCTGCTGCGCCATGTGGGTAGCTCCCTGGCTGGGGATCGAAGTCATGCTGTAGTGGCTGTGAATAGCTTCATAGGTTGCATCTTAACCCCTTGCGCCACCAGGGAGGCCACAGAACCTCTTTCCTTGATGAGACCTATGTGTAGCTAAGGTTCCAAGTACTCAGTGGGTCAAAGGAACAAGGAAGAGGGTGGTGAAGGCTAGAAGATGAACCTGAACCCAAAACTGGGCTTATGGTCAGACAGGTTTATCTGTCTTAGTCCTCACCCTGCAGGTTGATATTTAAAGTACTCACTCCCCAAAAGCTTCATTGGATATTTGATTTCTTGATACAGTTTAGACTTTTTACCCAGATAGCCATCAGCTCTTCAGGATCTGATCACAGGATCTGATTCTACTTTTCCAATTTTTTCATATTTCTTACTTAAATTGTTGGCTTTGTAAAGTACAGTCTGTCTTTTGTAAGCATATCCTACAGTTTTTTTATGCCTGTTGCCCTTTGCACAGATAGTATTGTGATACTTACCTGTTCTCTGTCTTTGTTCAATTTCCTTGAGTTGAAGCTTAATGAGTAACAATCCCTATTTATTCTGTTTTTTTAAAGATTGATTTATTTTTGCATGCAAGAACTGGGGTACAGGCCAGAGGTGCAGGGGGTGAGAGAATTCACCAGAGACAGGGTGGGGAACAGAACAGGCAGATCGACTGAAATACACTGCTGAGGGGAGCATCGGGTGAGTCAGGAGAGGTCTGCTGCGCCATGTGGGTAGCTCCCTGGCCAGGGATTGAACTTGTTCTGCAGAGGCTGAGGATTGCATCTTCAACCCTTGTGCCACCAGGGAGGCCCTGGGTCTCACTATCAAGAGATAGCCCCTGCTTATATTTTTAAACTTTTTTTTCTCTTCTTTATAATTTAAAAAGCAAATCAGTTACTTTTTTATTGGGGGAAGATAACTTTTCATTATGTTTGTCAAATTATTGCCAATTACAAATGAGAGGAGTTTAAAACTATTGCAATAGGAAAAACAGATTTATAAATTAATTTGGAAGTAGAGAAAAGAAAGCATAAAGAAATATTACACATTTGAGTGATGGATTCTAGTATTTGTTGAAGTATTATATTTTTAAGTAAGAGCAAACCCAAAATCCTATGTTATTTTAATCCATTCATAATTTTATAAGTCTGAATATGTGAGACCTTTATTAAATATAAAATCCGTTGGGAAATTTTGTCATCTGGGAAATTTGGGGAAAATGACAGAATCATATTACTATGTGTTTATTTTCACATGCAGTATATAGAAATTGTATATTTTACATAAATGTTAAAAAGGTCATTATTAAATCTTTAGCTTCCTTTTAAGTTTTATAGGAAAGTTAGTATTTTTTTCTCTTAACTGACAGTGAATTCAATTCTGCTAAATTTATTTAGAGATATCCTTCCCTTCTCAAATAAAATACTTAAAATTCTGTAATACAGTTATTAAATTTGATAAAAATCATTGAAATGTTTTTTGTTAAAACTTACAGGTTTACACACCTTTTAATGAATATATTTATGTAACAGAGCCTATTTCGTAACTTGTCAGTATTTGCCAGTAAGAGAAGGTAACTTGTCAGTATTTGCCAGTAAGAGAAGGTAACTTGTCAGTATTTGCCAGTGAGAAAGGTATTTGCCGCAGAACAAGGATGAAAAGTATTCAGGCCAGAGAAAATGATGAAGTTCTTAAAAGGAAGGAAAATTCCTTTGAATTTGAAGATTTTATATGACAGAGAAATTCCAAGGAGCCTGTCTCAACTTTAGATTCCCACATTGGTTTCTGGGATGAACAAATGTGTATATTCCTTTTTACCCCCAAGAGATCATAGACTGACCTAAATTTGAATCATATTTGCCAAGTATACTTAAGATTCTGTCCTGCATTATAAAAATTAAAACCCTTTGGTAAAGGAACAGCTTTCATTTAACATGAAAGGAAACACTCTTTAACTGTTCGTTTTTCAGCGGTGATTATCTACTTACTCACATATTTTTTAGGTGTGACCCATGTATCTTTGCATACACTTCCCCCTCTAAATTAACCTTTTATATCATAACCATCTAAATTGCTGATCATTCTACTCCTTTTCTCAATATAGATACTAGAAATAGCACATCCCCAGTCTGCTGTTTGTAATTTTATATCATTCCTATCATGTTAAAATTAGTATGCCTCTTTCTATCATTTTCTGTCAAATATTTCATGCTATAAATTTTCTCTTGTCTTCTGGGTGCTTGACCTATTCTAAAGATATTGCTCAGCAGAACTGAGGTTGAATACCCCAATAGGTTCTGGTTCTTATTTTAGCTAACAAAAATGTAACATCACAAATGATGCAGGACATAATCTTCCACATTATAAATTCACCTTAGTAGTTATTTTTTGTGTTATTTCCCATATTTTTTTGCTGAAATAATGCTATTTTTAATTCTTTCAATCATTTTGCTTCTCTCACCAGTTTGTGTTTTTCTTTTCTTTCTCAACTTCCACCCCCACCCCCTCTTCCTGGTGTAAAGAGCTTCTGTAGGAAATTGATAATCGGTGTCTTTCAGCTTCAAAGTCTTTAACACATGGAGCTGGCTGCTAAGAGAAATTGACTAGGTTCCTGTGATCCTTGTCAGTTTCTCTGATTAATCAATTTTTCTTTTCTGGAGAAGCTGCTTTTAACAAAAGAAAAGTAGCTTGAAATTTCAATCATTTGCTCATTGCTGCCTAGGTTGTATCCGTTGTTCTGTTCCTATCACTTTTACCTTTTTATTATAGACTTAATTCTTGGCTTTCATTTTCTCCATTTGTACCAGCAAGTAAAGAAACCAGAACATATAGTTATATATTCTCAGTGATTTCAGCTAATTCTAATGCTTGATACAATTTAATTTATGAAGCTACTTCCTATTCAAAAGACAATGACTGCTAATCAGAATGAGAACATTTCTTTCTTAATTCTTGTTGACTTTCCTATAAAACCTAAGACAAAGCAATTCTAAAGAGCTTGGAATTCGTTGAAATCATGCTGTCATAGAAACTAATGCAAAGAGATCCAAAAAAGCAAAACAAGAACAACAAAAAAACCACACCCAGAGAGTTACTATATTGCTTTTTGCATAGGGCTATTTTTTAAAAAAAACATGTCTAGTATTGTTAAATACTGAGTTAAAGGAATTTGTCTTCAGGTCATGGGCAAGTTTGAACAGCTAGGTTAGCCTAAAAATAAGATTGTAAGATTGGATGACACAATTTACAAAATGGCCAAAATGTCTTTGGAATAGCCTTTAAGCATTGCATGAAGGTGTATATTAGGTATAGACAGGATTATCATAGGAAAAAGGACTTAATTTGGCATTGGATTGGATGATGATGGCTAATGCTCCAAAGTGTGTTTTACAAACAAATGGTTCTGTGATTTATTAATGTCTCCTGAAAGAAAAAAAAAAAGAAACTTATTTAATAAGTTTGGGAAATCCTTAGTTATACAAAATTCAGTGTTTTTCATTTACTATCAATATATCACCTCTCAGTGCCTAATTATACCCAGTATGTGATCATCTCTGAGAAAGATAGAATGTATTTTATATACTTGTTGAACACTGACACCTCATTTTTTTCAAGGAATCATCTTAGGGGACATGGTTCGATGGGGTCAGGAACTGAGAAATCCTTGACTCATCGTCAGTAAACTGTGTATTAGCCACAATTTAACATTAGGTTTTAACTTTAGGTTTTAATTTATTAATTTATCAAGACCTTTTTAAAATAAAGATCTTTTAAATGTCTTCCAAACATTTTTAGTGACATATATTATGTTACAAAACCGGAGGCATCGATAATATTTCAATCATCCAGAAATGGTGGGGCAGTTAATTATATTAAAAATAACCTAATAGGGGCCTCACTGGTGGTGCAGGTGGTTGAGCGCCACACTGTGAATCTGTCCGCAGTCTCTGCAGTGCGTGTTCAATCCCAGATGGCGGACAAGAATCCCACACGGTGAAGCAGACCTCTCCTGTCTCGCCCGCTGCTCCCCTCAGCAGAGTATTTCATCAGTCTGCCTGTTCTGTTCCCGCTCTGTTTCTGGTGAATCCTCTCATACTCCCAGGCATCTGGCCTGTACCCAGGTTCTTATATAAATAAATAAATCTAAAAAAAAAAAACTTATAAAAAATAACCTAATATGTGAGCTAAAATTAGGCATTTAGAAAGTATCATCCATGCATCTAGACGTCTTAATAGGACAATGAATATAGTTTGAGATTGGTAAACGGTGGTGGTAGTGGTAGTGATAGTGGTATAAGAAGCTGAAATTTGACCTGGGTAAGTTATGTGTCAGCTGGAAATAAAAAGAAAAAATAGTGATAAGTGATACACATTTTCTTTCATTAGCAGTCTGTTGGAATAGCCTCTAGCCAGTAGCACCTGACTGCCTTTTTTTGTGACTAGCAGCAGAGTTTTCTTTACAGGAAGCACTCCAGTTATTCACGAACAGTGATTTCAAACATTTTTAAATTATTTAAAAATTTTCTGCTCTGTTGCAGGCCAAATAGTTTTGTGCAAATGCTTTTCTCACTTTGTATACTTAATTTGTCATGGTCCTGTAATGAATAGCTTACTGAGCAGCACGGATCCTCAGACCACACCACCACTGTCCTAGAGTAGCACCATTTCTCCCCACTCTCAACTTGAAAATATTTTACCATTGGGGCCTCCCTGCTGACACAGGGGTTACAAGCTATTGCCAGCCACTGCAGGCCAGGGAGCAACCCATAGGGTACAGCAGACCTCTCCTGTCTTGTCCACTGCTCCCCTCAGCAGTGTACCTCAGTCAGTCTGCCTGTTCTGTTCCCCACTCTGTCTCTGGTGAATCCTCTCACCCCCCCACACCTCTGGCCTGTACCCCAGTTCTTGCATGCATGCATAAATAAATGGACAAGCAAACAAATAAATCTTTAAAAAAAAAAAAAGAGAGTAAAGGAAGAGAAGAATAAAAATTATGAACAGTGACAGAATGGAACTTTGCCTATATGCATAGTTTCTCATTTGGACAATGTCAACAAAACATAGTATTTATGAAAGTAGGCAATACCATTTCTACAAGATATACTGGAAATTGCGAAGTGTAGCTGATTCTTGAAATGATATGTTTTTAGGTTGAAAGTTTTGATATTTGGTGATGATGGTTGAAAATAATGAGGGTAGATTTTGCTAGTGGTGAATACTTCATACTCACTGAAATCAAAATTTTTATTCTGCATGTCCCTGGATTCACATCCCAGAAAAATTAGTCTGAGAGCATTAGTGAAGGCTGATACTTCCCGGTTTAAGATGCCTAAATCCCATTAGTGTTTGTGGTACTCATCAGAAGGAGCACTAGGCTTTCATCCTTAATTTATTCCCTTGTGGGCCTCCCCTGGTGGCACAGCGGTTGAGCGCTGGGTTACGAAGCTGCCCGCAGCCTCTGCAGTGCCGGTTCGATCCCAGGCCACGGGCGCGCCGGGCAAGGGTCCCACATGGCGCGCAGACCTCTCCTGCCACCCACTGCTCCCCTCAGCAGTGTACTTCGGTCCTTCTGCCTGTTCTCCTCCCTGCTCTGGCTCTGGTGAATTCTCTCACCCTCCCATGCTTCTAACTGTACCCAGTGCTTGTATGAATAAATGAATAAATCTTTTAAAAAAAATTTATTCCCTTGTGCCATTTTGCTAAGGTTTTCTTCTTTAGATGCCTTTGAGAAAATTGTCTTATTTAGAAACTGTAATAAACTGAGGAGAGAAAAGTTCTATTATTGGGGAATCTTGATGATTGTTGAAGTTTTTCTTGAACCTTTTTGTACTGTAACATTTACATACTTTTGTTATTACTTAATGAGCTTTAATCATTTATGGAATAGATTGAAAAAATTTTTTTAAAGATTTATTTATTTATGCATATAAGAACTGGGGTATAGGCCAGAGGGACGTGAGTGGGGGTGGTGGTGAAAAGATTCACTAGAGACAGAGTGGGGAACAGAACAGCCAGATTGACTGAAATACACTGCTGAGGGGAACAGCGGGCGAGACAGGAGAGGTGTGCTGTGCCATGTGGGTCATCTCCCTGGCTGGGGATCAAACCCATGCTATAGTGGCTGTGGATAGCTTCAGAGTGCTGACACTTAACCCCTTGAGCAACCAGGGAAGCCTTGGAATAGTTTTAGATACAATATGTAATACAAATCAAACCATGTTATAATAGAATGTTAAACTTAACATGCCTAATTTGTGATCCATAATTTTAAGAAGTGATTTGTGTTTTGTTTTGTTTTTTATTTTTTTATTTAAAGGTCAGGTTTATTAGGGATAAAACAGTTAAAGGCACTTGCATAGTCACAAGCCTGCAGGAAGAGCTGCCCCAGAAGGGACAGGTTTGCTAAGAGAGGCCTGCATGGTTGCAGGCGGGCGCCCTTGACAGGTCCCAGGCAGGCAGGAAGGCTGCTGTCCTGCAGAGGGAGAGAGTTGGTGAAAAGAGGCATCTGTATAATCACAGGTAGGCAGTGGGATTGCTGCGATTCGTGTTTTTTAAATTCCATGAGGAAGAAATGAAATCCTAGAAATGACACGCTCTATTGCAGTAGAATTTTACCTATCTTATAATTGAAATCCTGAGACAATGTTTCATTCATAAAGCATAAAGCTCAACTAAAATAGGGCTAAAATTCACTAATATTTTATTATTACTTTATTTAGATTTCTCAATGGTAAACTTTTAAAAATTTTTTAAAAAGATTGATTTATTATTTATACAAGAGCTGGGGTACAGGCCCAGAGGAGTGGGAGGGTGAGAGGATTCACCAGAGACAGAGTAGGGAGCAGAACAGGCAGACAGACCACTGCTGAGGGGAGCAGTGGGCAAGATAGGAGAGGTCTGCCACGCCATGTGGGAATCTCACTGGCTGGCCGGAATCGAACACGCACTGCAAAGGCTATGGACAGCTTCATAGCGCTGTGCTCAACCCACTGTGCCACTGGGGAGGCCCTGGTAAACTTTTAACAGAGAATATATTTTAATAAGAAAAATGCTCCCAATAATTTAAGAGTAGATTCTTTTATCTAACTTTACACCTAGTAGTACAACTTATTGTTAAGATATAAAAAATAATAATCAAGTTATTGCTTGTGATTTTAAAATGTTTTATGTTTAACTATTCTCTTAAAACTTGCTAGCTGTGTCGTATTACAGCTTCATGTATAAAAAATTAATTTTTCTTGCCCGTTCATCTTTTAAGAATCCAATATCATTAATCATTCACTGATGCTGACACTTGAAGTCAAGTTTATATTTAGATGACTTTTATGCTGCTATGTATAAAAGTAATGATGGCTGTTTATTTAATGAGTGAAATCTCTTATTCCAAATATATTTTAATTTAATGAAGTACAACTTTTTACAAGTTTTATACATTTAATTAAAGTGAGCAAATTATGTATAAATTAAATATGTATCTTTCTGAAGAATAAACAAGATTCTTAAGCTGTTGTGTATAACCATGGACCTTTTCATATTAATTGTATTTTTATTATTAATTAGGCTTAAATAGCTTGTAGGAAATTGAAATTAAAACACAAAGTAAGCAGTTTATTTAAACACAGAGACAAAAAGTTAACATTGAATGTAAATATCTTACTAATCTACAGATTACAGTATGCATACCATAAAAGTCTTCTAAATATAAACTTGACTTTAAGTGACAGCACCAGTGAATGATTAATGATATTAGATTCTCAGAAGATGAACAGGCAACAAGAAACTACAAATCTTGTGAATTAGTAAGGAGAAACAAGATCCTTACAGAAAATGGGCAAAGGGTAGGAGCACAGTGATAACATAAAAGTATAAATATAGAAGTGAGAGAAATAGAAATTTAAAACAGCATTTAATAGATGAAAGTTTGGTAAAACTGTATTCTTTTAATAATACCTGATGTTGGTGAAGTTGCTGATTTAAGTTTATAGTGCATATATTTGGCAATGCATGTCAACAGCCTGTAAATAAGAATAGATGTACACAAAGATTTTTATCTTATTGTTATTTTTATAATAACAAGGAATTTGAAACAACTAAATGTTCACCATTGGATGATTATGTTATGTGAACATCCATGTAATATAATATTCAAAAGGGGTAGGTTTGTTATAAAAAGGGAGGGGGAGTAAAAGATACTTGCACAGACACAAGCCGGCAGAAAGAGCTGCCTCCAAAAGGGACAGATTTGTTAAAAGAGAGGCCTGCCTCTGATGCTTTGCAGAGACAGGAGGTTGGTGGAGAGAAACACCTGCATAGTCACAGGCATGCAGGAGGGCTACTGCCTTCACATTTAGATTGTTAAACCTTGATTTCCTTAAAGATACTTTGAACCACTAGGAATAGAGGAAGCCTAGCACAACTCCATTCAGCTTCAAACAAAGCAGTTTTGTCTTTGGGGTTTTTTTTTATACAGAAGTTTCAAGTTAGAGTTTGAATGTAAAAATGATGGGCGAGTGGAGGGGTATATTTAGTTATTAAAAATCTGATTTTAAAGTATTCAGTGTGATGGAAAGATAATATGTTACCATGCCAAATGAAAAATAGAGTAAAAAACATTAGGAATAGTTGAATATAAGTGTTTAAGATATATTCATATGTCTGTCTGCAAGTAGGAAAGTGGAAGTTCATTTTAGTAATGGTAACAAAATGGTAACAGTGGTATGATGAATATTCAGGACATTTTGACCCTCTTTGTCTTAACTTTTGTAAGTTTTTCTTAATATTAGAAAATTCATATCCCTTGGTGGAAGGTTATTGTTTATTTTTTTTTAGACCAGCATTTATAGATATTAGAGAAAGGGGAGAAAGGATAAAATATATAGCACAATTATAAATCAGTGAAGCCCTTGCTTAAAATTGTATCGTTTTCTTTTCTATCTATTTCTATTTTCTTTTCTATTCTTTTTCTTTTCTAGTAATGTAAAAAACAATTGTAATATGGCAGAGCCGGGACATTGCTGTAAGTGTATCTAGTAATTTATCCAGTGAAAGAATTAGAGCAGAGTTGGTGGAACTTGTTTTATGCCTGGAATGATCCCCTGGGGCTTTGTGACCCTTCTGTGATCATTGGAGCAAATTGGGCACTAGAAAAGATCCTCTGATTGTGTGTGTGTGTGTGTGTGTGTGTGTGTGTGTGTGTGTGTGTGTGTTTAAGAGGAGGAGGTTTATTCATACTTCATCCAATCTGTACCAAGGTTTTCTCCCTTGGCTTATAATATCCTGCTCTCTGATGCATGTGTTGGAGGGTGAAGGTAGTTAGGTAGTCATGAAGTTAATGAAAAATGTCTTTTGAGTATCTTTTGTGGTGGTCATTGATGTTGCCTCTCCATAACTTTTAAGGCTTAAGTTTATTGAAGAGAAATCATTGTGTCTTCCCAAATTAAACAAATGTTGTTCTTGTAGCTCCGACAGTATATTATAATGACAGTAGACTTAGCTAACTTTACTTTTTGAGGAGAGTTCCAGTCAAGTTAATTAGTAATGGAAATTTACTGTATTAGGGTGTAAATTATTATAAAGTTGGGCTCGTGAGAAACAGCATTGTGTACTAACCTTGAAGACAGGCAGTGTGTGAAATTATCCCAGCTTTGCCACTAACTAGTTATGGTCAATTTAATTTGGGGTTTAATTTCCTCATCTGTAAATTGTTTTAAATATAACATATTTAAGTCTCCTTTTGTTGTAATAATTCTGAATCAATTTTGATAAAGATTTACAGTCTTGATGGAAGAGGTCATAGAAAGAGAAGATGTTGATAAAGCAGATTAGAGAACCTTGCCCTTATAGTCACAGTCATTTTAAGACAAAGCAGTCAGTTGTAGAACCACTAAACCACTACCCAGGAATATGAGGACTCTTAAATTATAGCAGCTTATCATAAAATATTGCTTTCATCGTGTTTTATCCTTTTGCATAAAAACTCTACTAGCTTTGGAGTCATAAGGATCTGAATTTATATGGTATTTTCTCTGATTGCTGCCTGTGTGACCTTGACCAAGTTATATAACTTATCTGCCTCAATTTCCTATTGGATGGATGAAATGAAGTGATGTGATCTTACAGAAGTTGCAGTCAGTTCAGAGGGAAAGACACATTTTTATAGTAATCAGTTGGGAAGGTCTGTCAGAGATGTGTAAGAATATTGAAAACCAGAAAACTATCTGAGACCTGGCCAAGGTAGAGAAGAGGGTAGTGCTAAAGCATCCCAGGCAGGGTGCGTAGCATGTATGGAGACACTGGTGTGCAGGGTCTATAGCTAAAGAGTAGAGAAGGAATAGAAGAGTATGGTGAGCTTCAGCCTGAGAATACAAGCAAAGGCTAGAAAATGAAGGACTAAGTACTTAAAAGTCCATGCTGGCATTTTGGGAACATTTTAACAACTTTTAAGCCTGCAGCTAAGAGCAGGCTAGCATAAAGTTATGGGGAGAGAAAGAGCAAATCTGTGCCTCTGGGTGATCATTCCAGCACCAGTGTGGAGAAACGATTAAGAGCAAAGACACCAGTACACCAGTAGGAAGCTATTGTGCTAAATAGCTGAAGTAAAAAAAATGATAAACACTTAGGAAAACAGAAGGAAGGGAGCAGATTCTATAGGTGTTTACAGAAATAAAATTAATATTCGAACTTTAGTGACTGGCTGATGTGGGGTTGAAGAAGATGGAGGTTTTGTTTAAAGCAGAGGGGTGGATTATGGATAATTAATGATTATCATTGAGTAAAGAATATATTAAGAATTGAGAAATGAGGTATTATAGTGTGGTTATAGTGAGGTTACACTTGGTAGCCGGACGCCTGAGCTTTATCATTGATTAGCTTTGTGACCTGGACATGTTACTTAGTTCCCTTGTGCTATAGTGTCCTTCACTAGGATTCATTTACACATCAGTTCATGTGGTAAGTCCTGACAAATGAGCTCTACATGTATTTGCTATAATTATTAGTGGAGGTTATGACTTAGTTCAGTTTTAGACATAATGAGGAAATGTCATGGGGAAATGTGTAGTAAATAGTGAGCTATATGATATGAGAACCCAATAGAGAAGTCTGAGCTGGAGATACTATAATGGAAGTTATTTTATTTATATATATATATGTATATATATATATATATATATATATACACACACACACACGGTTATTTTATATATAAAACTTATATAAGTTATATATTATATTGTTATATAACTTATGTAAGTTATATGTTATTTGACTAAATTATGTAGTCATAGTTGAAACTAAGGGAACATAGAAAATATCCTAGGAGAAGTAGATAGAATTAAAAGATGGAGAAGATGGAACATTAAAGAGGAATGATAGTTTCAAAGTCAAGGAAGATGAACTTCTAGGTGTAACTGAAGGGCAGTGACAAGAGATATAAGGAAGAAAATTAGGTGGTAGGGTCCCAGAAATCAAGGGCAGTGAGGGAGTGATTACTGTCAAGTGCTATAAAGCTGAAAAATACGATAGACTGAAGAGTCCACTGGGTTGTCACTCTCATTACAGGGTCAACTTAGTGAGACCATTTCTCTAGAGTTTGAGGCAGAGATCATTTTATCAGTGACTGAGAAATAAATGGATGAGGAGGCAGTGGCGATGGTGAGTTTAGTGTGCTCTCTTAATTTTTAACAATTTTATCAAAGAGTTAAAATATCAAATAATTAAAAAAAAACAGTAGTTCTATAAGGCTTAGATGGAAAAGAGGAAAAGCAATCCTATGCCTCTTCTCCCCAATTCCACTTCCTTTTTTTTTTAAAGATTTATTTATTTATGCATACAAGAGCTGGGGTACAGGCCAGAGATGCAAGCCAGAGATTACTCCATCAAGTAAGAGGATTCACCAAGGACGGAGTGGGGAACAGAACAGGCAGACTGACTGACATACTCTGCTGAGGGGAGCAGCGGGCAAGACATGAGAGGTCTGCTTGCCATGTGGGTTGCTCCCTGGCCAGCCGGGGATCGAACTCATGCTGCACTCCATAGTGCTGTGCTTAACTCCTTTCGCCTCCGGGGAGGCCCTTATGCTCTTTTTAGAGTAGTCAATCTATTTTCAAGCCCTCTGTTGAATTTTCAGTGTCTCTAATCATATATTCAACTACTACAAGAGCTCTTGTTTTCAGCAGAATCCTTACTTATTTCTTGGATGCAATGTTTGAATATGTTAATTTCAGTTTTTAAAGAATTCTTCTCCCTTATTTCTTCCAGACACTTTTTTTTTCCTGTTTGCCTGTTTCAGCTCTTTTCTCCCATATTGAAGTGTCATGTGATTCTCAATAGTCACTTTTTAAAAGTGACCTGGTCATTTTATCATGTGACAGTTACACTAAATGCTTTGAAACCTCGTAACATGAATTGCCATCAAGTATAATTTTCCTTATTTCCCATATGCCAGTACATAGATAATGTCAAATATTTTAAGTTTCTGGTGTGGTCACAATTCACTTCTAGATTCCTATTTCTGTACTACTTAGGACAGTCTAGGTTATGTTTTGACAACAACCTTAATTTTTCAGTGCATACACAAGGAAAGTTTTCTGTCCTTCACACTATGTGTACAGTGTGGTCTGTAAGACCTTCTACTCGTGGTCCTCACTTCAGAACTCAGACTAATATATAGGTTCCTTTATGAAACCTGCATCATAATTATTGAGGCAGGAAAGGGGGAATATGGCAGATTGTACACTAACACTTAAGGCTTGTACCCAAAAGTACCCAAGCCACTGCTCAAAGCAAGTCATATGGCCATGCCTATTGAAACGATAGTAGTGAGTACAAATATACCATTTGCCCTGAAGAAGAGCACAACCAGAGTATTTGTAACAGCTAATGGCTACCACAGTAGCATTCCACTTACGATTGTTTTATAATTTTTTATGCTTTTGCTATTTTAATGGACTTTAGATATATATCTTCCAAGAGTATGTCTTAAGATCCCTTCTTGCTTCAAATTGTATGGGTCAATAACTTTAGAACAGCCATCTACCCCTGACAGATTGTTGAAAATTACTGTTTCCAATCACAGCATTGAAAATAAAAACATTAATATTACATAATAGGTGTGAGCCATTTTCCTCCATGGCAGCTATAAATTTAGAAGCTTGACAGAAATGTGGGATATTTTGCTTTCTGTGTTTAAACACTGGCAGTAGTTAACAACTGCTTATATTCTTGAATTATAAATAGCTGATGGGAGATTTTATTTATTTTTTTAAAGATTTATTTATGCATGCATGCAAAAAATTAGGTACATGCCAGAGGGTGTGGAGGGTGAGAGGATTCACCAAAGACAGAGTGAGGAACAAAATAGGCAGATTGACTGAAATACACAGTTGAGGGGAGCAGCGGACAAGTCAGGAGAGGTCTGCTGCACCATTTAGGTAGCTCCCTGGCCGGGAATTGAACTCGTGCTGCAGTGGCTGCTGATAGCTTCACAGGTTGTGTCTTAACTCTTGATGCCACCAAGGAGACCTGATGGGAGATTTTAAATGATCAGTTTTCCTCAGTTAACTTAAATGTTCTTTCTTTCTTGATTGAAAATAAACATGTGGGCCTCCCCTGGTGGCGCAGCGGTTGAGTGCTGGGCTGCGAAGCTGCCCGCAGGCGAGGGTGCCACATAGTGCGCAGACTTCTCCTGCTGTGCCCGCTGCACCCCTCAGAAGTATATTTAGTCAGTCTGCCTGTTCTGTTCCCCGCTCTGGCTCTGGTGAATTTTCTCACCCTCCCACGCTCCTGACTGTACCCAGTGCTTGTATAAATAAATAAATAAATCTTTTTTAAAAAAACTAAAAAAAAAACAAGAAAATAAACATGTAATTTCAAATAAATATTTTACATGTTATTCTATATTGTCATTAAAAAAAGTACCTCAAATATGTCAGTTCCCTTTTGTCAGATAAAATTTCACTCATATTTATTTTACTTTGTGCTTTATTTTCGAACTTTGTTTCGTCTTATTGGCATTGTCTTATCCTTGTAAACCAAGTAACATTGTAACAATGCATTATTAAATCTGTAAGCTTTTTCCTTGTCTGTACTTGTTTTTCCTTTATATTCAAGTTAGCAGATTCTTTTAAATAATATGTTTGTTTCCCAGACTACTAAATTGTTCTGATCACACATTACCAATCTATTTTCCTTGGGTATTTAAAAAGGTCATTGTCTTGTGACAATCATACAACAACCGTACAGCTAAATTTCATTATTTAAAACACATGTATGATTGTACAATTTATATTTTTAGAAAGGAGCACATCAGCTTCAAATGATGTTATAATATTTACTACATCACATAAGGATTTTATTTTATTTATTTTTTATTTTTTTTAAAGACTTATTTATTTTATACACGAACCGGGGTACAGGCCAGATATGCGGGAGGGTGAGAGGACTCACCAGAGACAGAGCGGGGGATCTAAGAACAGGCAGACTTGATGAAATATACTGCTGAGGGGAGCAGCAGGTGCAACAGGAGAGGTGTTTCATGCCATGTGGGACCCTCGCCAGCCGGCTGGGATCGAACCAGTGCTGCAGAGGCTGGGACAGCATCACAGCGCAGCGCTCAACCACCTGCGCCACCAGGGGAGGCCCATGATTTTATGTATTTATTTATTTAAAAAAAATATTTTATTTTTATGTAGAGGAACTGGGGTACATGCCAGAGATACAGGGTGAGAGGATTCACCAGACAGTGGGGAGCAGAACAGGTGGATCTACTGAAATACATTGCTGAGGGGAGGAGTGGGCAATATTGTAGAGATTTGCTGTGCCTTCATGGGTTAGCTTCCTGGCCAGCTGTTGAACTTGTGCTGCACTGGTTGCTGATAGCTTCATAGTGCTGAGACTTAACCCCTTGAGCCACCAGGGAGGCCCCACGTAATGATTTTAAATGAGAGTTTTGAGCACTGACCAAACGATGGGAACATTTGAACAATTCATTGTTAGTAAATTTTTCCCTAAGTCTGATGATACAAAATGTTGCTTTAAAAATTCTTTTGCAATATCCTGCTTTTAGTTCAAGAAATAAAAAATCTTGAGCTTTATGGATGGTTACATTCACTTCATACTCATACTGATATTCAGGTAAGAACTCTCAAAGGGTTAAAGCATATTATATGTTTACTTGTTAATAAACAACCCACAGTTACATTATGTGTCTGGGTCTTGTCTCATTTGTGTATATCACATGCTTTTGGAGTAATTACACTTTTACTCTTTTGATTTTATTTTTTGTGAGCAAGGCCTTGCACAAGCCAGTGATTTTAATGAAAGAACAAGACTGAGCTGAGTATTATAAATCGAAAATACAAGTAGGAACTACAAATACAAGATGCCAGTAGGAACTATTCAGAAGTCTATATACAAAAAAAAGGCGTAAGCTTACCAGTATCAAGAGACATGTTAGGTATTCCACTGACATAATTTTGAGTATGTTGTATATTACAGATTTATGGTACTATACAAATATATTTAAAAATAGAAATCATCAATTACTACAGACTCACTGAAGCATTTCTCTGAACCCTGGTGTTTTAAAAATAGCAGTTTAAAAACTACTCTTTCAAACGACTTTCATTGTGGGTAAGCAGTTTTGGAAAGCTGAGTTTTTTTGTGGTTTATTTTTTTCTTTGGCGAAAAACCCAAAAAGATAAGTTTAGAATTTTTGTTGTTACCTGTGCAGTTTGGAGTGTGTGTATGTGTATGTGTGTGTGTGTGTGTGCGTTTGATAAAGCCAAGAAGATAAGTTTAGAATTTTTATTGTCTGTGTTACTAATTTTTTCCTAAACTGTACAGGAAAATTCAGTACCTTCTCATAGGTTAATCTTCCTTACCCTCTGTCCCCATCAATGGTCCTTGTGATAGGGGGTAAACATCATACAGTTCTCCAAGCCAAGTCATTCCAAGCAGAGGGCAGAAATTACCTTGGAGGAAAAGATAAGTGTAACCCCTCCAGAAATTGGGTTATAAAGGAGAGCAGGATCTTCATATTAATCATTGTCTTCAGTTCCAAAACCTACCTACATGCTTGTCTATCATTCTCTAACTCACCTTCAGTTTCAGACATCAGCCCAGATTATGGAAAATATGGAGTCTGGAAATAATTTTACAAATTACTCCAAATTTCTTATATTCATTTATTCTTACTTTCTGCTGTTGTTCATATTCATTAGTTCTTATTTATCTTTCTCCTGTCCGTGTTCTCTCCCTTTTCTAATATGTAAGTAATTATTGATTTTTGTAACATAAAATAGCAGTTTGTAAATCACTAGAATAGCTAATTTTAAAAATTGTTGGTAATGCCCAATATTACCATGTACATACCAATACTTTATACTGAGTGCCTTATAAATACAATAATGATAACAACTTCACTATGACCTTTTTATTTTTTTAATTTAAAAAAATTTTTTTTTTAATATTAAAGATGCATTGGAAGAGGATCTTTTGCTTTTTTTTTTTTTTTTTTAAGACTTATTTATTTATTTATACGGCACTGGGTACAGTCAGAAGCACGGGAGGGTGAGAGAATTCACCAGAGCGAGAGCAGGGAGCAGAGCAGGCAGAAGGACCGAAGTACACTGCTGAGGGAAGCAGTGGGCGGCAGGAGAGGTCTGTGCCCCATGCGGGACCCTCCTCTGGTGGCTGGGGAGCAGCCGGGGATCGAACCGGTGCTGCAGAGGCTGCGGGCAGCTTCGCAACCCAGTGCTCAACCGCTGAGCCACCTGGGAGGCCCTTTCCCAGTACTTTTAAATGAAAAATTTGAAACATAGAAAATTTGGGAGAATTTTCACAAAGTATACACATTTATATTGTATACTTAACATTTTCCTATGCTTGTGTTTTCATGACTCTATATCTGTTATCTCTCTCTGGATCTATTTATCTTTGTGATGCATTTCCAGACAAGCTGCAGACATCAGTGCACTTCCTTCCTGAATATTCCAGTATGCATATCATTAACTAGAGTTCAATATTTTTGAGGTATAATTAATATACAGTAAATGGCATATTGTAAATGAACTATTCAATAACTTTGGAAGATGTCTGCACTTCTATAACCTGAACCACTCTCAATCTCCACACTCATACCACCCACTCACCCATATGCAACAACTGTTCTAATTTCTTCCTACCATAGGTTAGTTTTGTCTCTTCTAGAAATTCAAAAAAAAAGGGATTATATAGTCTCCTTTTTTGTATAAAGCCAATTTCACTCAGTATGGTTTTTCCCACTCAAGAGGATTTTCCCTTTGTGTCTCATTCAGGTTTCCACGTGTCTTTTGAGTAACCCATGACTCTCCTTTGTTGCAAACTATCTTTTCAAGAATGTTAGATAGCAAACAGCCTGGAAGACTGAGGTGGTGTTTCCTTCTAGAAGGTCAATGGTGACCAATGTTGACCAAAAAGGTCCTTTTGAAGGTCAATGTTCCTGTCTTGTAATGCACCCTACTGTGTGTAGGTTTCACTTGACCTTCTTCGTATCACTTTGTGAATAAGTACTTAAAGAATCAGCACAAAATACTGACACTTTGGTTACTGCCATTGACCTGAATAACAAGCTGTCCTTTGTCTCTCAGTGTGTTAAAGTGTGCCATTTGATTTGTAGTACCTTTTGATTTGAGGTAAAATCAAAAACCCCTTACATTCTTGACGAGTATTATGATATATACCAATAATTCTTCCCTTTAAATTGCTCAGTAGTATTCTGTCATATGATATAGCACAAAAATTTATTTCTCTTTCTATTATTGAATTATGTCTATACTTTTTCTAGGTTTTTTGCTATTGTGGAGAAACCTGTTAGAAACATTTACGTACACCTCATATAGACAGGTATCTTTGTTTCTTTTGGGTCGATATAGCTAGGAATAAAATATTGGGTCATAGGATAGGTATATATTTAATTCTGTAAGAAATTGTGGAGCTTTTCCAAATGGATCTAACATTTCACACTCCTGCGAACACTGGTTGAGAGGTCTAGTTGTTTCATAAGGTTCTGACAACAACTCATTATTTGTGGGTTTTTCTCACACTACCAAGTAATTTTCCAAAACCAGACAGGTGTCCTAAATTCAACTCAGTTCTTCCACTACCTGGAGATAGTGTCAGATCCCACAGGTTAGGAACTCAGTCCTATAGACTGACCCCCTCCTTCAGATGCCGATATCAAGTTCACCTGCCTCATGTGCTTCTGGCTACCTAGCTATAGATTGGCGCTTCCAACAACCCCCTCCTTGGGTTCAATGAATTTGTGAGAGCGGCTTGCAGAACTCAGAAAAACGGTATTCTTATTAGAGTACTGGTTTATTATAAAAGGATCCATATAATCCAGGAACAGCCAGGAAGCTATAACTCAGGAAGGGAGGCACAGGGCAAGGAATGTGGAAAAGGGACATGGAGCGTCCATGCCCTCTCCTGGTGTGCCACTCTTTCAGTGCCTCTGTGTGTTCATCAACCTGAAAACTTTGTGAACCCTATCCTTTTGGGTTTTTATGGAAGCTTTATTACATTGTTATTATTGATTGAATCATTGTCCATGGGTGATTTTCCAGCCTAATCTGCAGCCCCTCTTCTATTTCCTGAAGTTGGGGGCTGGGAATGAAAGTACCAACCTCTCCAGTCATAGTTGCTTCCCTTGGCAACCAATACCCTCCTTTGGTGCTTTTCCAAAGTCACTTATTTACATAACAAAAGACATCTTTAGGAATTTCCTAGGGTATGAGGAGTTCTGTGCCAGAAAATAGGATGATCAAGAAATATGTATTTCTTGCTATAAATCACACTATCACACTCCACATCTTGGCCAAATTTTAAGTTGCCCTAGTGGGGTGTGTAGTGCATTGTGGTTTTAGTTTTCAGTTTAATTAAAACTGATGATACCAAGCAGTTTTTCATGTGCTTATTTTCTGTTGGTGTATTTTTTTTTCTTAGATGGATTGAAGTCTCTTGCTCACATTTTAAAATTTAGCTACACTTTTGTTAGCCTAAATAAAGAATTTACACAACTATAGCTGATCTAATGTTATAAGCATTGCATTAGTTTAAGGAGTACATCATAATGAGTTAATATATGTATATATTATGATTTCCACTATATATATATATTTTTTTTTATTTTGAAGTACCTATAATTTCACAAGAAATTGCAAATAATATAGAGGGGACCCTGTGTACGCTTCACCTTCTTCCTCCAGTGTTAGCATCACCTTTGGGTAAATACCAAGGACCACAATTACTGGATCATATGCTAAGAGTATGTTTTTTTGTTAAGAAATTGCCAAGCTGTCTTCCAGCAGGGCTGTACCATTTTGCATTCTTACCAGCAATGAACAATTTTCTGTTTTCCACATCATCACCAGCATTTGTTGTGTCAGTGTTTAAGATTTTGGCCATTCTAATAGGTATATAGTGGTAGCTTATTGTTGTTTTAATTTACATTTCCCTGATGACCCATGATGTGAAGAATCGTTTTTTTTTGGTTTTTTTTTGCCATATGTATCTCTTCTTTGGTGTGGTGTCTGTTAAGATCTTGGGACATTTTTTAAACAAATTGTTTTCTTATTGTTGAGTTTTAAGAGTTCCTTTTATATACTAAATAACAATCCTTTAATAAATAGTTTTTCTCTGTTTGTGACTTATCTTTTTGTTATCTTGATATTGACTTTCACAGAGCAAATGCTTTTAATTTTAATGAAGTCCAGCTTATCAATTATTTCTTTCATGGGTCATGCCTTCAGTGTTGTATCTAAAAATGTATGACAATATTCAAGGTTACTAGGTTTTTTCTTATGGCATCTACTAGAAGTTTTATAGTTTTTTTTAAATTTAAGTTCAAGATTCATGTTGAGTTAATTTTTGCAAAAGATACAAGAAATGTGTAGAATCCTTTTCTTTGTAGTGCAGATATCCAGTTGTGGTATTTGTTGATACATATTTTTAATAAGTAAGATCTAATGGAAATATATAATTCTTTTGATTTGATAAAGCATTAATATCACTGAAACTTAGATTTGATAGGAATTTATAGCTTTTATTTAACCACCTATTAATACTGATTCCTCTAATTTACAAAGACAGGCAATAAAATGATATGTGCTGCCATAATCAATTTCTTTACAATTCAGTGTATCAGCTAAGAAGTTTTATAGAAAAAATTTAGAGTTAAATTGTAAACATATTGTAAAAGATGAGCATGAATTGAGTAGGGAGATCTACTGTAGGTCTGTAACTTCAGGATTGTTAACTTTAGAATTGTGATTATAGTATTGAAAAATTGAAATATTCTGGAGAATGTTTACCCTAGACATCAGTTATATACTGACGTTTGGTGTCAAATTTCTGACTTTGAGTCCTGACTTTTTCATTCATTCAGTAGGACTTTGGGTCTTTAAGTATCCTTTTTTTAAAAATGAGAAAATCAAAGCTACTTTTCTTCCTTCCCTCTTACCTTTGTTCCAAGCACCCTGATATCTGAATATACATTGAACAATTGTTACATTTCAGGGATTTAGGAATGGAACTATAAATGAAAAATTATCATATTTTCCTTTCAGAAATTTGTAGCTTCAGGGTAAAAAAAGACATATATACACTCATGTGTTACATAATGACAGGAATGCATTCTGAAAAATGCCATCATTAGTTGTTTTCATTACGCAAATGTCAATTACACATACCTCAGTGGTATACCTACTAGATACCTGGAATATATGTTATAGCCTTTTATGTATTCAGTCTGTTGTTGGCTCATATGTCATTAAGTGACACAAGACTATAATGCAGTATGACAAGTGTTCAAACAGTGATATATGCCATGTATAATTGGAGCACTGGAAAAGGAGTACCTGTATTAGCCCAAGAATATCATGAAAGCTTTGAAGAGGAGATAATGTTTAAACTGAAACTCAGTGATGTGTAAACATTTGCCAAGTGGGGTTATGGGATAAGGGTAGGTTACAGCAAGTGAAATGCCAGCTGAAAGCATAGCAATGGTGCCTGTAAGTCATCAGATTCTTCTCAATATGTGTTCACGTTCCCCTACCTTTCTTGTCCTCTTGTCATCAGCAGGTAGAGGGGCAGGCTGGATACTTAAGAAAATAGTATAAACTATTTTTTGAGCTACTACTCAATCTGCTAGGCATTGTACAATCTTAACAATAGCTGTAGTAGATATTTTTTATTTATAGGAGACGTTATTTATCCCCAGTTGATAAATAAGGAAAATGGACTCAGTTTTTTAACATGGCTGTGGTCATGTAGCTTGACATTATAAATGGTAGGGATTGAGATAGGTACCCCACATTTTAATCTATGCATTCTGTCCATTAAATCTTTTTTCAAAATACCATTCAAATAGTGCTGCCAATTTTAGTGTGTCCTTTACAGGTTTAAAATGCAGGCCCAATACAATGACTTACCTAAAGGCTTCCTTTAATATTCAAGACAAGTAGAAAAATCTCATTATTTTTAATCCTATTTATGTGAAATTTACAGATGAGACTGGAATTAAACTGGATTTTATATATTAGGTAAGGCTCAGTAAACATCTTCTACAATTCCACTGTCTTTCTTTTTAGCTTTGTTTTCTTAAAAGATTTGAGCTGAGTAAGAACCAACTCTTGCTCCTCTTCAGTAAGTTGCAAAATAATGAAAATGCATGAAGGGAAATTTCAGCATTGACAACAAAAAATTATGTCTATTCATTTCCATCTATGTCCACGTTTACAGAGTGAAGGCATAGAATTAAAAAAAAAAAATCTTATGACAAAGGGTAGAGCTCTGTGTTCTATATCAAAAAAGCGAGGGAGATTCATCCAGTATTATGCAGTGTTTCCATGGTTGTACAACATGTTAATTGTAAAATCAAGATAAGAGCCCAGATCTCCACTTTGTCTAGTGGTAGTTCTAGGGTGTTCAGAGTCTAAGGTCTTAGTGATCCTGGAGCATCTTGGTGTGTAGTTTATAAGCTTACAGTCTCTGAGAGCTCTGGCCAGTCATCTGCATGTTGTATGACATCACTACCACTGGGTAATAATGGCCATTTACTAGTGTTCTATTTTTCCACTGATACCTTAGAAATAAGTCATCTTAAAAATATTTAAAAAGAAATGGAATATATCTGAATTATCATTTTTTTCAACTCCTCAGCATTCTGTTACTCCAGAAATCTGTTTTTCTTCATAACATACCTAAATCACCCAGATCTATTGGACTTAAAGTCTCCTTGAGTAATTTTTCATTGTATTTTATTATATTGCTATACATTAAATTTTTATATATATATATATTTACTTAAATTTATTGTTGTAGTTAGAAAAAGTTAATTATGACTTGTTCAAGGAGTGGTGGTAAAAAAGCCAGATTTTGATTTTTAGGTGTTTGCAGTCACTGTTAGATGATCCTTCCTGGCATGAAGCACTTGTAGGATTGTTACTTTACAATAGCATTATCACTAAAACAATAAATTGTTACTAGGGGCAATTTGTAATTTATAGCAGGGAATATGTATGAGTCCTGAAGTGTTTTGCAAAGCCAGTCCCTTCTTTCCTTTTTTTAAATTTAGTTTAACAATCTTTTGCTAAGGTTACCTTTTAATAGTTATCCCCACAAGGGTTCCTGCTCTCTTCAGAATCCACATTTACTGCCAAAGAAGTCAGATATTTTAAAACACAATTTAATCTTGCTATTTTTAAAAGCAAAAAAATAAGTACCAATAGATCTCTCTTTAGAATAAAATACTTAAGATATTATTCAAAAAATTCCTTTATCTGCGTCTAACTGTACATTTTCCAGCTTCAGTTTTGTTTATCCACTTCAAAATAACCCACTTAAACTAAGCTACCTGCCATCTCTATGCAATTATTAACTATCCTGCTAAAGAAACATATGGTTAAATCATTAGCTCAGTTTGTAGTATCTTCTTCAGTCTCCATTAAAATCTCACTCTCTTCATGTACTCAAAAAATGTACCTTGCTTGGAAGCTTACAAAACATCTCAGTATACACCTTTCCTTCATAGCATTGTGAATTTTTCTGTATTCTCTCTCCCTGGAACTCCATTTCTGGGTAATTGTCCTTTTTTTTTTTTTTTAAAGATTTATTTATTTATGCATACAAGATTTATTTATTTATGCATAGGCCAGAGGTGTGGTGGGTAAGAGGATTCACCAGAGACAGAGTGGGGAACAGAACAGGCAGACTGACTGAAATACACTGCTGAGGGGAGTAGCAGGCATAGCAGGAGAGGTCAGCTGCGCCTTGTGGGTTGCTCCCTGGCCGGGGATGGAACTCGTGCTGCAGAGGCTGCGGACAGCCTCATAAGCTGTGTCTCAATCCCTTGCGCCACTAGGGAGGCCCCGAATAATTGTGCTTTTGGATTCATCCTCTGTACTCTTGTTTATCCCTTCATGTATTGCATTTAGTTTATCTTATGTCCTGAAAGATTTTCTGATATTTTACTTTGAACTCACTTAATTTCAATAATCATTTTTAACTTTCTGAGAGTGATTTAAAATTTTTTTCTGTTTTATTGATGTTATTGTCTCTCATATCTTTGGAGATACTAGATGTATAAAATTTTTTTGTTCCCTCATTTATCTTGGCCTTTCATCATTATACTGCACATTTTGTGATTCCTGGTTGACCCTTCAGATATGTGAAAGGGCTAAGAATGAGGGATAGGAATGATTTAAGGCTGGGTGGGTAGTGAATCAGCTCTCGCAATGGCAGCCCCCTAATTGTCAGAACTGAATAGGGGTTTGGTTTTTAGGGGCCCAATATTTCACTATTGTCCAGATAGTTCCTTAGTCTTTTTTGGGAAGGGCCTCAAGTTATTTGCCTTAAAGTAATGTTTGGCTGTTTTCACTTGACTAGGAGGCAATAGGGGTGAGAGAATGAAATGGGCATCTGGTCTAAATATAAGCCTTGCCTTAATCCCCATCTCAAGGCCACTGCTGCTATCTCTTGCCATTCATTGTACCTGCTGTTTCTTAGCACAGTCTCTCCAAGTTCTGTTAGAGATGCTGGTTCCTACTCCTGCTGTGGTTCTTTTACCTCATTCAACATTCATTCTAAAATCCAAAATGTCTTGGATTCTGTTTTCTATTAATGGTACCCATCTTACTTTTTTCCTTATTGTAAACCTATTTCATCTTATATTTTACAATCGTTATTGATGGCTTTCAAGGATTAACATGAGGCATGTATTTGTTTAGCCTGTCATCTTGAACTGAAATTCACTTTATGCTTCCCAGGCAAGAAAGTATGCTCTTACTTCTAAGGAGAATCAAGTGTAAAATTGCAGCCTTCCCAAACTAGCTGGAGAAAGAAAGCATATGACTGGAGAATACATGACCACAACTAACTGGAACCTTTTAGCAAAAAGTAGCATTTGGACCCCTCTCATTTGAGACCATATGCCTGTTATTCTTTTTTTTTTTTTAAGTGGGATTTTTTTTTAAGATTTATTTATTTATTTATACAAGCACTGGGTACAGTCAGAGGCGTGGTAGGGTGAGAGAATTTACCAGAGTCAGAGCGGGGAGCAGAGCAGGCAGAAGGACCGAAGTACACTGCTGAGGGGAGCAGCGGGAGGCAGGAGAGGTCTGCGCGCCATGTGGGATCCTCCTCTGGTGGCCTGGGAGCAGCCGGGGATCAAACCGGCGCTGCAGAGGCTGCAGGCAGCTTCGCAACCCAGCACTCAACCGCTGTTCCACCGGGGAGGCCCGCCTGTTATTCTTTAAGAGTCATTTTCTAAATGATACAGGGGAAGAAAGGGAAAAATTACAAGGAAATAGAAAGCTAGTATTTTTACATTTCTGAAATAAATTTATGCCACAATATTTTTAAAAATTTGGGATGTAGAGAGTGGGGAAAAAAGGAATATTATTTGATTGGAGGAAGAGAAACACAATCATGTGTTAGATGAGTTAACAGTATGCATAAATTCACAATTAGCTTGGCCCATTGTTAAGTGCATGCTATCTTAATAGGAATGTCAGCAACTTCTAAATGCCTACTCATTCATTTGGTCATTCCTTTGTTCATTTATTCATTGAAGAATGTGATTTTATCTCTTATAAAGAATAAATCTCTATTTTGCTCAAACAAATGACACAGATGACAATGTAGGCCAACACCAGAAATCCTACTTTATCTATAGAAATCTGCATTTTTGGCTTGAGTAAGCAGAGCATCATAGATTGTGAGGCATTTCAATGGAACTAATTCAAGAATATGGGTAAAATAAGGAAGAACAAGGAAAAGAGATCCATATTAACTTCTGAATGAAGTTAAACCTTATGTCATTTCTATGAACCATTATAATCCTATCAGCATTTTATTTCAAATGTACTACCAATAGTGTCATCTTGAGACTAAAAATATGAGAAGTAGAAGCTGGAAATTTTTACTTTGCATGAACGATACATTTAACCCCTTAGAGTTCAGTCTACCTTCTTTTCAAGTGGAAGTTGGATTAAATAATCCTTAGGGAATTTTTTAAGAAATTGTTGAATTATAATTATTTTTAGCCATAATGCTGAGCATTTGAGTAATACTAAGATACATACAATAATCCCTGGCTTTTAGGAGAAGGTAAATCCAAAAGGGCAAATAAATTGTAAGGCATACACAGATATTTGCATTACCCAGCAGTGTTTTGTAAAAACTATATTAAAGGAATCGAGTGAAAGAAATTTCCAGTTTGGTGCACTTGAGGATGATTGCGTAAAGAATCATTGTAATTGTGTGTTGAATCTTGAGGTTGATTTTGATAAACAGTTGTGAACAGGAGAGTGCAACCCCGCCAGCTTAAGCTGGAGTACTAAGATGAAAAAGCATAAAGTGTGTTTGGGGAAGTAAAAGTCAGCCAGTTTCACTAATGATGAACTTGTGGTCTGCTATAATTGGAAAGACATAGAAAATACAACTGGAGGTAGGATTATGAATGGGCACACCTACAACCTAAGAATGGTATTGTAGATTTTTCAATTTTTATTATGTATTTAATATTTTTATTAAATTTATTTTAATATTTTAAAAATTATTTATTTTATTATGATAATACTGATTTATAACACTGTTTTAAGTATATAGGTACATTCATTTTCAAATGCATGGAAGCACAACATGCCCAATTCCAAAGCGCCAGTGACCCCTCCCTCCTGTGTCTGCTACCTTACTCTCCCCCTCTGGTAACCTCAGTTCTGCAGTCAGATGTCAAGGGTTTGTTTTGGTATAGATTATTCTATACCTTTACTTTATTTCTTTATATTCTACACGTGACTGAAATTGTCCAGTATTTGTCTTTCTGACTTACTTTACTTAGCATGATCCCTTCCAGTTCTATCCATGTTGTTGCAAATGGCAAGATTTTACACACACATCCCCTTTTTTGGACTGAATAGTATTCGTGTGTGTGTGTGTGTGTGTGTGTGTGTGTGTGTGTGTGTGTGTGTACAACATTCCTTTTTTTTTTTTCAAATTTTATTGTTTTTTAATTTTTGTATAGAAGAACTGGGGTGTAGGTCAGAGCTGTGAGGGGTGAGGATTCACCAGAGACAGTGGGGAGCAGAATAGGCAGATTTTACTGAAATACACTGCTAAGGGGAGCAGCGAGCAAAACAGGAGAGGCCTGCTCTGCTATATGTGGGTTAGCTTCCTGATCGGGATTGAATTCAGGTTGAAATCAGGCTGTCACGGTGATGCTGTCATGGTGATAGTGCTAACCTAACCCCTAGGCCATCAGTGAAGACCCTACACCACATTTCTTAATCCCCCCATCATACATTGTTTATATAACTTCAATGTTGTAAATAGTACTACAGTGAACATAAGAGTGCATTTATCCCTTCAAATTAGTGTTTTTCCAGCTTTTGGATAGATGCGTAGGAGTGGAATTTCTGGATCATATGGTTGTCGATTTTTGAGAAAGGAGACTAACAGGCTAAGATTAGTTCAGACAGAATATGCAGATATGGAGCTTGCACGAATAGGGAAGAGACTTGATGCTGAAATATCGACGAAGAAACTTTAACCTATTTTCCAATTAAGAGATAGGTGGCATCTGAAGTACTGAAGTAGGATAGCAATACTTCAGTAAAATGTTTGGAACAGATGAAAGAAATTATGAAGTGAAAAATAGACAGGATGTGATAGTGGTTGAGTAAAACTTAGGATTGCAATCAGTGTGGCTGGAAAATAGACACCTTTAATAGAAATTGTTAAGTCACAAAGGGAAGTTGATTTTTGTGAAGAAATATAATGAGTTAATTTTCAATTCAGTAAACCTTTCCCACTAGGTAGCAGTGATTTTGATGTAATAACAAAGAGAATATTCTCTGTAATCCTTATCTTTTTCTTCCAAGGTCATTATAGTTTCTTAAAGATATCTTTTCTCAAGTATTATAAATTTTAATTGCTTTGCATACTAATTTCAAGAAGGTGGAATAAATGATAGAATAAAAAAAGAAAGCATTCTTTCTGGATTTTACGAAGAATGGCCAGAACTTAGTGGTCCATAGAGCCAGAATTTTACTTTAGACTTGGAAGAACTAAATCTAAATTATCATTAATAAATGATAAATGATAGCTATCAAAAATCATAATAATGGAAAGAAAGATAAAATTAAATTGGTAAAAGTACACCCGTACTTAGCAACTATGAGAAAATAAAGAAGTGATAGAATTTTTATTATAGAAACATAGCATGAAGTTACTGTAGCTCTAATTAAAGCAGCTCTCCCTTCTCTCTTAACAATAGTTGATGTAGGCTCCACTTCATTTGATTTGATAATCTGCACTTGAATGGAGAGGGAGAGAGGTAATGAAAGCAAAAGACCTATTATAAATAGTGAGGAGAAAGTATAGGAGAAAAAAATAAAAGATTTGGAAATGTAAGGAAAAAGCTTAAGAACAATAATTTTTTATTTTAAAGAGTGTGTGCAGTTGTGATTTCCCCCGAGTTCTACAGAGAACCAGACAGCAGAAATGGTGCTGGCAAACTGCAACTCTGCGTGAAGGATTCCGCAGTGTCTGATGTACTGCGCTAGGAGAAGATTAAAAATCCCGTTGTTACGTATCTTATTACTTTCATAAAGAATTTTTCTTTTGGCACTGGATTTAGAAGTGTGTTTTTTTATTGTTTGTTTCATGTAATAATTTGGTTATATGTAATTATTTATCTGCCATTAAAATCATAGACTCAGGAAGAGTAAAGATTTTCTGGTTCAATATTTCCCTAAGTAAGCTAGTAAAGAAAGGACTCTGGGATCAATTAGGTCAGGAAATTGCTGAGTTAAACACAATTAAACAAGATTTTTATTTTGTTGGGGGAAGGGAGTAAGAGGTAGGTCCAGAATTTCTGAAACTTTTATATGTCATCTGACTCAACTGAGCAGAAACAGCATACAGCATTTTACAAGCTTACTTTACCACCTGGAGCCTTTTCCCAGAAACATTGTTCCTTAGAAAGTACACAAAACAAGACGCAAATCCCTTAAATTTGCAGATAAACAGAAAAAAGATAAAAACACTCATTCAAAACTGCATTGCTATTTAAAGAACGGGGGTTGATCTTCTACCATGCTTATTTTTGTTCCCTTCAGCCCCAAATTTGATAAAACTACATGGATATTTCAAATTAGATCTGTAAAATGTACACAAGTGGTTTTAAAAAATAATAAACCAATGATTAAATTAATTATAGTATATTTAAAATTGATATATTGACCGATGAGAAGAGTAAGATTCATAGACCCAGTTAATATTTGTAACCTAGATTACATTTTTGCAATCAGGAAAACTTCTTTTCCCCCCAAAATTAACTATCTTTCAGATTTTGAGAATTTGTTTCAAATTATGAAAAGTGCAAACACTACAGTTTATAATTTGCACTCTGTTGTTCCAGACCCCAGCTCTACATAAAAACATATCTTTTTAAAAAATCCTTTACCTAGATGGCATTTTGATGGAAACACTGTTTTCCTTAATTTTTTAAACAATATTATAAATTTTCCTTCCCACATTAATAGATATAGGTCTTTCAATGACTCAAAATGTTGCAATATATAGGTCTACTATAATTCATTTAATAAGATTCCTATTGATAGATATTAGGGTTGTTATAATTTTTTTTACCAGACAGCACTGTAGAGACTTGATAGGTCTTTTTTAAAAAACAAAAAACAAAAAACAAAAAAAACCCTTGTGTGAGTATGTCTTTAGAGGAGACATTGTAGTGGAATTGGTGGGTCATAGAATATGCATATTAACATTTTTTTTTAAGTATTGCTTAGTTGCCTTTAAAAATGGAGTAGTTTGCCTTTAAAAATGGAGTAGTTTATTCTCCCACTGCCAGCATTGCAACAGGAAATATAAAATGGCATAAATTTCACTGAAATTAACAAATAAAGAATTCATACTTTGTAATGGATAACAGAGAATATCTTGCTATGTTAATCATAAAATTATAGCGATAATTTACAAAAACATTGATAATCATGATCTCTCTTTCTCTCTCCCTCTCTCTGCTCTTTACAGAGCAAATTATTCATGGAAGGATTTAGAAGCCTAAAAGAAGGAGAACCAGTGGAATTCACATTTAAAAAATCTTCCAAAGGCCTTGAATCAATACGGGTAACAGGACCTGGTGGGAGTCCCTGTTTAGGAAGCGAAAGAAGACCCAAAGGGAAGACACTACAAAAAAGAAAACCAAAGGGAGATAGGTAATGATTTTATTTTGTTAGTCTGAGTTTATTATATTTGGAAAAGGTTTCTGAAAATTTTTATTTTTAATTATGTTACTATACTTTATATAGTCTAGCCAAAATGAAATAAAATACTACCATCATGTAGTTTAATTGAATTTACCAAAAATATAGACTGTCTTACTGTGTTGACTATCTGTAGAATATATTGAACCGAGCATTCACCATTGAATGGCTCTCTGACCACCATTTCCACTAGACTGTTCTAAAACCACAAGTAAGGATTTTAAGTTCCCTATTGGGCAGAGGTGTCCCTCAGTATGTCTTAATACTGCACCTGTTTTTTTTTAATGAAAATATATTTATTGTTTTATACGTTTTTTGAAGATAGCTCACATATAGGGAACTCAAACAATATAAAAATCTATAAAGATACCTGAGTAAAAGTCATTTGAAATCCTAACTAAAAGTGGGACTTACATATACAATATTTTTGAATCTTGCATTTTTTTTTCACTTAATGGCCTACCATGGAACATTTTTAGTACCTGTATGAACTCCACTGTATGAATGTACCAAAAATTAATTTAAACAAAGCTATGTTAAATTAACTGTTAAATTTAGGCTATTTCCAATATTGTATAATCACCAATAACACTACAGTGGAAATTCTTCTATATACAGTTTTAAAAATTTGTCTGATTATATGTTTAGATAAATACCTAATACTGGAATATCTGGATTAAAACTATGCACTTTAAAAATTTTGATATCTGTTTCTAAAATGAGCTCAGAAATGCTTAGGACCGATTTATAACCCCTCCAGATATGAGGCTGCTTGTTGAATAAAGTCATCCTTTTAATCTTTTCCAAATGAATAGTTTCAGAAAATGCAACTCATTGTTTTTCTTTTCATCTTTGATTAGGTTAGAGGTTAAGTATAATTTATATTAACTTTCTTTTTTTCTGTGAATTACCTGTTTCTTATGCTTTGCTCCATTTTTTTCTGTTGAGGTAGTTATTTGTGATCATTGATTTGTAATTTTGTAATTTGTATATTTATGATATTAACCTGTCTCAAACAGATAAATGTATTTTCATCTTGTAAGATATATTCTAACTTTAATTATAGTACTTTTAAAGATAGTTTTGAAGTTTTGCATTTTTATAAGACAAGTCTATTACTTTCTCCTTCATGCTATATGATTTGATTGCTGTTTGGCTTTCCAAACTACCAAATTAACAATATACAATATTCATCAATTTTCTTTTTTTTAAGGTTTATTTATTTATGCATACAAGAGCTGAGGTACAGGCCAGAGGTGTGGGGGGTGAGAGGATTCACCAGAGAGAGAGTGGGGAACAGAAAAGGCAGATTGACTGAAGTACACTGCTGAGGGGAGCAGCAGGCGAGTCACGAGAGGTCCGCTGTGACATGTGGGTTGCTCGCTGACCGGCTGGGGGATCGAACTTGTGCTGCAGAGGCTGTGGACCGCTTCATAGGTTGTGTCTTAACCCTTTGTGCCACCTGGGAGGCCCAATATTCATCATATTTTCTTATATAATTGTTACTAAATTATCATTTACATTTAATTATCTCTTCTCTTATCAAATGATTGTTTTTGTTTGTTTTAAGATTTATTTTTATTTATTTATGCATACAAGAACTGGGATGCAGGCCAGAGGTGCATGGGGTGAGATGATTCACCAGAGACAGAGCGGGGAGCAGAACAGGTGGATCTTCTGAAAGCCACTGTTGTAGGGAGCAGCAGGCGAGACAGGAGAGGTCTGCTGTGCCATGTGGGTTAGCTCCCTGGCCGGGGATCCAAATTCTGCTCAGTGGCTGGCGATAGCTTGATAGCACTGAGATTAGAACCCCTGAGCCGTAAGGGAGGCCGGCAAATGATTTGTTTTTGAAGAAAGGACTATAAGTACCTAGCTTCCTCTCCCCCTTTCTATATTGCTAACAAGTTATCTCTACAGCATTTATTGCCTAGTCTGGTTTGAAGAACTGTCAGTAGAGAACAAATTTTGTTTTCATCTACATTTTAGGGCTCATATTGGATAAGAGAGAGGCCATTAAAATGTGTGAAAGTATAAAGATACATTTAGCTATTAAAGTAATGCTCTGCTTTCAGAAATAGTGTGTACACACAGAGAGAGAGAAGTAAAGCTAGTAAAACAAAGCTAAAAAATCCTTTATTTCCCCATGTCTTTTTAAAATTTTTTCTTTTTTTGAGGTAGAGTTTACTTACATATTGTTGATATTTAGGAAGTACAGGATTCTCCACTTCAGGTACAGTCATCAATACTAGCACTATAGTTCTGGCATGTTTTACATGTATATGCTGGATTGGAATCAGTAAGAGAGGGAGGGAGAACTGGAAACTCTGAAAGAAGTAATATCACAGGACATTCCTCTTATAAGACCTTGTCAGCCATCATAAAGACTTTGATTTGTGAGAAAATGAGAAGTCATTGGAAAATTTTAAGTTGAAAAGTAACATGATCTGCTTTATCTCCTTAAAGTGTCATTCATTTTGGCAGCTGTGATGACAACAAAAGTAGAGAGGCAAGGATTAAGCTGAGAGGCAGTTCAAATAATTCAGGAAAGAAATGATGGTGGTTCAGACTGGAATGTTAGTGTTATAGGACAGGAAGAGGGGTAGCCCAAGCCCCGCAAACCTGCCTATTCTAAATGGGTTCTGCCATCCGCCGCATCAACACAAAACATATGAGACTTTAATGGGAAGAAACTTTAATAAAACTAGGAAACAATACAGGTAAGGCAAAGAGTCTAGTTTCTAAATGAAGCACCCAAAGTTACCCATCCCCTCGTGGGTAAAACTCCATCCAAATGGGATCGGCCCAGAACAAGGCCCCAAAGCCTGCTACAAGTCTAAAGCATCTTCCAGTGGGGACCCACAGAAAAGGGTCACAAACAACCGGACAAGCCCGGAAGGAAAAGAGCAAAATCAACATCAAGATAAAAGCTGCCATGGTCACCTCCCCACGGGTCTGACCCACATCTGTGTCACCCAGTCCACGACCAAAAGACAAGTGCAGTTTCTTCATATGTCTCTAGGCTCCATGCGCCTCCTCCAGGTCTCCTGGCTCCATCCTGCTTCCTTCCTCAGTCTCTTCTGCAGCTCCTCCTCTTCCTGCTCAGCTCCACCCTCCCTTGGGTGGGGCAGGGAACCTCCCCCTTTCCTGGGGACCACCCTGTTGCATTAGCAGTAGAGGTGAGCAAGTCAGGAACAAAAATATTTAATATTGGGTCAGACATGGATCTTGAGAGAATGTGAACGAAGATTCAAGTCTGGTTTGACCTGAGTAACTGGAGAGATGGAGGAATCATTAACCAACATGGAAAAAATGAGAGAAGAAGAAGGAAATTAGAAATATGGTTTGGAACATATTTGGTTGGAGATATATAACAGACATCCAAGTTGAGATGTAGAATAGGGTTAATGAGTATGGAATTTCAGAACTAGAGATTAAAATGGGAGCATTCAACAAAAAGCTGATTATTCCCAGCCATAAGACTAAATGAGATAGCATCAGAGTGAAAATACATAGAAATGAAGAGGACTGAGTCCTGGAATATTTAAAGATTGGGAGGCATAGGAAGAAAAGCAAAGGGCACTAAAAAGGAGAGAAATTGGAGAATCAAGAGAGGGTTTTGTCTCAGAAGTAATGGAAAGTATTTCAAGAAAGAGAGAACATGAGGTGTGTTAAATGGTGTTGATGGTGGAATGGCCAATAAACTGACCACAAAACATGATAATTTTGCAACACAGAAGCCATGGGTGAAGTTGACAGGAACAGTTTCATTGGACTCATAGAAGTGAAAGGCTAAGTGGATGTATTCAAAAGAGAATGAAAGAAGAAGTGGAGACAGCAAGCATAAACCACTTTTGAGATGGTTCCTTTTAAATGGGAGTTGAAAAGTGAAGCAGTAGCCAAGGGGAAGAAATTATTGTGTGTTGATGGGAATGGTGTAGTAGAAAAGGAAAGCTAGTAGGAGTGAGGAGGACAGTTGCTGGAGTGATTTCCTTGAGTGGGAGAGAGGATTGGGATTAAAAATGCAACTGAGAGCCAGTCGTGAGTACAAATAGTTCATTCTTACAAACCGGAGGTTAGGTGCAACATACGGGTAGTGGTGAGTAGGTGGATAAGGAGAGAGAAATGGTGAGATTTCTCATCTTTCTATGCTTTGTTTCTTAGTGAAATTTGAAGCAGGGTCATCAACTGAGAGTGATGGTTCGGAGATTTGAAGTGGAGGTTTGGGGATTTTTTTAAAAAAGGAGAATATATGAGACAGGAAAAAAAGCGTTATGAAAATAAGATAGGATTTTGGTTTGTATCAAAAACCCACTTCATTTGTATTTTCCCAGTTCATTTGTATTTTCAATGATTGTGATTTTTCTCCAGCTTTTGTTGACTCCATGGTTCACTTGTGAAATAGGGTTGGGCTTTCCTAGTTGAGAGTGAGAGAGAGAGAAACAAGAGCACTGAGTATTCAGGTGAGCAAGTACAATGATGAATCATTGACTAAACTGGGTAAGTCTATGAATCACAGACTAAACATTGAAAAAGTGGCAGGTTCATGGTGTGAAGGAATGATTCTACCTTCAAAGGTGGTGGTTAATAACTGTTCCTACTGTTTACCTTTATTGGGTATCTTACTGTGATTAAAGCTGTGACATACCTAATATCTAAATATTTCTACTAAGTTGGAATGTTCGTATTTGTCACTAGGATTAGCAATTCCAGTTTTCCATGTGTCTCTTGTTTTTTGAAATGATGGAGACAAACTGCAATAACATTCAAACATTCAATAACATTCAACAAGCATAGAGACTCCTATATAAAAAATGAAAACTGAGAAAACTGGATATGACAGTGTCAACTGATGCCTGGAACAATCACTAAAGCAATGCTCCCAAATGAAACTTGATAACATTCTTGACTTCTTTGAGGTTATTAACCATGTCTACTTCCTGAAACAGTTTTAGTAATGAAACTATAATTATGCCTGAAACCAGATTTTCTTGTTTATTAGCGTAATGATGTGAAGTAGTCTGAAAAATGTTAAAGTATTCTGAATTTTCTAGTTATTTTCCAGTGCCTATTTCCCTTGATTAGGTATTTTACTACATTTTAAAGAAACTGCTCTTGGATTAATTTCTGCTATACTGTTTCTTCTGAATACATTCTATTTGATTGTTGTTATTTCCTTATATTTTTTACTTCTACTTTTTATTTTGAAAAATTTCAAAATACAAAAAAGTAGAAAAATGATATTTTTAGCACATATATATATATATACACTGACTTTTTGATAACTTTAAACATTTTTGTGGAAATTTTTAAAAGTTTAAAAGTATATTACAGGGCCTCCCTGGTGGTGCAAGGGATTGGATACCACACTATGAAGCAATCCACAGCCTCTGCAGCATGAGTTCGATCCCCGGCCGGCCAGGGAGAAACCCACATGGAGCAGCAGACCTCTCCTCTCTTGCCTGCTGCTCCCCTCAGCAGTGAATTTCAGTAGATCTGCCTGTTCTGCTCCCCACTCTGTCTCTGGTGGATCCTCTCACCCCCCGCATCTCTGGCCTGTACCCCAGCTCTTGCGTGAATAAATATATAAATCTTTGGGGAAAAAAAAGTATATTGCAGATGCTTTATAGAGCACTGTAACTTTATGCCTTATAATCCTTATCAAAATAGACAGTACTTCCTTAACAGCATCTGATACCCAGTCCGTATTAAAATTTCCCTGTTGTCTTAAACTTATCTTTTGTCAAATCAGAATCTAGTTAGGGAGCATGCTTATCACTTAATTTTTTTTTCTTTCTTTTTTTTTTTTTATAGAGGCATGTTTTCTTTCTTTCTTTATTTGTTTGTTTGTTTGTTTTGTTTATACATGCACTGGGTACAGTCAGAAGCGCGGGAGGGTGAGAGAATTCACCAGAGCCAGAGCGGGGTGCAGAACAGGCAGAAGGACCGAAGTACACTGCTGAGGGGAGCAGCGGGCTGCAGGAGAGGTCTGTGCGCCATGCGGGACCCTCCTCCGGTGGCTGGGAAGCAGCCGGGGATGGAACTGGCGCCGCAGAGGCCGCGGGCAGCTTCGCAACCCAGCGCTCAACCACTGCGCCACCGGGGAGGCCCTTATCACTTAATTTTTATGTGTCACGTCTCTTACAATCTAGGACAATACCTTCCTACACACACATACCCTCTTTTTTTTTTTGGGACCCTCGCCGGCAGCTGGGGAACGAACCGGCGCTGCAGAGGCTGCGGGCAGCCTTGCAGCCCAGCGCTCAACCGCTGCGCCACCAGGGGAGGTCCCACACACATATCCTTTTTAGGAAGTAATTCTGTGACATTAACTTGTTAAAGAGACTAGTCCAGTTGTCTTGCAGAATGTATCGTGATCTGTATTAATACCAGTGTTTTAAAACTTGTTTCTCTAACATCTATCTATAAAGGCTATAAATTGGAAGTACTATGCCAAAAATATTTACCTTGACTCTAACAAAGTCCTTTCAGTCTAACTATTTGAGTACCATAGTTTTGTTATATAATTTGAAATCAGGGAGCATGATTTCTCCAGTTATATTCTGCATTCTCAAGATTGTTTTGGCTATTTGGGTTCTTTTGTGGTTCCATTCATTTGTTAGGATTGTTATTTCTGTGAAATAACACTGAAATTTTGATAAGGATTGCATCGAATCTATAAATTGCTTTGGGTAGTATGGACATTTAAGAAATACAAATTACTCCATGATCACAGACTGTCTTTCCATTTCTTTGTACTTTCATCAATGTCTTATAATTTTCAGTGTATAAAATGTGTCACCTACTTGGTTAGATTTGTTCTTATTTAATTCCTTTTGATGCAGTTGCAAATGGGATTTTCTTAATTTCTCTTTCAAATTGTTTTTAGTGTGCAGAAAGCAGATTTTTGTATATTGATTTTGCATATACAGCTTTACAAAATTTGTTAGTTCTAATAGTTTTTGTGTGACGTCTTTGAATTTTTTATATAAAATATTATTACATCTGCAAATAGAGTACTTTCCTTTCTAATTTGCATGCCTGCTATTTCTTTTTCTTCCCTAATTGTTCTGGCTAGGACTTCCAGTCCTGTGTTGGATAAAAGTGATGAGAGTGAGCTTCTCTGTTTTGTTCCTGAACTTACAGGGAAAACTTTAAATTTTCCTCTATTATGATGTTAGCTGTGACTTTTATATATGGCCCTTATTACATGAGGTGTAATTGTTGAGAGTTTTTAATCACGAATGGATGTTGAATTTTGTCAGTTATTTTTTCAGCACTTACTAAGATTGTCTAAGGGTTTTTATCCTTCATTCTATTACTATGGTATATCACAATTGATTTGTGGACACTAAACTATCTTTGCATCCCTAGAATAAATGCCAGTTGATCATGGCATATCAGCCTTTTAATGTATTATTGAATTCTGTTTACTAATATGCTGTTGAGGATTTTTGCATCTATGTTTATCAGGACTATTGGTCTGTAATTTCTTTAAATAGTCTTGTCTGATTTTGGTTTCACGATAATGCTGGAAGTATTCGAAGAAGTATTCCCTCCTCCTCTATTTTTGGAAGAGTTTGAGGAGGATCGTTATTGAGTCATCTTTTAAATATTTGCTAGAATTCACCCATTAATCCATCTGGACCTGGACTTTTATTTGGGGGAAGTTTGTGATTGTTGATTCAGTCTACCAGTCGTGCTCAGATTTTCTATTAATGATTCTGTTTTGGTAAGTTGTATAGTTCTAGGAATTTAGCCATTTCTTATGGTTTGTGCTTAGGTGCATAATCCTTTTTATTTCTGTGGTATTACTTAATATGCCTCCTGTTTGAATTTTATTGTATTTGAGTTTCTTTTTTTGTTGGTTAAGTATAGTAAAGTTTCTAGTCTCTTGGTAGGTCTCCATTTCATTTATTTCTACCCTTTGTTATTATCGCTACCCTTCTACAAACTCTGGGCTTGGTTTTTTACTTTTGAAACTGGCTTGTTTCACTTAGCCATAATGAATTTGAATTTCATGCATCAGTGAATGAATCAACTATTTATTGATTATTGTTAAGTGTTATTTCGTTCCATGCATATAACACTGATTTTTTTATTTATCTGTTGAAGGGAATTTGAGTAATTCCGCTGTGGCAATTATGGAGAGAGTTGCCACAAACTTTTGCATACAGATTTTCATGTTCACATAGTAAGTTTTCGTTGATTTAGGAGTGGGATTGCTGGTCCTCGGTGTATATTGCAACTTTATAGGAAACTGCCAGATTGTTTTTCAGAGTGGTTAATTATACCATTTAGTATTCCACTAGTAATATATTGAATTGCCAACTGGTCTCTCCCTTTGCCAGCATTTGGTATTGTTAGTATTATCTTAAACGTTCTATTAGATGTGTAATAATATCTCATCATGGTTTTCATTTTCATTTCTTTAATTTTCATTTCCTAATGTGCCACTTGTTGGTGATGTGTCTATTTATATCTTCTGACAATATTTTGCTGCATTGTGTTTTCTTATTGTTGCATTTTAAGAACGCTATGTAAATTGTGGATAAAAGTCCTTTTTTTAGATATGTAACTTGCAACTGTTTTTCCCCCATTTGTGCCTTGCCTTTCCAGTCTCTTAAATATCCACAGACCCAAAGATTTTTATTTTGATAAAAATAATTTATTGGTCTTTAATTTTACTTCATGTTTATTTAATAAAGTCTTGTTTAAAAATTCTTTGCTTAAGTCCAGGTCACAGAGATTTTTCTCCGTACTTTCTTATAAATTTGTAGTTTTTCATTTAAATCTTTGATCCATTTGACTTAGTTTTTGTTTTGTTTTGTTTTGTTTTTTGTTTTTACATTTCACCTTGTTTACTGAATTTGTAATAAAAGAGGTAGTGAGGGGAAGGAAGCATTCTAAGAGTCAGATCCATAAAAGACACTGGGGCAAGGAGAATCAAATTAAATCAACAAGGGAATGTGGGGGAGTCAGAAGGAACCTTGCCCACCTTTCAACATCAAATCAAGAAATCGGGGGTTGGGGGGAAAAGCAAAGGATCAAGAAAGGAGAAACAGACATCATCTTCAGTCTGTCACTTGACTTAGTTTTTAATACAAGGTTGATGTTGAGGTAAATTTCTTGTCTGTGAATAATAGGAACTGTTCATGCACCATTTTTTTTTTAAAGAGTATCTTTTCTCCTGAAGTTTTTTTTTTTTTTAAGATTTATTTATTTATGCATAGAAGAGCTGGGGTACAGGCCAGAGATGCGGGGGTAGGAGGGTGAGAGGATCCACCAGAGACAGAATGGGGAACAGAACAGGCAGACTGACTGAAATACACTGCTGAGGGGTGCAGCAGGTAAGGCAGGAAAGGTAGGCTTCGCCAGGTGGGTTTCTCCCTGGCCGGCAGGGTAATCGAACTCATGCTGCAGAGGCTGTGGATTACTTTATAGTGCGGTGCTTAACCCCTTGCGTCACCAGGGAAGTTTTTTAAATTAGAAGTTTTTTAAAATTAAAAGTTTTATAAAATTAGAAGTTTTAAAATTAGAAGTTTTTTAAAATTAGAAATCTTAATCTAATTTCTGTCATTTCAGATTAAAAATTTTAACTTTGAAGTTTTTATTTCAAAGAATTAATGTATCTAACATTAAAAATTTGTTTCTATCACTCAAGAGGATGTATTTGTTCAATATCTGTAGAACCAGATTTTGTGAAGATTTTTATCTTGTGGCAAGAAATAATAATTTTAAGGATTTTACCATAATTTTGAGCTAGTTCTTTGCAAGAGAAAAAATGAGATTTGTTTTTCATCTGTCTTAAAATTCTGCTAAATTAGTGTTTTCTTACCAGTGTTCATTTACTCTATAACAGTGTTACGTTTTATTTTAAATCTGCCACATTTTAAAAGTTTTATTGAGATTTCAAATAAAATAATTTCAAATTATCTTTCTTATTTACTTGCCTATGTTCATTATCAAAAGAGTAAAGAAACAATGAGCCCTATAATCCTCTCTTTATTGTTAATTAAGATGGAGGAATTTTATTTTTCTTAAAAACTGATAAATTTCTTGATAAATTTATTCTTGATAAATTTATTCTCTATAAAACCACTGTGTATTATAAGAAAAAGAAATAACTTCTAACAGAATAAAATAGTGGAGGAAGATATTAACATGACTATCTTATTTTCTGCCGTTATTCATTTTTAGTATTTATGTGAAATAATCATGTCAAAATGAAATTTTATATTATTGAATTTTAGTTTATAGTAAGAAATATGATAGAGTAATAAAAAGGATGTGGACTGTTTCTATCTGTGTAGGTTAAATGATTATAACCATTAATAACTAGTGAACAAAAATCTATGTAATTTTTAGAGCCAGTTGAAATGCACACAAACATGGTAGATGTATGTATTGGCTGTATACGTACAGCTTTGTATTTTTTTATTGTTTTTTGCTTCTTTTTTCAAACTTCTTTTTTATTCCAATTTTGTTCTAGACTAGTGACTGTCTTCTTTGTTCTCCTTAACCTTCCACTTCTTTTCACCCAACCACATAGTCCAAGAAATCTATTCATAATAATGCAAGTTCTCTTTCAACAGTGTTGACTTAAATTTTAAAAATAACTTAGAAAATAATACTAATGTTCTATTGCTTTCATTCTGTTTCATGCAGCATATCATTTGCATCTCTGCATTAGCACATGAATGGTTTTGATTATCTACATGAGTCAAAGTTTTAATGTATTTTATTTAGAAAGAAAGTTTATTGTTAATATGTTTAGTATTACTACTTTTACTGTGAAAGTGTAGGAAATTCCTTTTATATCTCATATAAGGATTTTATCTCTTTGATTATATCTCAAAGACTTGTTAATTTATCATTTTTAAAATGCGTTTCATTTAGACTTAAAAATTGAATATGAAATTTAACATTCTCTGTAGTTTAATATTAAAGTTGTACCTTATAGTATATTTACCACTTATGGTCAAAATGATTAAGGTGACTATAAACAAAGTCTCAAGTCTAATTTATTCTTAGCCCAGAATGCAAGAGCTAACTTGCATTCTTTTTAAGAAAAAATTAAACATGTATGATAATAAAATTATTTTTGCAAGGCTGTAATTTTGTGCTTTCAAATTTTTTTAAATTTGCAAGATGGTTTTGGAAGCCATAACATTTTTTGCTTTTACCTATATAGGCTTTGCACTTTGAAGGACTGTACATTTTCATTTCCTTATTAAAAAGAAAAAATATTTAATAATGCCCTCATGTACCTTTTGAGTAAGGGAGCTTAAAGCTAATGGTAACTTTCCCCTCCCCAGCTCTACACCAGTATAACCTCTTCTAATTATTATCTCTGTGGTATAATTTGAAGTTTTCCAGGTACTTTAAAGTTAGGAATTCTATTGCTATATAATTTTTCAAATCTTCGTAGTACGTCTGAAAATAATTGATCTATACTTAGGTTTGTGATATCTGTTTTACTTTAACTTAAATATATATTTTACTTTTAATTTGAAAGTTCTTTCAGTGATTTTACTTTCGTATTATATTCCAGAAACTACTCCCAAAAGAAAAAGGAAAATACTCTTTAGCTGCTAGAGATTTTTGAAAAATATAAATCAACAAATTCCAATAAATAACTGTTTCACCCTGATATTTGTGTGATTAGATTTAGGAATTTGCTGTTTAGTAGGTTCCTATTGTGGAAGAGAAATCTCTCAGGCGTGAATTGATAGTCCAGATCCTTTGAGGTCTGTCTGTTCTGACCTATGACCCCTATTCTTACAAGGTCAACATCTGAGGGCAGGAGATTAAGGCAGTTTAAAGACCAGAATGGCAAATGGAATGGAAAAATTAGCCAGCACATTTTGGGTGCAAAACATCAAAGTCATCAAATAGTTTACTTATTTTAAACCTGGCTTATGGGTGTAACAAGCTAATTTTACTGCACGTGTTGGCATCAGAAAAATTTAGTAATCATAATGCACTTTAAGATTCTATTTGTGTAATAACAAATTTTACTCTAGAATACAAATTAAGTGTATAAAGCTTAACCTCAAAATATCAGGAAATGCAAAAATAGTTTTCATAGTATCAATACATTTTGGTCTAGTGTTCAGTTTAGATACTTAAATTGGAAAAACATTTACCTTAGCTTTTACTATGAAATATTTAAGCTTGTCGATAAAGTAGAATAAAATATATGTACCTATATTGGCTGATAAATTGACTGCAGATTTAGTTATAATTATATACTATTGACTTTGAAGAAAAATCTACTTAAAACGGTAGAGGCAGAAAACAAAAGAAAGTATATTGATTAGTTTGTCCTTTTCCTCTTTTGTCTTTCTGAGACTTTATTCTTTTATATTTTACCACTTACCCTTTTAAAATATTCCTTAAGCCTTAAATTATATGCTTTTCATTATAATTCCAAAATCTAGAGTAGTAGATCTCCTTTCTTAGTTCCTGTGTTTTGGCCCCTTGTAAACAATTCTTCACCACCCTTTATTTTACATTTGTTTGTATCCTGGACAGCTGTGAATTTGCATCCTCTGCTTCCTACTAATGACTGGCAAGGGCTGGAATTGAATAACTGAACTGTTGCATCCAAGTTTTCATTCATCCATGTAGTGACTAAGAAAATTAGTAAAACCAACAGAATACCCAAGTCTCCTTAAATCTTTTGCATTTTTATTCTACCCCAAATTTTCCTTATTATGGACTTAATTTTAGGGTGGTTTTCCATGTCCTTTCTTCTTGTGATTATTTGGCCAGAGATCTCTTAATGAGGCAATTATAGTTGTTTCCTTCATTCACATTATCTTAGCAGATGCTCTCCCTGCTGTGACCTCTGTTCAGACCAGGCAGACAATGTGCCATTCTCATCACCCTCTGCAAGACATTGTGAGGGGCTGAGCTTCATTTGGAGCTGCATAGGTCTCCCAAGACGCCTGATCAGAATGGGCAGAACCCAAGTGCCAAATGATCACAGTTTTAAGGTTGATTTTATGATTGTACTTTTATTCTAAGCATAATAAATAGTAAAATAATGTCTATAGAAAAAAATGTTCTAGAAGTAACTAATAATATTACAAGTAGAAATTGTGCTTTTAAGAAGTAATCTTACATAGATTCCTTCCTTTGGACTGTGATCTTGGTGAAAATGAGATCACATATTTATAGTATGATTTCAATACAAGGGATTATGAGACTTGAGTAATATTTCAAAACTTTGAGATCCTTTGAAAGAAAGGAAATGAATTTAATCTTAATCCAAAGTATGCACATTTTTAATGATATATGATATTTTCAGACTGTCACTTTTCAACTTTAAAATATATATAAATTCCCGTATTTATATGCACTGTCATGTCCATTCTGTTCATTTGTGAACAGTGAAGACTGATCAAGATGAAGACTAATCAACAGAAAATTTCTATAGTTCCACTGAAATACTAGTCCTATACCTGAACACCAAATAAAATCCACTGTATTAAAAAATTGCCAAACCTCCAGTTAGCCTTTATATATTCTGTATTAAATAGGGTGTACAAGTCCAATTCTGTTTTGATGAATTTGAAGAACCACAAAGAGTCTTCCACATTTACTCTGGAATTTTATTTATTTATTTATTTTAAAAAAAGATTTATTTATTTATACAAGCACTGGGTACAGTCAGACGTACAGGAGGGTGAGAGAATTCACCAGAGCCAGAGCGGGGAGCAGAACAGGCAGAAGGACGGAAATACACAGCTGAGGGGAGCAGCGGGCGGCAGGAGAGGTCTGCGAGCCATGTGGGACCCTCGCCCTGCGGCCGGGGATCGAACCGGCGCTGCAGAGGCTGCGGGCAGCTTCGCAACCCAGAGCTCAACCGCTGCTCCTCTGGGGAGGGCCTACTCTGGAATTTTAATCTTTTGAAATTTGACTAAAATAAACAGATGAAAAACTATGGCTTGAACTATTATCAAGAAAATTTTCTTTTTGTTGGTATAAATGGTATTAACATTTATATTATTACTTGTGAATATATAGCAAATTATAATCTTGTATTTTTAAGTAAGTAATAATTTAGTAATGCGGGTTTCATTTTTGTAAAATCATTTTTATAATCAATGTTTTAATATATGCATTTTCACATAATGAAGGGCTATTTCAGATATAAACAGATAACTAATGTTAAATTTAGAAAATATTTCATGAGGGCCTCCCCGGTGGCACAGCGGTTGAGCGCTGGGTTGCGAAGCTGCCCGCAGCCTCTGTGTCTCTGGTTCGGTCCCCGGCTGCTCCCCGGCCACCGGAGGAGGGTCCCACATGGCGCGCAGACCTCTCCTGCCTCCCACTGCTCCCCTCAGCAGTGTACTTCGGTCCTTCTGCCTGCTCTGCTCCCCGCTCTGGCTCTGGTGAATTCTCTCACCCTCCCGCGCTTCTGACTGTACCCAGTGCTTGTATAAATAATAAATAAATAAATCTTTAAAAAAAAAAAAAAAAAGAAAATATTTCATGAAGGGAAAATGCTCTTGGAGCACATTTTCTTTAAAGATAATCTAGGTCCTCCCTGGTGGTGCAAGGGGTTAAGTACCGCACTATGAAGCAATCCGCAACCTCTGTAGCAGGAGTTCCATCCCTGGCGGGCCAGGGAGAAACCCACCTGGCGAAGCCTACCTTTCCTGCCTTACCCGCTGCACCCCTCAGCAGTGTATTTCAGTCAGTCTGCCTGTGTTCTGTTGTCCACTCTGTCTCTGGTGAATCCTCTCACTCCCCTGCATTTCTGGCCTGTACCCCAGCTCTTGTATGCATAAATAAATAAATCTTTTTAAAAAAATTATCTAGAACAAGTCAATCAGAATTTTGTGCTCTAATGTTTGCTTTAAGTTTGGTCTTGCAGCCGTTTAGAGCTGGCTGTGAGGCTGCCTGCAGCCTCTGCAGCGCCAGCCCGTTCCCCGGCCGCCGGCGAGGGTCCCACAAAAAAAAAAAAAAAAGTTTGGTCTTACATTTTGTGTGACTTTTTAAATATGAGTTCTTAAGTAACAAAATCAAGTTTTCCCCTTCATTTTGGGAGGGAGAGTTATTTGTTGATGTTAATTATTATAGAAAATCAGAATCTCTCTGGCAATGATTTTTTTTTAAACGTACTTATGTTCTTCCATGAAGACTAAAAAAATTATCTTTAAAACTCAGTTTTTCAAGAATCTAATACTAAAGCCAACTGAATTTCATCGTTATCCTCACTAATTGGGAAACAGGATGTGATCACAGTTAGAGAGAGGGGCTCAGTTGCCTGGTGCTATGTTTGAACCAGAGGCTGTTTATACCTAGCCTCCCTCTGCACTAGCTGGTATGCTTGGTCACAAATAAAAGCCTCCATGTATGGCAAAATGTTTTACAAGCCCATTATATGGAAATGCTCTTAGGTCAGTTCCTGCTTTTTTACTTGATTCCAGACTCCTCTTCTGTTTTTGCTCCTTGTCCCCTCAGATTGAGTATTATATGAGAATTAAGAATTTAAATCTTATACAAATATGGAAGTTCCTGGAGAAGGGATTAGTGAAATAATCACTAACCAAAAAAAAAAAAAAATCACTAGCCAGTGTTCAGGGGCCCCCAAGTAGCTGGACAAATCAGAGCTTTCAGAGCATTGCAAAAATTCAGGTGTATCTGGCTATTGCAGAGAAACTGGAACAAGGGAGCCTTTGGGTAGATCACAGAAACTGTTGCTTTTGTGTAGCTACAGACCCTGGGTTTACAGGCAAGGATCTGTGGTGTGCTGCTGCTGCTGCTCAGGAATGGAGATGTGGGAAAGACAAGATGGCCGGGAGCACCAAGAGGACAAACTGGGACCTGCTGCCAGATCCTAGTCTGACCATCATGACCCTTTAATAATAATGGCTTCTGCTCCATTTTTGCTTTCCAAATCTTATACAAATTTATTTTTTGACTAACTCTAACCTGGAACCATCCAGAGAAAGGGATTATAGAAAACAGTGTTATCAGCAATTGCCAGTTTGTCATAAAATACTCCAGCACTAACAATATAAGCAAAGAGAAAATAAAATAATAGAGTGGGAAAAAAGACATATATATATATATATTGTTTTTAAAGATTTATTTATTCATGCATACAAGAACTGGGGTACAGGCCAGAGGTACGCTGGGTGAGAGGATTCACCAGAGTGGGGAGCAGAACAGGCAGACTGACTGAAACACACTGCTGAGGGGAGCAGCAGGCAAGACACAGGAGGTCTGCCATGCCATGTGGGTATCTCCCTGGCCAGCCGGAAATCGAACCCACGCTGTAGAGGCTGTGGACAGCTTCACAACATTGCACTCAACCTGCTGTGCCACTGGGGAGGGCCCCAAAATCCATTTTTTTTTAATTATTATTTATTTATACAAGCACTGGGTACAGTCAGAAGCGCGGGAGGGTGAGAGAATTCACCAGAGCCAGAGCGGGGAGCAGAGCAGGCAGAAGGACCGAAGTACACTGCTGAGGGGAGCAGCGGGCGGCAGGAGAGGTCTGCGCGCCATGTGGGACCTGCCTCCGGTGGCCAGGGAAGCTGGGGATTGAACCGGCACTGCAGAGGCTGCGGGCAGCTTCGCAACCCAGCGCTCAACCGCTGCGCCACCGGGGAGGCCCCCAAAATCCATTTTTAATGAAATAGAATTTAAAGTATGTTGAATGTAGAGTAACTATTATTTTATAAACTTTGGGTTGTGCTGTGTATGTTTGTATGAGTTTTGGATTATGCAAAATGTTTTTCTTCAGTGTGGTTCATTGTCAAAAGAATTATACAAAAATGCTTATGTAGCATTATTGTAATAGCAAAAGCCCAGAAATAACCTAAATGTCTATTAACTTGAGGATACTTAAATTGTGATTATTTATGTTATTATAATATATTCTTAAGATACCGAGTTAAAATAAACAGATAGAAGTTACATTTGTCAATACGGTAACTCTTAAGCCCACTATAATGTTAAAGCAAGTTGCAGAATGTCCCATGCAATATTATTTCATTTTTATTAATTTTTTAAAATGATCAAGTGACATTCTGTATTATCTATGAATACTTGTGTGATAAACATACGGAAACATGATAAACCCTGAGTTCATGATAATGCCTACTCTGGAGAGGCAGCGAAGTAAATAAGATTGGAGGAGCATGTAGATGATGTTGATCTGTTTTTTGTTGCTGTTTTGTGTCTTTCAGTAAGTTATTTATATAGACGTGTTATCTTTCTTATGATGGTTATTGCTAGGTGTTTTTTTTTTTATGTCATTGTGAATGAATATGTCCCCTTAGTTTAAATTAGTTATTGCTACTTAGAAAAAAGCTGTAGGCTTGGTGAACAGTTTGGTGTTTTTTCCAATAATTATATCCATTATTTCATTTTCTTTTCTTATAGAATGGACTAGAATTTCTAAAACACTGCTGAATATCGCTGATGGTAGCAAATATCTTATCTTTTGATTTAATGAAAATAGTTTTAATGTTCAAATTTAATCAGTTTACTATTGTTTTTCAGTAAATAATTATGTTTGTTTGCATTTATTAACATAATCATGTTATTTTCTGCTTCAGTTTATTGATAAAAGGAATTACATATATTGATCTTGTGAAGCTAAAAATTCTTAGAAAACCTTCTTATGAGTCATGATATGCTGTATTTAGTTGGAAATTTTTTTGTGCTTTCCTCTTTGTGTTCTGTCAGCCTTTCATTTTCTCTGTAATTCAGTTTGTATTATTCCTTTTGTAATCTATAAATTAATTGTTTTATCTTACAGTTTCCAAGATGTTATCTAATCAGTGAATTTTTGTATTTTAGACAAAGTTTTCAGTTCTAGTATCTCCAGTTTATTTTATATAGTTTTCATCTTCTTCTGCCGGATGTCCCCTTATTTCATTCATCATGATCTCCTTTTCCTTTATGTTGTTGAACATATTTATCATAGCTGTCTTGAGTCCTTTCTTCTGTTTCTAATATTTGGGTCTTTCCAAGGTCCTTAATATTGAGTAGTTTTTTTCTTGAATTAAGGTTGCTTTTCCTGATTCTTTACAAAATGTGTAATACATTTTTTTTAGCCTATGTAAAATGTGGCTGATAGGTTGTAGGAAGTCTGTGTTCTTTACAAAGTTTTTAAGTATTATTGAATTGCTGGAATATTTTTTTCCCACTAATTATAGGTTTACACCATTGCATCTGCTTTACCTCTACAAGTGTATGTTTTCACACCATGCCTACTACTAATGCCTCAATAATCCTCCACCATGTTCCATTGGGCCCCCCTCCCTCCAGTGTTCTCACCCTCCCGCCTTCTCCATCCAGTTGCCTCGGTTTTGCAATCAGATGTGTCAATTGTTTGTTATTGGTTTGCCATTATCTGACCCTTTGATTTGTTTCTCTAATAGAGTCCACATATAAGTGACACCATCCTGTATTTGTCTTTGTCCTTCTGAATTATTTTGCTTAACATTTTCCTCTCCAGTTCCAACTATGTTGTTGCAAATGGCAAGAGTTTATCCTTTTTATAGTTAAATAGTATTCCATTTATATATGTAAATACCACATTTTTCTAATCTGCTCCTCTGGACCTGGTAACTTAGGCTGTTTGCACAACTCAGCTTTTGTAAGTAGGGCTGTAGTAGTCACAGGAGTGCATATACTCATAGATTTTCATTCTGCCAGCCTTGCTTTTACTCTAGGTTGATGTAAGTCTACTTGGATTTTGTGTTTAGTCCCATGGTGCAGCCCTTGCTGTATGGGTCTAGTTGTTATTTCTAGAGGAACATGTTTATTGATATCTTAAATGAGTGACCTGGGTGCTAGATGTAAAATGCAGTATGGTCTCTCCACTCTGGCTGGTTAGGACTGCAGTGTCCCCCAGCACTGTGTCGACTTGGGTATCTGCTTATCTCACCACCAAACAGTCTTTTTCCAATTCTTTGCAAATTCCTGCCCTCTGTATGTCAGTTTAGCCTTAATTGAGAACTAGGAGTATGTGTATCTGTGCTTTTTATCACAGAACTCTTCTTTCCAGTAGTTTGTCCCAAGAATTCCAACAGCTTTATAAACCCTATTCTCAAATCTTTGTCTTTTTGACTCACCATTACTAGTATTCTTTGACTCACTGTTACTACTAGTGATTGGGTTCACTCTATTTGACTCTTAGTCTCAGAAGTCTACTGTGCCAGAAGGCCAGGGCAAACTTGGTGCTTATTTTGGTATTACCCTTCTATAAAGCATAGCAATTCTCTGCTGCCAGTTGCCCCCTTCTAGTCCAGAAACAATTGCCTCATACATCTTTCACAGTTTTATAGTTGTTTACTGCAGAAGAATAAATTCAGTAACAGAAAATCTATCATGGTCAGAGGCCCACTGATGTATGTATTCTTAATTTTCTGTAACATAGAGATAGAAAATCTACATTGTAAGAATTACATATAGAAATTATCTGTAGACATATTTATTTATAGAAGTTACTTATTTTGGAATTACAGTTGTTTTTCAGTCTTACTGTGGGACTGTCTCCAGAAACAATTTCTTTATAACCTCTTATATTATGTTTTCCAATCCATCACCTACTGAAGGATTTGGTCTCCAATATCTTTTTTTTTTTTGGTTGGACCCTCGCCCATGGCCGGGGATCGAGCTGGTGCTGCAGAGGCTGTGGGCAGCCTCGCAGCCCAGCGCTCAACCGCTGCGCCACCAGGGTAGGCCCTCCAATATCTTTTTGTATGTGTGACACTAAATCTTTGTCTCAGCATGTGGAAGAATTAAGATACTTGGTATGTTTTCAGTCATACTTTGCTGTTTTCAGGTACTGTGTTACAACACAAGGAGTGAATTAGATAATACTTACAAATAAGATCTAGCTTATTTGGAGAGTGTTTTATTTTCTAATTCTTATATGTGGATTATTTATACTGTTTTTATATCTTACTTGCTTCAATTATAGTGATTTTCCTCTCTTGGTCTATATACATACATCCACACTAATTTTTATTTCAGTATTCTCTTACCTCTTTTCTTTGTATTGAATAAATTATCTTAAATACATATTAATTTATCACAGATGAGTACAAACACTGAGAGTTTCATTTCTAGTGTGACTTTGTTAGTACTTTTTTTTTTTAAAGATTTGTTTATTTATTTATACAAGCACTGGGTACATTCAGAAGCATGGGAGGGTGAGAGAATTCAACAGAGCCGGAGCGGGGAGCAGAACAGGCAGACCGACAAAGTACACTGCTGAGGGGAGCAGTGAGCACGGCAGGAGAGGTCTGCGCACCATGTGGGACCCTCACCGGGCAGTCGGGGATTGAACCTGCGCTGCAGAGGCTGCGGGCAGCTTCGCAGCCCAGCGTTCAACCACTGCGCCACCAGGGAGGCCCTGTTAGTACATTTTAAATTGAAATGTAATGTTAAATTACTGTAAATTGTTTTTCCCATGTATTCCAGTTGTAGTATATATATAAAATTTTAGTTTATAACTATTTATGTTCATAAATTTATTTAAAATTTTATTAACATTTTAATTGTAATTATATTTAAGAATCGTTGCTTTTTTTTTTAAATAAAGATTTTTTTTTTAATTTATGCATACAAAAAGTGGGGTGGTGAGAGGATTTACCAGAGACAGAGTGGGGAGCAGAACAGGCAGATCTACTGAAATACACTGCTGAAGGGAGCAGGGGGCAAGACAGGAGAGGTCTGCTGTGCCATGTGGATCACCTCCCTGGCTGGCCAGGGATCGAACTCATGCTGCAGTGCCTGATGATAGCTTGATAACTATCATCTCCTTCATAAAAGGAGAAAAATGATACAAATATTTTTGTGTCTTTAACCCCTGTGCCACCAGGGAGCTCCAAGAATCATTGCTGTAAACACACAAAACATTTTATTTTATAGTCTGAATATGGTAGGTATCTGAAAAGTCTTTGAATCTGCTTCTATTGGCTGTAGTTCTTGGTCCTCTGTTTTTTTTTACTCTATGATTTTTTTAACCTGTCATATTTCTTAGATTTTACTATAAAGGAATTCTTCAATTCCTGGCTTGAAAGGTCTTTTTCCAGGGATTTGTTCTGTGTTTGTTATTATATGATTGAGAGTACTTGTACTAAGTAGGAACTATCTTACAATAAATTCACACTTGACCTGTAACACCATACTTAGTCGGGGAGATTTGTTTTCTCTTCTTTAGCACCATATTGGGGGTAGAAAAGTTTCCATCTCATACCATTTTTCAGGGCAAGTTTCTTTTAATTTATCTTTACACTGTGAGTACAGTTTAGTGGGGGAGGTAGTTAGATCTTTTTAGACTGCAACTTCTTAACAGGTCGTGGGCTCTGTTTCCTGACTTCTCTGCTACATCATCTCCCTGCCAAGGTCAAACTTAAGGTCAACAGTATTCTGTAAATGTCTCTGGTCAGGCTGTTTCAGTGTCACACGTAACCCCTAGTTTCCTGCTTTCACTTCACTTTTTACTTCTAAGCATTCCTTACTTTGTTGCCTCATCAATAATGCATGTCGAAGATATTTTTTCCAGTATTTTTAATTCTTTGCTGTGGTATATTCACGTAAGAGTATTTTTATAAGCAACTTTGAAGGGAGTATGAATCACTGATTCCTGTTTGTGTTTTTAAAGTTTTTTGCTATTGTTTTAAAAAGTATTTGTGTCATTTTCTCCTTTTAGGAATTTCCTATTCATGTCTTTTGTCTGTTTTTCTATTAAACTGGTGGTTTTCTAGGGAATATGTAGTGTACAACCTTGGAAAAGGGCTTTCTATCTCTCTGAGGAAGTGAGTCCCTTCAGAAGATTTATTTCCAGAGAGAGAGAAAGAGAGAGAGCGAGGGAGAGATATTTAACTTTGAGGAAGCCAAGTTTGATACTAACACTGCAGTTCATTTTCAGTTCCTTCATTCTTTTGTATTCTTTGTTCTTTGTATGGTTTACCCGAGGCTTCTCACTACTTTCTGCTCACTGAACCCATCAGTCTATTTTAAATACTTCATCCTATGTGATCACTATTAGCCACTCTCTCTTCTATAAAACCATATTTTCTTATTTAACTAGGGAAATGTCTCATCTTGCCTCCTACTACTCTGGTTATTCCTTCTTGGACTCCTAACATTCTTCCATTTTAAAGTTATTAAGTAGAAGAATCTTTGAAAACTGTCTACTATCCTCTTCTTGCCATTTACATGTTGCTCTCTGACTCATGGCCTTAGCTACCATATATCCACTCCGTGATGGCTCCCAAATCCGTGACTCCCACAATAGCATCTCACGTTTGAGAACAGCATTATTTTTTTAAAACATATTACTATATAGTATATATAGTTGCTTTTTTAAAAAAAGATTTTATTTTTATTAATGTATACAAGAACTGGGGTGTAGGCCTGAGGTGCAGGGGATGGGGTAAGAGGATTCACCAGAGACAGAGTGGGGAGCAGAACAGACAGATAGATCTATGGAAATACACTGCTGAGGGGAGCAGCAGGTGATAGATAGTAGGAGAGGTCTGCTGCGCCATGTGGGGCACCTCCCTCCATAGCCAGAGATAGAACTCATGCCATAGTGGCTGACAATAGCTTGTTAGTTCTGAGAATTTGACCCCTGCACCACCAGGGAGGCCCAAATGATTTAATGATTTTTCACCTATTCTATCCAAGGGAATAATAATATGATCATGATTGGTTGGTGACTGAATAGGAGAGCTAAGGGAAAAAAGGAGAAGAAATGTATTTTGGCTGACATGTGGCAGGATGTATCTGTCCTACCAGCATATAGTGTCAGCTGAGAGTAGACCATGGCGCAAGCAAAGCCAAAAAAAAGGAGAGCAACCTGCCTAAAGTCAACCTGGCAGCTCCACTGTGCCCCCCATCCAGCAAGTCATGAGATGGAAAGCATCACCGTTTACCATCAAGTTGGCTAGGAGCGCCACCCACTGGCTTGGCGGTTGCTCCTCACTGTTCCTTTTTGAGCTTGAGTTGAATAATCAAATTAATATCTGACAGGTTAGCTGAGGAAAAACAATTTAGTAACATTTGTGGAGAATTTACATAGTTGTAAATTCTAATGGAACAGACCAGGAATATTTGTCCTGCATTTTGAGAACTAGATCATCAAGGACAGAGAGGAGGGACAAGGTGGGAATTTACCTCATCCTTATTCTGAGAGTCAAGATAAGATTCTTAGAGAGGACAAGTTTACTGATAAACCTAGAATGGGATAAGACCCTCTAAACTACATTCTTCTAGGAATCTCTTCTTTGAATAGGAGGGACAAAGGGCTTTGGCAAGGCCTTGATTGACCTCTAGTTCTCATACTAGGTGACAAGAGCCCTATCCGGGTATTTTGAGAAAAGCTCATCTGACCCTTCTGGGGACACCAACCCCACAATTGGCTTAGGAGAGTAGGCATTATGCTTCCATTGTGCTTTTATAGGACAAGAAGACAGTGAAGATTTTAATACCTTTCCCTTTTCTTTCAACACCCAGGTAATAAAACAAATATTAAATGCAATGATGAATGATGGAACTTACAGGAAAATCAATCAATATTGGACAGGAAAATCAATATTGGAAGAGATTTGGAAACTGGGGGTCAAAATGTTCTTGAAGAAATGAGTTGAATTTGAGGTTACAGGAAGACATCAGATGGAAATAATTTGTGAGTGGTCAGTGTAAAGAAAATAGTTTGCTTAAAGGAAATGGATTAATTTTTCAGAAGAGAGGTAATAAAAATGTAAATTAGATGCTGATAATTCAGAAAATTACAGAAAATAAGATAGGAAAATAATGTAGGAAAGCTATAAAGAAAACCAACATAATAGGGCCTCCCCGGTGGCGCAGTGGTTGAGCGCTGGATTGCGAAGCTGCCCGCAGCCTCTGCAGCGCCGGTTTGATCCCCGGCTGCTCCCCAGCCACCGGAGGAGGGTCCCACATGGCGCGCAGACCTCTCCTGCCACCCGCTGCTCCCCTCAGCAGTGTACTTCAGTCCTTCTGCCTGTTCTGTTCCCTGCTCTGGCTCTGGTGAATTCCCTCACCCTCCTGTGCTTCTGACTGTACCCAGTGCTTGTATAAATAAATAAATAAATAAATAAATAAATAAATAAATAAATAAATAAATAAATAAATAAATCTTTAAAAAAAAGAAAAAAAACCAACATAATAGAGTATCCTGAAAACCAGATAAAAGAATAATCTCTATAGTATTGGAAGTGAGTAAATTCCCTATACTTAAATTTATATGTACACAGATAAATGTCTTGAAATATTCTTCATCTGCAAATTTATGAAATTTTCTTCATCTGAATATATGAAAACAATTATCTGAGATATGATCTTTAGGGACTCTAAGATATAAATGGAAAAATATTGAACATTTCCACACTGAACTACATACAGAAAGAAATGCATGTTATCTACAACTTAGCAAATTAATTTATTGTATATAAGATATAATATATCTTATCAAAATGCAAGAGTAGGAGATAGAAAAATTCAGTAGACAAGAAATGGTAAATGGAAATTATAGGTCACTGATAAGATATGCAAACTATCATTATTAGCCTAGTTGGTTATCTTTACTGTTCTTATAAAGAGGAAATATTTTAAACTTTTCCTATTCTTTATTTTTGCTCCCCACCCCCCCACCCAATTTTTGAGAACTACATTTCTTCTACCATTAATCCTATCTCTGTTAGGGTAGCTGTGATTCAGGAACATAATAGCTAAGATTAGAGAACTTATACCTACCATTTAAATAGTTTATAGTTTGCAAAGCATTTTAAAATGTTTATTTCATTTAAGAGATAACCCACATATTGATTTATTTTTCTGATGACTACATTTAAGTTCTACTCTCAGCAAATTTCATTTATACTATACAGTATTAGCAATTGTAGTCACCATTGTATACATTAGATTCTCAGATTTTATTCATCTTCTGGCTCTGTATCATTTTACCAGCCTGTCTATTTCTTCCACCCTCAGCCCCTGGCGACCACTTTTCTACTTTGATTTTATGTGTTTGACTTTTTAAACCAAGGTGATGCAGTATTTGTCTTTCTCTGTCTTACTTATTTAGTAAAGCGCCTTCAGGGTCCATCTGTGATGTTGCATATGGCAGGGTTTCTTCTTTTTTGGGGGGTGAAAAATAATGTGTGTGTCATTTTCTTTATCCACTTACCAGTGGATACCAGTCATTTCCATGTCTTGACTACTGAAAATAATGCTGCAGTGAACATAGGAATGCAGATCATGATTTTGTTTCCTTTAGGATATATACCCAGAAGTGGAATTGTGAATCATGTGGTAGTTCTATTTTTAATTTTTTGAGAAACCTTTCATGGTTTCAATTTGTATTTCACTAATTTGTGTTGCTAAACACCTTTTCATGTAATCTGTTGGCTCTGTATGTCTTCTTTGGAAAAATTTAAATTTTATTATTATCTTAATGTCCCTTTTAGCATATTTGGAAATAATGCCCAGATATATGAAAGAGCAAAATGTTTTAACCTATAAGAAAAATAGACTATGGAGAAGAAATACAAAAAATAAAAGGGTCCAGTAACCCTGAGAGTTAAGGTTACTTGTACATTTATCTTGCCTCTTCTAGCAAAGATCATGTAAAAATAATGTTCCTATCCAGTGACTTCTGTAGTGCATACTTACTATATGAGAATTAAAGAATAACTTTCCAAAAAGTTATCATGACTCTTATACAGATAGAAAATGAGCAAGTGTTAAATATTTTCTTTAACTCAGTTAAATGAAACAGGCAAATGTCATAACTGGGTTCAAAGGCAGATACAAAGAACAGACACATCTGTAAATTAAGACTATTGAAATTGATATAAAAATGGAGGCAAAACTATTCTTCTCCATAGTGGGGAAGGAAATCAGTTGAACCTCTACCTGATAGGACAGAACTTGTCCATTTATAGGCAAGAATAGCTTTGCATTGCTCTCAGTTACTGGTAATGTAAAGAGTTATAAAATAGCTCCCATAGAATCAGAACCAGATCATTTATAAGTGTAACTTCTAGATCTAGAAATCGAAGCAAAACTTTTCCATACACATGTTATATTCCATTATATTATAAAAAGAAAACATAGCAAGAGAACTTCACTCACATTCAGTGTGGTAAATTGTACTTTGCCATTTGTAGCTGTCATTTTTATTTAATGTTCCTTGGCTTTCTGAAATAATATAAATTTCTAGAGTAAAAAGATCAAATCTTGTCCAAACAAGTTTACCTCCTTTATTTTTTTAAGATTTATTTTTATACAAGAGCTGGGGTACAGGCCAGAGGCATGGGAGGGTGAGAGAATTCACCAGAGACAGAGCAGGGTGTGGAACAGGCAGACGACAGAAATACACGGCTGAGGGAAGCAGTGGGCGCGACAGGAGAGCTCTACCGCGCCATATGGAATTCTCGCTGGTGGTTCTGGATTGAACCCGCACTACAGAGGCTGTGGACAGCTTCACAGCGCGGTGCTCAACTCGTCGTGCCACCGAGGAGGCCAAGTTTACCTCCTTTTAAGATACTTGTCAGGTTATTTTTCAAGATTTTTTTTTTCTTAGAAAAACTATTCAGTTTTCTTTTGTACCTCTAAGAGAATGTCATATTTTCTTTTTTTTTAAAGATGTATTTATTTATGCATACAAGAGTTGGGGTACAGGCCAGAGATGCAGGGGGGTAGGGGCAGTGAGAGGATTCATCAGAGACAGACTGGGGTGCAGAACAGGCAGATTGACTAAAATACACTGCTAAAGGGAACAGCAGGCGAGATATGAGAGGTCTGCTTCGCCATATGGGCTGCTCCCTGGCCAGGCGGGGATCAAACTCGTGTTGCAGAGGCTGCGGATTGCTTCATAGTGCGGTGCTTAACCCCTTGTGCCACCAGGGAGGCCCGAGAATAAGTCTTATTTTCACTGTATACATCTACCAGCCAAATTCAGAGGATGAGCAAAGGAGATAAATATTCCATTCAATATGTAAGGAATTGTCTTCATGACAGGCCTTTGGTGGGGGATATAGAGTATCAACAAATAAATTTGTTAATGTGTAGATTCTAGCCCTACTGGTCAACACTTGCTGAGGGTGTCTGGGACCGGTGTAAAGAGTTCTCTCACTGTTCTGGAACCTAACTGCTCTTCTCACACTTACCTTCAATTTTTACCTCCATTCTTGACTTGATGACTGTCTTTTTGTATCAGTGGCCATGTGCTCACATAGTCACAGTCTGTTTTTTTTTTAAAGATTTATTTATGCATGTAAGAGCTGGGGTACAGGCCACAGATGCAGGGGATGAGAGGATTCACCAGAGACAGAGTAGGGAGCACAACAGGCAGATCTAGTGAAATCCACTTCTAAGGGGAGTAGCAGGTGAGACAGGAAAGGTGTGCTGCGCCATGTGGGTTAGCTCCCTGGCCTGTGGGGGATTGAATTCGTGCCATGCTGCAGTGGCTGCGGACAGCTTCACAGTGCTGCAACTTAACCCCTTGTGCCACCAGGGAGGCCCCAGTCACAGTCTTAAAATGTTTAAATAGGGAAACAAGTTTTCTTAAGGACTCCGTGGCAAAGATGGATCTGCAGGGCTGTCTTACATTAGCAACTTGGCCATCAAGCTTTGGTCACATAAAAAGCTAATGGATGACCGGCAGCTGCAAGAAAGGAAGGAAAAATGAAGTAGTCCTGATGCCAAGGATACCTTCACAACTCTACCTTAGGCTTTAATTTTCAAGATCAGACCTACATGGGGAGGAGATAATATCACAGTTTATGGAGGTTATCTGAACATAGTAGCAATTTTCCTTGTTCAATTTTCACCTACCTACATGGTGAACAATTTCAGAACTGCTGATTCTTGGCAAAGGGCAATATATAGTTAGTCATAGGGAGACCAATTGGGCTACAGGGGGAAGTCGACAGAGGTCATTTACTTCTCATCTGTACTTCATCATTTTCCTTAGCAGTAGCCGGTGCTGGAACAAATCAAACTTATCGATCATTAGAAGCCTTTGCTTGGTGATTTCAGCAGAATGGTTTTAACTCCTTCTGATTCCTGAGTAGCTGTAGAGACAAGATATGGTTCAGCACGGCCTAATTTTGACTCTTCAACATGATTTAATTCTAAGGGTGAATTTTGGGTAGATTCCACCAAGCAACATGCTTCAGGAAAACAGGCCCTCCATAAATATTTTTTTAATACTACTCATATATGCATTGTCAAAATGGAAGGTTTACACGTAGTTGTTATTAATTCACTAATATACTAATAGTTCAGTGTTAATACTGATTCATTAATGCAACAATTCGGAAGGCACTTAAACACTGCTCTCATAAAAACTCAGAAACAATCAACATTATCGATTGCAACAAAGATAACTCAGTCATGGTAACTTCAAAGCATATATAATAACTTATTTAGCTAAATACAACAATAAAAATGATAACTCACTTTGCTGAAACTGGGATAGCATCTTTCAATCTACTCCTTTTTTTGCTTCCAGTATAAATCTGGAACTGCTGTCTAACCTTCTCCCATATAATTTATCAGTTGTGCCTCTGAAATTAATTCTTGACCTCTATGCATCTCTCTTTTGAAATTCCTCATGCGATTTCTTCTATCTGTGTTTTAAGAGATATGTGCATTATGAACTAGTCTGTTTTTTATTGTGCAGGACATATTTTATATACCCAGGGTATTTTATGTATAATGTATTTTAATTACATATTTAAATTCTTTCATATATTGCTATTATATTTAGATCCACTTCCAGATAACAAATTGTTACAATGTAATCATGATGAAATTCTTTCAAAATTTTTTTGTGCCTCTGTTCATATATTTAATAGTAAAAAAAAATTTCACTATACACATTGGAGAGAGATACAACTGTAGAATGACTTGTGAAATAAGGTCAACCATAAAACTAAGACTGATTTACAGAGCCAAAATCCAAAAAGAATCATGTGATGAGCAAGAAAAAAAACATTTGTAAAAGCTGACACAAAAGCAGTAGTGGAATTATATTTCTTGAGGTTGAGCCGGTGCTTATTTACAACAGATGTCACACCTCTGACGCTGGTGCATGTGAAATGATGTTGAAAAGCAGGAAGCCATGGGAATTGTAAGTGTTCAGCAAGTCTGTTGTCGCAGATAAATGAACCTACATCTTCAGATTACATAGTATAATCTGGTTCTTCCATCTAAACAAACACCGTTTCAATATAAGTTAAATACTGAATGGCTCTCCTTTCCATCATATTTAATACTACCGTTAACCTTCTTTAATAACTGTCTCCAAAAGCCAGGGTTACCAAATGTAGTAGATAAACTGACCTGGATAATTACAACCCCACTATTGTATAAAATATGTGTGTGTAAGTGTATGTGTGTGTGTGTGTGTGTGTGTGTGTGAGAGAGAGAGAGAGAGAGAGAGAGAGAGAGAGAGAGAAATAAAAAGAGAGAGAGAGAGAGAAAGAGATTGATTTCCTGACCTGGACATGTCTCCTTAGTTGTGTGGGAATCATGAAAGCAGTGCTGGCAGAGGGCCCACACATAGGAGATTAGGTCTTATTTCATAACACATTGCTTTTACTCCCAAGAAATTGAAAAGCATTAAAGTTATTGGTGTTTGAGTGCATCTTTCTTCTTATTTTTTCAACTTTTCCATTAGCTAGAACAGATTACCTATCTAGGATGTTGTTTGTCACCTAAAAGAGAGATAACATTTCTATTTCAAATACAGGTTTAATTTATGACCTAGATTCATTATTATGCTCCTTCTCAAGTTATGTTACAAAGTAGAAAACTCTCAACAAATGATAATTTCATGAAATTGCTGGAAAATCTACCAAGTACTTTTAAACGTAATGGAATGAAATAAAAAAAAATGGCTTATAATTATACTTAACTGAAGTGCCCTTATATGAAAAAAGCTCTGTTTACCCCCATTTCTACAATGGTTCTCTCCCCTTCCATGTCCTCTCCTCTTAAAATGTTCCATCTCTACTTCTCTTGATAGCTGCACTGCCATTCATCACATATCTTGTCCCCCACATTTTCCATCTTTGTGTTTTAGTAAGATGATGAAAGGTTTGTAACAGAGTTATTACTGTATTCTAGCTGGTTTTCAAGACGCTTGGGTGCATTTTTAGCTGGCATGACAATAGATATGACAGAACATGGTATTAACAGCATGTTTCCAAAAACTAACAAATATAAGACAATCCAAAAAACAGTCAAGAGAAGACAGCAAACAAAATGAAACATGTAAATATATAAATATTGCCATTCAACTAATTATTCACATACATTTCATTAGTATCTGGTACAAAGTTGCACATGTAGTAGGTAATCTTACATTTGTGTTCTTTTCTATTTCTCATTTGAATTTATTACATTGATTGAATGGGTATTATAAGCAGTTGAAACCATTAATAGAATGGTAGCTGTTAAGTAAAAATACTTTTTGAACAAAAAAGAATAACGCCCAGATCAGTTTAGTAAATAGCCTGAAAACAGGTTTGGAAGAGACATAGATATTCATTTCCACTTCTGGCAGTTTTAGAGTTTTGAATTCATGTCAGTTCCATGCCACAACAGACTGACACTTGCTTACCATGACTAAAACTAGGCAATATGAGCCAGCCATCCAAACATCTACTGTTTGTTATGCCACTGAAAGGACTGAATAGCAATATACCTAAATTTTACTTTTCAAAAAGAATTCTGAAAACCTACCCCCAGGGTGGTTTAATTAATCAGGTTTTGGACAATCTATCATGGACTTTCTTTTTCTCTAAGTATAGAAAGTATAAAAAAGAGAGTAAGCAGAAGTTGCTTTATCAGTGGCTCACTTTTAGGTGAAATGTAGTTTAAATATTATAGTTATTTAAAAAAAAATCCATGGCTAATAGATTATATAAAAAGCAAAAGATTTTGTTGTTTTATGTATATCCCTAAGAAATTAATATTCTATTTAAAGGTCAACAAAATGTGGCCATTAAGGAAATGTTTGCAGAAAATATCCATACTAAATCAGTTTATATGTTTTTGAAAATTATTTTAAATGAAGGCAATAGAAGAGGAAGAGCTGAAAGTCATTATGGGGAATCAATAAATGTACTTTGGTAATGGTGCTTCTACTTGAGAAAGTAACAATTGATTCAAGAGATAAATTATCACCTATTTTGATGACTTGTGTTATCAAATTGTTACATTTTGAACCCATTTTGACTGATGAACAAAAAATTGAATACAGTAATCCCCATTTTCTATGATTTTCTTTCTGGGGATTCTGTTACCATGGTCAACAAAAGTAAGAAAATATTACATACAGCAGGATATTTTAAGAGAGACCACATTCATTTAACTTTTATACAGTATATGGCTATAATTGTTCTAATAATTTTATTAGTTATTGTTAATATCTTACTCTGCCTAATTTATAAATTAAACTTTATTATTGGTATGTGTATGGAAAAAAGCACAGTGTGTGTATATATAGGGTTTTATGCTGTCTGCCATTCTAGGCAGATAAGAAATCTTGGAAAGGCAATAATGACTTTGGAAAAAGAGAAACCACTTCTGTAGTGAAATTCAATACATTTTTGTGATGTTTTCCTTTCAAATTAGCCAGGATCTCTGATGGTAAAGGGTTATGGTCTTTTTTGTACTGTCACAGCCAGAAATTTCAGGGATTCATTTTAGCTCCCAGTAAGGAGCTAAGACACAATTTTTCTTGCCTTCTTTCCTGCCTTTCTTCTTACCTTTTCCCCTTTCTTCCATTCTTCCTTCCTTTCTGAGGCAACAGTGACTTGTTGCAACAGTGTTTTAGATTTATTCTGTTCTGAAGTACAAACTCCTGTGGGGATTGCAGAGCAATCCCTTGGTGAGGTGGTCAGTGCTCTGTGGTTGGTATATAACTGTGCTTCTCAAGTAACTGCTCACTGTCACGTGAGAAGTTTTTAAAAAGTACTGATGTCTGGGGCTCCACTTTCAAAGATTCTGATTTAATTGGTCTGAAAGTGGGCCCCACACATTATTGTTTCTTAAAGGCTTCCAAGATGATTCTAGAAATATATCTAGTATATAGGTTCATTGTCAGATGACTAATAATAATAATGAAGGTTGAATATGAAATGGAAGTGGCACTTTGGAATTGCTTTTTTTATTTGTTAATTACACCAAAATGACATAAATTGTTTCTTGTTATTTAAAAAAGAAGCTATCCCAAAATTTACGGACTAAAAATGATTTCCCCCCATTTCACCTAATTAACTCTATTCTTTTTTCCATATATAACCACTGTTAATTCTTATCCTTCAAGGGGTTTTTCTAAAAGTATTTTAAAATATCTACAATTACTAAAATCAGGAGTGTTTTTGAAACATAAAAGGTATACTATATGTTTTATTCTGTGGTTTGCTTTTTTCACTTACTTGTCTTTAAGAGCTTTCCGTGTCAATGCATATAAGTCTGCCTCATTTTACAAAAATATTCTTTTACTCCATTCCTTTCAGTATCTGCATAGTGTTTCTTGATATATATAGGTTTTAATTTCTTGTTCATTTTTCACAGATATATAGCTTAGCTGTAAAGAGTATGAGCTCTGCAGCTGAACTATCTAGGTTTGATTATAAGTATTACAGTTGTTAGTATTATTATCATCATTTAATTTTTCTATTTTTTTACCAATATGGACAGCACTCTAGTTAATATCTTTGTACCCAATTCATTGTGCTCATCAGTGGAAATGCCTGTAAGGAGAATTCCTAGCATTAGTGTTGCTGGATTAGAAGATATATGTACTAATATTTTGAAATATGCTGTCAAATTGCCCTCCAAGAAAGGCAGTCTCAATTTACATTCTCTCCACCAATAGATTGCAATATTTATTTCAAGGCCAGAGTAAATCATTCACATCACATTGTAACTTCATGGGCTAGCCAAAATGTCAGGCTTCTTTATTTTCACTGGAATTTCATGGAGTCATTTTGATAGCTCTGTTTATGTAACATGTTACCTTGAAGTTGCCAAAAATTTTTCAACATATAAGGTATAAGAGGGGTAAAAATAAAACTGGGCATTGGCAATGAAATGTCTAGACTGGACTAGTCCCAACTTTTATTTTGTAAGTGAAATAGCTCGGAGAGATGCTCAGTTCCTCACAGCATAACAGAGTAGCAACACACTTCTCAAGAAAACTCTACATCAAATTGTGTGTGTGTGGGGGTAGGTGTGGGGGTCGGTGTTTCAAATCCAGGACTGTATATTTTAGATTCACATATAATAGGTTGACATCAATATTTGTGGAGATAGTATTTTCACATAATAAAATCTAAATGGAGTTTATGATTTTGAATTCCAATTTCCTTCTGTGTATACTCTCTGAGTCTTAACTGTTTCATTGATACAATGTAGATACTGTAGTATTTCAGAGTTTGGGGGAGGATTAAGTTGCATAGCATTGAAAACCTTTCATACTGGGCCTCCCGGTGGCATAGTGGTTGAGCTCTGGATTGCGAAACTGCCCACAGTCTCTGTAGCACGGGTTTGATCCCCAGCCAACAGGCGAGGGTCCCACATGGCGCATAGCCCTCTCCTGATGCCCCCTGCTCCCCTCAGCAGTGTACTTCATCAATCTGCCTGTTCTGCTCTCCGCTCTGACTCTGGTGAATTCTCTCGCCCTCCCGCGCTTCTGACTGTACCCAGTGCTTGTATAAATAAATAAAATAAATCTTTAAAAAAAAAAAAAAAAAAGAAAACCTTTCATACAGTATTGAATATAGTAAGCTCACAATAGATTGAACCTGGTTTTTGTTTGTTGGCCTCCGAAGCCTTTTTTTTTTATGTGGTGGTGACACTAGTTTGCAGTACTGTATAGGTTCCACGTTTACTGTTTCTCACCTTAGCAACTTTATATATCATGCCACACCCACCACCAAAAGTCCTGTCACCTTCCACCACCAAGCAGTGAGCCCCTCTACCTGCATCTGCCCAGCACCCCATGTTACTGTCTTGAGATTAAGGCTTTGTTTCTGTTTTGGTTGGAAGCTGCTATTATTCTTTCTGGTAGTATCATTTTAATTCTGTTAATAGTCTGTTCAGCCCTACTGTGTGTAGATCATTTCATGGTTACCATGAATTAAGGATATTGAGGAAAACATACTGGCTTCTCTATTTCAAAAGGTAAATAAAAATTTTGGTGTTAAATACATATTTGTTCTATACAAAACTTTTTAAAAGAACATAAATCACCACAGGGAAAGATTTTTATGTTTTTACCCCAGCGATTGGAAAGTCACTCAATAGAAAAACAATAAAGCCATAGAGATTTGAACAGGACAGTTAACCAACTAACTATAATAAGTCCTGCACTGTGTAGACCTACTTTATCATTTTTGTAGTTCTACCAAAATTTAGTTTCTTAATTTTGAAGATACTGGGTACATAAAAAATTAGGATTGTTATGTCCTCTTGGTGAATTGACTTTTGCCATTATATATTTTAAATAATTAGAATTGAAGCACCAAAAATAACAAATTACTAGTAATCAGTATTTTTGAAAAGTCAGTACTTTTAACACTGTATTTAGAAAGAATATATAAAAATTAACTTTATTAAAGTGTTTAGTTGTTTAAATGGCTTACATTCTCAGGAGTTTGTACCTAAGAAGACTGAAATAAAAGAAATTCACATAAAGTATAGGTTGCTTTAACAAAGTTCAGAAAAATCTGTGCATGTTAGGAGATCTTTCCAGCTATGTGATTCATCCTGGTTTTCTAACTCTCCTTTTGAAATTCTAGGGGAGATCCCCTGGAGTTAACAGACTATCTACCCAGGTGTAAATTTAGATTGCTTAGAAACTCTCAGTACAAAATGGGACCTTTCAGTGGTTCATCTCAGAATTTGTCTTTTACTTTCAGAAGGTACAGATTGGGCAGATTGCTTCCATCAAAAGCTATGTTCTGGCTCCTTTTCTTTTCTTCAACTTCTGGGGTCTTCTGAGGCCATTCTGCCCATCCACCTCCTTCCTACCATGAGGCTGGGATCCCACACTTCCATGTGTTGACACACAATTAAATAAGATGACAAGTGTTCAGATTAGAGAGTCGAGCTGTAGGTCTGATGAATGTCATTGCTGCATTTTAGTTGGACTATATCAAGATTAACAACGCTAAACAGTCTCTTCAAAATTCAGTTATTGTTTCTCCAAATTAGTTTCTGAAATTCTTTCTAATTTATGACATTTCTTCAGCCCTGCTGGCCTCCCGGTTAAAAACTTTATTGATCCTTGCTCTCATCTTTCTTTTCCAGGCTTTTCTATGTGCCTCTTTCCTGTTCCCAGCCCTTTTTCCTGCCCTGTATCTTGGGCTTCCTTTTCTACTCTGCTCTCTACCACCATACTACTTGCTATTTTTTTTTTTTTTTAGATCACTCTATCCTAATCCTTACTATCCCACCAGACTCCCAAGAATATGGGCTTAATTGTTCATAGAAATACTTACAAATACTCAGAAGCATCTAAGTCACATCTTTCTCATTCTATTTTGGCCAGGAGAATCTGGCTGTCTGTAGTGTCACTCCCTGCCCGGTTTAATTTGGGGGTTGGGCAGGAAAATACTACTGAGGAATTATTTCATTAATTCATTGAGATATCATTTAAAAATTAATGTCTCTATTCTAATCTAGTTGGCTTTAGTTGAGCTCAGTTCTAACCATTATTAGTGGTGCCACTTGAAAGTATACTTGTTATTTAGTTATCTCTGACTCCAAAATCAGATTTTTCTAAAAATCATTGGAGATCTAAATTCTTTTTTTTTTTTAAGATTTATTTATTTTTATTTTATTTATTTATACAAGCACTGGGTACAGTCAGAAGCATGGGAGGGTGAGAGAATTCACCAGAGCCAGAGCAGGGAGCAGAGCAGGCAGAAGGACCGAAGCACACTGCTGAGGGGAGCAGTGGGCTGCTGGAGAGATCTGCGCGCCATGTGGGACCCTCCTCCGGTGGCCGGGGAGCAGCCGGGGATTGAACCAGCGCTGCAGAGGCTGCGGGCAGCTTCGCAACCCAGTGCTCAACCGCTGCACCAGCGGGGAGGCCCGAGATCTAAATTCTTATTTGTCAATCAGTTTCCATTTTTATTATAGAACTCTTAGAACTTTGGCTATATTTTGATTAACCTATTAACTAAGTATAAGTGATTGGGCTTAGTTCATTAAAATTCACATAATTACTTTTTTCATTATGTAATTAAATAGTTCTAAAGATTTAATCTAGAAGATTTGTTTCATTTTGCCCTTTTAGATTCTCTTATCTACTGTTCTCATTATTGGCATTCTTTTATTTAAAAATTCAATCTTATTTTAATAATCTTAAAAAATTGACCCCAATTTGCTTGTTCTTTATTTTCCTTTGTAAAAAGCATCTTAAATAAGAATACTTGTAGAATGCGCTAGCTTGTTAGAAATAAAATATTTATAAAGTAATTTTATGAAGAACTTGATAAAGTTGTAAAATTAATATGAATGTTTTTATTTTCTCTGTCTTTATGGGGAAAAAAATCCTTGTGCCATTTAATTGTGAATTTAATTTAAAGGGAGATATTTTATAGATGAAAAATTTTATATAAGAATTCACTTATCCATTATAGAAAACATTAATAATGTGTTATTTTTTTCAAAAGTGCCACTTTTAAAATGTCATCATTTTGCAAACTATCTAGCATGAATAATTTTATTTTTATGTTGAGCTATGGGAATACATCCAAAGTATGATTATTGTTTTATTTGTATATAGTCTTTTGCTTGTGAATCTATGTCTTTGTATTTTTTAAGCATGTAACTATCCTTGGCACACCTGCCACTTTTATGCTCACACAGTTTCATAAAATTGTGTAAATTTTTCAGTATAGAGTTCATTTAAACTAACAAAAGCAAACTGATTTGGGGAGGTGTGGAGAGTGAACAAAGGAGACTAATGCCACATGAGCTTGTATGGAATATGTGGTGTGGTATCATTTGTGAACTGAAAGGTAGCTGAACATTTCCATTTTGGTATCATTCCCTTGAGAGGGAAAGGGTTTCATAATGGGGTGTGATCTACATGCTTAGTAAGAGTGATTGACATTAACTGATTAAATAGAAAAGAAGAATAAATACCACTCCTCCCCTTTTAAGGCTAAAGCACATATACACTGAATGCAAATCTTTTCACTGTAGAAGGCAGTCTGGCCTAATAATAGTACATATCTGAAAAGCTAAGGGGGTGAATTAACAATGCATATCAAAATTCAAGGAAACCAAAATAATATAGGGTCCCCAAAAATAACTTTTAAAATCCAAATGTAATGGTAAATGCACATACAGAGTATGATGGAAGACCCCATTTGTGAAAGTAGAATCCTGACATCAGGCCCTTGGTAAATGAGTGGGCAAAATGGTTCCCTGAATTGGATAACACAGTGCATATCACAGTGAGTGAAGAAATTGATGTGTCCACGGGAGAGCCTGCTCCATTACCGAAGCCTTTAACCTATTTTCTCTCTCTTCGAAAATGAGCTTCTGGGTGGATGTTATCCTCAAGACAGTGAATTTAATTCAAAAGAAGACATTTTATAGATGAACAATTTTAATTTAAGAATTCACTTTATCGAAGGGAACTTTGTGGGAAAACATTATTATAAGTAATATGGTTATATTTTTCAAAGATGCCTTTTTTAAGTGTTATTTGGGGGGCCTGAATTTCAAGCATTAGATGATTTTTATTATTCTTTAATTTTGCGTTCTCTCCTAGAACCTGTGATGGAAACAATGTTGAATCTGCATTTGTGTTTCATTAATGATGAAAGGCATGTACTTTATACAACAAGTAATTTTCAGAAAAAATAATTTCTTGCTTTTTTCCCCTACAATTCCTGAAAATATGACATATTCTTTTTTCCTGGGATAAATTCTTCCTAATTATTTTGAAGAATACAAACCCATCTTGTAAATCCATTATTTTATTTTATTTATTTATTTATTTTTTTATTTATAGAGGCATGTTTTATTTATTTATTTGTTTGTTTGTCTGCTCTGTTTATACATGCACTGGGTACAGTCAGAAGCGCGGGAGGGCGAGAGAATTCACCAGAGCCAGAGTGGGGAGCAGAGCAGGCAGAAGGACCGAAGTACACTGCTGAGGGGAGCAGCGGGCGGCAGGAGAGGTCTGCGCGCCATGTGGGACCCTCCTCTGGTGGCCGGGGAGCAGCCGGGGATCGAACCGGCGCCGCAGAGGCCGCGGGCAGCCCCGCAACCCAGCGCTCAACTGCTGCACCACCGGGGAGGCCCTGTAAATCCATTATTTTAAAATCTATAAGGTTATATTGATAATTGGAGAAGCAGGCTGTGGTTACCCTCGTTTTTTGCCAATTAAAGAAAAAACACTCATTTATCCCATATGATAAAATAGTAAATATCCTACATCTACTGCTCAGTAGGTTTAGGTTTGTAGTTTCATAGTTTTGTAGCAACTTAGTAGTTTGTCTTTGAAGTATAAGGCAATAGAAGTTATTTAACTTGCTTTTCTCACATATATGCAACTTAAAGTATAATTAATTCCTTTATTGTCATTATAGTCTTAAACTAATACTCACAGTTACCACTTATTTTGCTATTATTTGTTTTAGAATGTGTGACTTATTGATTGATTGTGCCTCATAATGAGAATTGTGGAGTCATAAATGTGTTTGAAAATAAATTTAAAATGGAAAGCTCTTAAAACATTTCACTTGGAGGCAAATTAGTTAAGCAAATTTTGTACTCTACAAGTAGATTAAAAACCTTTGCAAATATAAACATTAGTTTCATCTGCTTTCTGATGTTTGTTTTTAATATAAAATTTTGAGAAGAAATCTGATCCAAATAGAGTAAATGCATCTTCGAATACGTATCTTCCAAACAGTTTACTTGCCAAGGCACATTTTTAAAAGGCTATGTCCCAAAGTGCATCCAGATGTTAATTAAGATAGATTTATGTTTATTTCAGTCTACAAGAATTTACCTTAAAAGACAGCTAATTTCTTAGAGAAAGAAAAAAAATAATAAAATTTCCCCATGACTGAATGAGCATCAAACTTTATTAATTCAATGTAAGTATTTGGAAAAAAAATTTTTTATATGCATGCAAGAACTACGGTGTAGGCCAGAGGTGAGTGGAAGGGTGCGGGGAGGATTCACCAGAGACAGAATAGGGAGCAGAACAGGTCGATCCACTGAAATACACTGCTGAGGGAGCAGCAGGTGAGACAGGAGAGGTCTGCTGTGCTATGCGGAGCAGCTCCCTGGCCAGGGATTGAACTCAATGCTGCAGTGGCTGCTGATAGCTTGATAGTGCTGAGACTTAACCCCTTGTGCCACCAGGACGCCCTGGAAATTTCTTACGTAGCATTCTTGTGATTCACATCCTCTTCTGCTCTAAAGTTATATGGTAATTTGCCAGATATCATCCAGTATAGACATTTATTTGACTCTCATGTTAAATTTCATGACACTTCTTAATTGTGAAGAGAAGAAAAAATTCTTCTAGTTCACATGGTTTCCATAGTCAAAATAAGTAACACCCAAAGAAATGTTAACCTCATAAATTTTCATTCTGCCTGTAATTTTCCCAATTGCTGAGCGCTTCATCACTCAGTGCATGTTTTGTCAACAGCTGTATTTTCTAAAACTGTCTTTGTAAAGCTAGCTGGCTGTTTTTGTTAAATATTGGCTGCCCTCTAGTGGGCTTACCTGTTCTTTTCAGATATGCTAGCTGTCCAATCTAAAAAAGTAGTCAGGGCCTTCCCCCTTGGTGCAGCGGGTTGAGCACAGCCCTGTGAAGCTGTCCTCTGCCTCTGCAGCCCGGCTTCGCTTCCCGGCCGGCCAGGGAGATTCCCACATGGCGCGGCAGACCTCTCCTGTCTCGCCCGCTGCTCCCCTCAGCAGTGTATTTCGGTCGTCTGCCTGTTCTGCTCCCTGCTCTGTCTGTGGTGAATCCTCACCCTCCAGCGCCGCTGGCCTATACCCCAGTTCTTGTATGCACAAATAAATAACTCTTTTTTAAAAAATTAAAAAATAAAAAAGTCACTTCTATGTGGAAGTCATCCAATGTTCTTTCATGTTTTCGTACTCTTATTTTTATTGACCATTGCGCTTATCCAACTAGTTCTGTGACTTTGCTAGAGCATTTTGGCGTTGATGGTCTTTGAAGCAACTGATGTGACCAGTTAGTACTACTTTTTAAAAAGGCCCATTAAAACAGCTGGTCTCATAGACCGTTTGTGTACGGTTTTGATTTGTCACATTTATTTCGTGATACATGCTCCCTACTTCTAAGACGTTTTCATTACTCCTGTTATAGATGCTACAACTGCGGCGGCCTTGATCATCATGCTAAGGAATGTAGTCTACCTCCTCAGCCAAAGAAGTGCCATTACTGTCAGAGCATCACGCACATGGTGGCCAACTGCCCACACAAGACTGTTGCGCAGCCGCCCGCCAGTTCTCAGGGAAGGCAGGAGGGGGAGTCTCCGCCGTGCACGTCCGTGGGCCTGAGAGAGGCGTGGGCAGGGCAGGGCTGCCCGTCTCAGCCGTTTCCTCAGGAGGCGAGGTCCGAGATCTCAGAGATCTCAGAGTGGCCGGGCAGGTCGTCTCTAGAAGCTTCCTCCGCGAAGTCAGCTGCAGCGCCAGAAGAACAAAACAAAAAGGGGCCTTCCGTTCAAAAAAGGAAAAAGACATAACCCTTCTTAATGTATTGTCTTTCCCCAGTTGGGAAGTCTACCTCATGCAAGTACAGGGGAACAGTATTTCACAAACAGCAGCGGACCTGGGATTTTAACTACTGTTGAAGAACTGTGAATGTTTTTTAAACAGACAAATCACTCTTAAGCAAAACACATTGGAGCAGGGTGTCATGTTTTATGTTATTCAGTGAGTAAGATACTATGTATATCTATTTGTGCATGTGTGAGAGGGAGAGAGCTCTGTGTGTATGTGAGTGTGTGAGTGTGTGTGTGTGTGTAGAACTTGATATAGGAATGTAGACATATATATAAAGAGGATTTGTCTTTATATATGTGTGTATATAGATACAAGCACACACTCTCCCTCAGAGAATTGGACATCCTCAAGAATTAAAAACCCATAGGAAGCGTTTTAGATGATTTTTGAACATACCACTGGAGTTTTTTCTTGAAATGCCACTCTCTTTATATCACATAACAATAAAACATGACTGTTAACCTTTTGTGTGAACCAAAGGAACACAGCGGATCTCAGAGCTGCCAATCATATGGTACTAAAGGTTCTCCCGAGTTTGGGATTGTCTGTTTTTCTTGATATCTGTAAAGCGTGTCCCCTACTCCTGCTACCCCTGTTTGAACACAGTACCTTAACTCCATATGCCTCTGACTGCCATAAGCTTTTTTGAATCTGGGATAATAACTCCAGAAAAGACAATGAATGTGTAATTTCTGTGCCGATATTTTGATGTTTTTAATTCATATGTTTTGATTGTAAATTAGATGCCTATTAAGAGAAATGAAGGGGAGGGCAATGTATAAATGTCATGACTTGATTTTCTTCAGTGGTATTTTGATACCAGCGCATTATAATCTTTTATATGTTGTGAGGTTTTTAAGGGGTTATGGCAACAACAGCTTCTCTTGACTAAGTCAATCTTCCTGACCATGGCTTTGAGCAGGGGGCCCACCTTTTTTTACTACTGAAGACCTTGGAGGAAAACTCCAGTTGTTTGGTGTACATTTTTGGTGGCTGTTTTCACCCCCCTGGAGAGTTATCTAACTCGTTTCTAAAACAAACAAAACATCCAAATATGAATAAAATATCTCAGTTGAGAATAAAAATTAGTTGGATGCACACAACTGCCCAACTTTTATAGGACTTTGAATGATATTAAAAAGGACAGATTGGTGTCAGGTAACCAGAGTAGTATACCTGGGGCAGAGGTGCCAAAACCTCTCCTGCCAGAGAGCTGGAAGTATTTTAGACATTAAAATTGGTTTATTGAAAGTTAATTTATTACTCATGTTGAAGTAACCTGTGTGATGGATTCAGGATGAACCTTCAGTAATGGGGATAGAGATTCTCAGTGAATAAACTGGGTAGACCAATCCAAGTGTTGGTCCCTTTTAAGTTTCAGTCATGAGAAACAAATTCACTTTGGTGTCATCCTGCTTCCAGAGGTTTTGAGTAAATTTCTGAAACACCTAAAAGATATCGATTAATTATAATGCTTGACATCCGCAATGCATGCAGTTTTGTGTGAGAGTGTTGGCATAAGCTCAGATAATCAAACAAGAAAGAGAATAGCATGACTTGAATGAGACATACCCTGCTGAACTTATATTTCTGCTCCCTCCCCCACTTGCCCTGCCCTGGGAGACTCAGTGGCTGCTGTCTCAGCAAGTCACCCTGCAGGAGAAAATGCCTCCGGCTGGGCCACCAGTCCTATACAACTCAGCTTGAATTTACTAACAGTGTTGGTGAGAATCTCCACGGTGTACACTGAAATGGCAGTGTGCTGTGATGCAAAGCTTACCTTTGACGATATTGAATGTGAAATAGCTGTAGAGAAGTACTTCCTTGCCTTCTGTGAGGATTGTAAGCTTATTTAAATTATGTAGACAAATCAAAGTGGCATTGCTTAATTTTTAGCAGGTATGATAAGCAGGTTAACAGTAAAAATGCAAGACATGATAAGTCACTTTGAATATTCAAACCAAAGTTCCTTGACTTTCTAGAAATAGAAAATTATGGACTTGTGAATTGGACAGTCCCTGTTTACGCATAAAAACGTTTAGAGCTGAGATCATGGTTTTAAAAATACAAACAAACATTGTTATTACTGTGGACCTTATGGGTGCAGTTAGAATCATTGTAAGCATCTTACCAGACTGAACTAAGAGCACATACCAAATCTATCATACGATTAAAAGTTGGTGTTTATTTTTTATATAAGAATAGTATCACTATTACATAACATACTCAGGACAAAGAACTTTGCTCAGGGAACATACCATATAATGTTGTTGTTTCTTTACAGAGTAGTCTACAGTCTTGCTTACTCAAATCAAGCCAAATAACTTAGACCTTTATATAAGTATTATGTACTGATATTAGTAACTACCTCTCAGTTTAACATAAATCAAAATTTCCAGATATCAAGTATCAGTTCTCCTATTTTTCTTTCATGTGAAAAGTACTCTTAAAGCAGAATTCCTGACCTCCTTGCATATGTGAATATCACTGATGTGAGCACAGCGTCCATTTACATGGGTGAAATAATACTCTGTTTACAACAAAAGGCTACCTCATAGTTGATGCATAGCACACCTTACTGCTGCTTCTTCAGCCTTACAGTGGCTGATAATTCTCTGGTACAGAACCTTTTTATCTAGATTATAGATAGCAATTCACAACTGCATGTTTCTGACAAATACTTTTGAATAAGGAAGCGTCTCATTTAGTTAGCAGAGTCTCCAAGCAACTCCTTAAAGTTATCATGTATTTAGTTTAAAGACTTGTGGGCATTCTTCCAAAACAGCAATCTTGGAAATCGCTGCTTTGCCCAGAGGTTGGGGGTAGGAAGGGGTAGCAGGAGGAGAGGTTGGTGTATGAGTACATTCATGCTGGGCAAAAGATGCCAGTCTCCTTCGTTGTGTGTGTGCTGCCCAAAAGCCAGGCATATTGCAGCTTGTCCTAGGCACATAATTCACTAGCACTGGCTAGCCAAGGAGTGAACACTGAGCGGACAGTGCAATGCCATTTCTAGCTACTGAGGGAAAGGGCCTGTGTGAAGCATCAGTTTACAGGGGTTACTAATGGGTTGGGCAGGAGGTCTATGAATTAGATACCCCTTGACCTCATCCCCATGTCAACACAAGTGTAATTCCTAAGAAAGATGCACTACCAGTCTCTCAGCCCTGTAAGCTCTTCATTGCTACATGGCAGATTATAGTAGAAACATTTTTATACTTGCATTTCCAGCCTATACTAGAAGACTTTGGATGTATTTTTACAATGGAAAAATTTAGGAAGATTTTTACCTGCTTATAACTTGGAAGTTCGGCGTGCAATGTAGGGGAAAAGATCGAGAAATGTCATGTTATTAGCGTCTGTCCATCTACAAATATAAGATGTTTTTATTGCCAATATATATATTTTTTACATTCTGGCCTAGTTTTATTTTGCACCCGTGTGGCCCCAAGTTACTGCTAGTTGTATTTAGTTTGTGAATAGAAGCCCATGAGTGTTAATAGACTTTGTAACGTTCACTGTAAGATGAATTATACAGGACATGGGAAATCTCATTAAGTCTTAAAGTTAATTTAAATTAATTTATCTGTTTTCTCTAAGAAATGTTTATCATAAAATATATGTTTGTATTTCCCCTTTGGTTATAAAATTTGGGAAAGTATGTACAAGTGCAGCTGCACTGACTTTAATTTTCTAGATGTCTTAATGAGATTGATTTGTTTTAGAGAGGAGGAACAACTTGTTAAGAGCATCCCACTCTGTCTTAACATAGCAGTCAACAGCCTCTTTAAGATGTGGTGGTTGTGTGATCTGTGTCTTAGTTGTTCAGTTACAGAGGTTGACCTGAGACTCACTTTTCAAAACTGCAAAGTTAGAGTAAAGTACTATGAGAAACTATTATGCTATTTAATACATCTGTGGCTTAATGCTTAGGAGAGTTACCAGCTTGAACATGATGGTGTTGACTACCTCTTGAATCACTCACATCTATTAACCACTGACACCCACCACAAAGCTGGTTTTACTTATTAGTCTTTTGCTTTTTTGGTATTATCAGCTGTAACCATACTAGAGACCAAAGTGAACACTGATTTCTATGTCTTTAATATGGTGTTTTGCCTAGCGTTTTTAAATTATCCTGTGTAGTATTTAGATTACCTCATTGTCCATTTTGACTCATGTTGTTTACAAGTGAAAATTGAAACACTTGAACTGTATCTTTTTAAAGAAGTAGATGTTTGGAATGTCATTTTACTCATGTACAGTCATCTTGATGGACTAAAATACTGTTTGCCTTTCTGCAGACTATGGATTTTATATTCTCATTTCATCCCTAATATCTTATTCTGTCAATTATGGATATTTTGAGGTTTAAAATATTACTTGATTAAAAATAAAACATATAAGATTGCAATTTATGATGAGTTTTGGGAATTTTTCATTAAGTGTGTGATTGACAAATGAATGGTTAAAAGGCCCTTGGGCAGTATTTACACCAATCTGAGCACAAATTCAATAGTTTTAGCATATCCTCAGATGTGGTGATTATAAAAATGGAACTTACAGCAACACAGATGTTGAATAAATTAAGTCGGAATGAAGGGAAAGATGGGACCTATAGCAGCCAGCCTGGATTGTGCAGCTGTGAACCAAGGTGCATACCTTTGGTTTTAAATTGAGTTAACATTGGTTACTGTATGTGAATCAGAGGCACAGGCTCAACACCTCCTCAGATGGGTGTCACCATACCACACTCCCATCCAAGTTACCCCTCCACCATCATACATTGTGTCCCCTGACCAGTTTGTTCCCCTCTCTTCTGCCCCATTTTGGAGCCCCAATTACACAGTCTGATTTCAGGGGTTTGTTACTGGTTTGGTTTTGTCTGACCCTTTGTTTTGCTCCTCTCTCACATATTAGTAGAATACCATCTGATATTTGTCTTTCTCCTGACTTAGTTCACATAACATTATCCCCTCCAGTTCCCTCATTGTTGTAAGTTGCATGGTTCATATTTTTTTAATAGCTGAGTAATTTTCTTTTTTTTTTTTTTTAAAGATTTATTTATTTATTTATACAAGCAAAATTTCGGGAGGGTGAGAGAATTCACCAGAGCCAGAGCGGGGAGCAGAGCAGGCAGAAGGACTGAAGTACACTGCTGAGGGGAGCAGCGGGCAGCAAGAGAGGTCTGCGCACCATGTGGGACCCTCCTCCAGTGGCGGGGAGCAGCCGATAATCGAACCGGCGCTACAGAGGCTGCGGGCACTTCGCAACCCACCGCTCAACCGCTGTGCCACCGGGGAGGCCCAGCTGAGTAATATTCTATAGTGTAAACAAAATGAGTTCGTGGTCTCGTGGTGCCTCCTTTCCAACCATTTCTACTCTTATCCTCCATCACCATCACCTGAAATAACCAATAACTTTATTAATTTAGTATATAGAAAACTTTAAAAATCCATAATGCCATTACTCAGAAGTAGCCATTAATATTTTTATTCATTTTCTTATTTTTTCAATAGTAATAGATTTTAAAAATAAAATTAGATTATGTCATGTGGGATTTGGAATTTTACACATTTTTCTTAACATCATGTCATTGTTGTGATGTCAAAAATTGCTCAAAAACAATGTTTTTGATAAATGTGCGAGTAGATTGAGGAAGTGGAGCTGATTGATTCCGTGGAGCAGAAAGATGGGCTTGGAAAGTGTGAAGAGAGAAAACCAGAGATGGAAGAAATAACTTGAACAAAAGATCAGAATGGAGACTAACCAGAGCATGTACCAATGGACCAGTAAAGAACCTTATCTGGCAAAACAAAGTTAAAAAAAAACAAACAACTTTATCAATGTCTTAAAGGGCAACTGGGCAACCGATGCAGCCAGGAACTTGAGGGGCTAACAACCCTGTAAGAAGTTAAAAGCACAAGGCAGTTACTCCAGCTTTTTCCCTGAGGGCATTTCCAGTTCCCTGTGGTGTGACAATAGACCACCCCCCACCCCAAACAAGAATAGGCAATCTCACTGAGCAGAGGAAACAAATGCAGGAGACCAGAACAATAGAAACTTTGCTGGACAAATCCTAGAGAACAGAGGCCCTGTCCCCCACTCCCCAAATCTTCATACAAGTTCTTCTCACTTCGGTGAGTAAATGTTAAGACTCCACAGGAGACAGCAAGAGAGACCAGGACCACAAGGAGGGGGAGGTAATAGGCAGGAGAGCTGGTGCCTTCAGGGTGCTACCTAGCCCCAGGCACTTTCTTGGTCTCATCCTAGACTGGCTCCAGGCTGGGAGGCTGAAGAAGTGAACAGAAATTTCCTCAGCCATCTAGTGCAAGAGAGAGAAAGAATGAGTTTTGGTAAGTACCAGGACTTTTTGTCTGGATCCCAGAAGAGCTAAACCTTGGAATAGGGCCATGCCTTTGGAGTGCAGGCCATTACTAGGAAAGGGGCAAAATTGAAACAGACCTGTTCTACAAAGGCTAAAATTAACCCTGGATGGAACCAAGGTGGCCAGCTGGCGCGCCACCTACCCACCAAAAGAAAACATAACCCTTCTTGGGAGAATATGACATCATCCAGAGCCTCTACAAGTTTTCATCTACAATGTTCAGCATCTGATCAAAAAGGATGAAGCTTGCTCATAAACAGGACCATCTGGGAACAAAGGAAAACAGAGCCATAAAAACACAGATGATGCAGACATGGCAATGAAAGCTTGTAAGGGCAGCTTACATGGCGAGAAGAGCACGGTCCTCAGCACTGAAGCTGGTGCACAGGACTATACCACCTGCCCTGACAGAGGTCTTCTTATACCCTGCTTAGTACATGGATCGTTTTCATGTAAGACTAATAGGCTCTCCAGGGGGTCATGTCACACTTGTCTTTGTTATACTAAGATCAATAGAATTGTGTATGAATCACAAGTACATGTTAATACACATGAAGGAAACAAAGGGCTGATGGCTGTCTTCTCAGGATGGGGTAATTACTGGTTAAAGGCGGAAGATGGCAAGAAAACAAGATGGACTCACTCTGGTTTTCCTACAAATACTAAGACATGTCATGTTGGTGGACCCACATGCTGATTTGGAGAAGCATCGTTCATTTTCGTCCTCTCCAGCACTTATACTGGGTAAAGAATGATGCCACAGAGTTTAGATGATAGATTGGAAACTTGACAACTAAAATACAGGTAGTCCAATACACTTCTGTAGTAATGTTTCTTTTCTTTTTCCTAATAAAGAACAAATGCGAGGCCTGTTTGACAAACAGAAGTCTTAGAATCCTAGATTTTTCCTTACACGGAGCTCTGCATTTGCACTAACTACCCAAGTTTATGCACGTGCCTCCTATATAAACTTTCTGTAAAGGCCTCATATGAAGCTTTTGCTTGCTGGGCTACAGGGGCCCGGGAGGGAAACCCCTGCCTTAAGTGACAATCTACTGCCATTTTGTGATAGATTCTGCTCGTTTTCTTATTTTCATGAAATCGATTTTTTTCTCTCTGACTTTCTATGGATTCTCTTGTCTGCTTTGCTTTCTAGAAGCAGTTGAAATTTAAAAGAAAGCTTTCATATATCGTTTCTGTCATTCTCAATTTAGAAGTCAGCAAATCAGCTATGTTGCTCTTTCTAATCTGTCTCTCTTCCTTCCTTTCACCTCCCTCCCTCCCTCTCCTTCCTGCCTCCCTTTCTCCCCTACTCCCTCTTAGTGGCCTTAGGTACTACTCTTGAAAGAGGTAAATGCTCTTGATATGACCTGCAGCCTCTCAGACTATTTCTTAACACAATATTTCCACTTACAAAGTTTCCTGTCTTTGGGATACACGTGTATGTACTTTGTTCCCAAATCAATTAAACTTTCTTGGAGATACGAGCTATTTTCTGAGGGTCCAGGACCTCAATTTCTATTTAATTCTTGAGCTACTGAGCATATATAGCTATCTGCCTGCTCCAGTTTGTAAAAATTCTTCAAAATACCAACTCCAACGTGTCATTGCTTACACCCAATGACATGTTTTTTCTGCTATTTTGTCATGAGAACGGGACTCACACTTGGCCTCCCCGGTGGCACTGCCGTTGAGTGCTGGGTTGTGAAGCTGCCCGCAGCCTCTGCAGCGCCAGTTCGATCCCCGGCCACCGGACGAGGGTCCCACATGGTGCGCAGACCTCTTCTGCCGCCCGCTGCTCCTCTCAGCAGTGTACTTCAGTCCTTCTGCCTGTTCTGCTCCCTGCTCTGACTCTGGTCAATTCTCTCACCCTCCCGCGCTTCTGACTGTACCCGGTGCTTGTATAAATAAATAAAATCTTTAAAAAACAAACAAACAAACAAAAAACTGGACTCACACCTAAGTATTATAGTAGCAACAGTGTGGCAAAGTCAGAATGAAAGAAAAGAAAGAAAATTTCAAATTAAAAAAAGCAAATGATGTTATATTTGAGTTGTTTCAAATATACTTATTTTTTATAATTTATTTACATATATTTTACATCATCAAATATACTTCTTATTGGTCCTTATTGCTTTTCCACTTTCCTTTATACTTCTTATTGGTCCTTACTGCTTTTCCACTTTCCTCTAGAAGTGTGGCCTTGCTGCTGGCATGTCATATATTTCAAATTTTATTTATCACATCTTTCATTGAGATCCTCAGGACAAAAGATCAAGTCATTAGTCATCTCTGCAATTTGACTCTTCAAATGCTCTCATTTCTTGATGAAATTAATTCTCTGCAAATAATTTTCATTAACTAGTTCAGATATTAATATAGCTAGTCCTGTGTTAGATTTGCTTCTACCACTTACCCCCCAAATTCTTTTAAGACAACAATGATAAAATCTAATTGTCCCCTCAGCAATATATTTCACTAGATCTGCCTGTTCTGACCCCCACTCTGACTCTGGTGAATGCTTCTCACCATCCACACCTCTGGCCTACACCCCAGTTCTTCTATGCAAAAATAAATCAATCTTAAAAAAAATGGTTGTGGGCGACTCTGGAATGACATTTGGCTCAATGTTGTGTCTTGTCTAGGATCAAACCAGATTGTCCCAGATAGTTATTTCTGAAACCCGCCCGAGGGGATGCAGCATGTTCAATTTGAATCCCATCATAATGTCTAAACCCCAAAACTATGCTTAATTCTACCCCAAAACAAAACAAATAAGCAATAAAAAGTGGTGGGCCTAACTCCAACTTTACTTCAGAGACCATTTGTAAATACCACATTGACAAACCACAGTGCTGTCTTGTAATTAAAAGTTATTTCTTAATAGAACACTAAATTTTTCTTCAGGACTAATGTAAAAGCCTAAATAACCTAACACAATCTGAATAACATGTTCTAGTGTTGTTCATTGTACAACAGTTCTTTGAATATGTAAAAATTTTATGCTTAGGGAAACAAGTCAAAGAAAGAAAGGCAAGCATCATATGATTTTACTCATATAGGGTATAAAGAGAAACAAAAAAATGAAATAAATAAGTAAAAAATCATTTAGACTATAAGACCAAATTTGGAGGAAACGAAGGAACTGGGGGGAGTGAATTGAGTAAAAGCGGATAGTGGTATCATAAAGGATGAAGCGGAACTTTTAGTGGTGAACTTATTGTAGTACATACAAATGGTGATTTATGATGATACACAGCTGTATCTTATATGATATTATAATGAATGTTACTTCAATAGAAAGTTATTTGAAGAAAAATAACTCAATTCTGTGATTGACGATGCATTTCTGTTACACCTTGGTACCACCAGAGGGCACTCTTCACGCGCTCTGGACATTTTACATACCTGGCTATTTCATATGGTTGATAAACTTTCCTAGGACAGTTTCTGCCTGGAAGAATGTGTTACTGTAAGTCGTGACTTTATGCGCTCTTATGCAAAAGACAGAGGTTGTCTGAGTGGATTTCATGATGCTGAAGGAATATTGGTGTTAATGACTTGTCTCGGACAAAGTATCTGGGTACATCTAGGTCTTCCCATAAGAAACTTCAAAACTATAAACACCCAGAATGTATTAAATACTCATTTTCATTGTTACCTCATAAATTCCTTCTATCAAGCTCTCAGAAATATAAGACTTCTAAAGTTTTGGTGGGATTTTATTACTTAAAATTTTGATATTCTCACTTAGATACCTTAATAGTCTGTCCTCCCATTTTCTGAGAGGAAATTGTATCTTGTTAAAACACTCCCACTGTTACACCCAGGTGCTCGGGATCTGGGATTTGAACATGTGCACCTAGAAGCAAGGATAAACTAGATACGAGTTCCAAGAGAATTTCATGGCACAATTTAGTGAAGAGCTATTTCTTTCATTTAAGTGTCCACATACAGGTTATCAGTTAATATAACAACAGTTTTCACTTTCATAGTTTATAACCTTATGTTACACAGTGCTTTGAAATTTATTTGTCACAAAGTCCTTCTAAGGTTATATGGAAGACATTACTATTCCTATATTACCAAGGAATGTATAGACAGCAGGGCTCCGGGAGTGACATTAACTGCTCAGGTCATATAACCAGGCTTGGAACTAGAAAAGACCAGAATTCAGATTCCAATTACCCTCTTCTCCCAAGCACTGGAACCAGAAGGTAAGTTTCTCTCTAGGAAGAAGGGGAGCTGTGGGGAGCCAGCAAAGTGGCTGAGGCAGTGGAGAGGGTCAGAACTGCGTGCTAGCTGTGAGCGCTCCCTGTGTTTGCTGTGGTCTGACGGTTTCCGTCTATGCTGCCCACTTCACCTGCTCATTCTTCCGACCCCACGCCAGTGCTCCTCCTGACAGGGGGCTAGAGAGGAAGGGAAGGGCACAGGAATCTGCACAGACACAGAGAGTACTGGCTGCACGTACACACCTCATGACTAATGACCTGGTTTCTGATGATGCCCGAGGGCAGGCCTGACTTTGACGCCATCAGATACACCAGCATTGAGACAACCGGGAGGTTGCTTACAAATGAACAAATTCTGGAGGCTGAACGTGACAAATACCAGGAACACCACTGATGGGCTGTTTATTCTGATGGGCTGTTAATGACTGTCATAAAATGGAAACATTGAATGCCTGGTGATAAAAGCAGCTAGCATAGGGCTGGGTATTGACAGTAATGAGATGATGTCAGACCAACACAGAATTTGTGATGGACAGATAAGGAAGGGACTACTGTGGATAAAAAGGACAACCAGAGGTGGGGCAGCTGGTCAGACTGCCTAACCCTCCCCCCGACCCCCCAAGCTATACTCAACCAACAGTAGAAAAGTTCTGAACAGAACACAAGGAGCAAGGAGCGAGAAGTCTGTTGTGCTTGGAAATGGACGCGAGAGCTGGAAGTGTCCTCACCTGGTCTAACCTCTCTCATAGAAACAGAGGCCAAATAGGTAACGTGAGATGCCCGACAGCCAAGCATTCTTTGGTAATCAGCTGCACGTGGATACAAGTCTCCTGGATTTTTGAGAGGGTTGGGCACTGAAACACAGGAGAGTCTACAATGACTTGAGAAAAGAATTTCACGAAGTTCCAAAATAAAACCAACTACAACGTTTATTAGGAAACAAAAGTACACTGCACAAGAAGGCAGCAGGAGGTCTTAGAAAGCAGAAGAGCTGCCGGGAGCAGTTAGGCAGTAGGGGCTCTATAGTCTTTTAACTGCAGGGTGTGGAGGGCTCCCTCTTTTTTTTTTTTTTTTTTTTTTTTTAATAAATTTTATTGTTATATTCCCCATACAATTGCAGCCCCCCCATTCTGACCCCAATCCCCTCCCCTCCCACCCCCGCCCCCCTAAAAGTGTCTCTGGTTCATAGTTTTTTGTTGATTTTGATTTTCACTTTCTTGTAGTTATTCATTTTCCTGGGCCCTTATTTAAGTTTTCTAGATTCCTGCTATGAGTGAGACCATCCGGTATTTTTCTTTTTCTTTTTGGCTTATTTCGCTGAGCATGATCCCTTCCAGCGCCTCTTAATTATGCAAACCTTGCTCCAATCACTCCTCTGATTCCTGGACTAATTGGAACTACTCCTCCCTCCCTCTTTTCAAGACAGCAGAAACTATAGTTAAAAAAAAGTCTTCCCACAGAAGAACTACATAGGCACTTCTCCAAAGAAGACACACAGATGGCCACTTATTATCAGGGAAATGCAAATCAGAACTACAGTGAGCTACCACCTCACACCTGTGAGAATAGCCCATCTCAAAAAGACCACAAACAACAAGTGCTGGTATGGGTGTGGAGGAAGGAGCCCTGTTAGACTGTTGGTGGGTCTGTAGACAGGGCCAGCTCCTATGGAAAGAAGTGTGGAGATTCCCCCAAATGGAGCAATGCCATAGGACTCAGCAATTCCACTTCTAGATATCTATTTGTAGGGTAAGGAAAAATGTCAGGCTTTTCTACCCTCCCGCCATCAGGATAGATGATGGATCCTTGCGGTCCTGAATGCATGCCTGAGGGAGGGCACCTGGAGTAGGGTGTGGGCATAGGTAGATGGGATTCACCTGGGCTGAGACTGGGCTTTTAAGGGCGGCGTCACGGGGACGCCAGAAGCAGCAGAAGCCGAAAGAGAAGAAGCTCGAAGCAGAAGCAGAGAACGCCAGAGAGCCCAGCTAGAGTGAAGATTTGCTGGGGGCTGGGAGGACTGCCAGCCTCCCGGCCCCCCAGCACCCCTGCCTGCCACATAACCGCTGAACCCCAATAAAAGATCTGCAAAAAACCACTGAGGACTCTGACTCCTCCTTTACCTGGTCTGCATGGGATCAGAGAACCTGCTCAGTGGTCCAGTCCTGCCCTTTACACTATTCAAAGGGCACAAAAACACTAATTCAAAAGGAAATGAATTCAAAAGTGCTATTTATAGCAGCACTATTTATAATAACCAAGATATGGAAAAAACCTAAGTGACCTAGAACATATGAGTCAAGGAAGATATGGTATATATACACAATGGAATACTGCTCAATGATCAAAAATGATAAACTCATGCCATTTGTGGCAACATGGAAGGAACTGGAAGGGATCATTCTAAGTGAGCCAGAAGAGAAAGATAAATACTGGGTGGTTTCACTTATATGTGGAATCTAGAGAAATCAAACAAAGGATCAGACAAAGACAAACTATAAGGTTGACCATTGAAAGCAGATCATAGACTTGAGGGAGGGGGAGCGCGATGCATGCAGCCTCCTTGACCTGCCTACCACTTTCTGGGGCCACATATTGAGTCAAGATCCGCGTCTTTCTCTATAGCAGCCAAATGTGTCCATGAGGCTGCCACGTGTGAGTGCCCTCCACATCTTCACAAGGACTGTGGTTGCCAAGGTTCCAGAAGCCTTAAGGAGTCAACTTGGAAACCAAAGGACAAATGCCAGAAAACACAGGAGGCATCTTATTGGGGCTTTGGCAGCAGATGTGTTTTTAATCTATGTATTTATTATGCCTTATACAAAGATCTACTTGTTCATCTGTGTTACATAAGTTTAACGTGATCCACAGGAGATATACCACAATTCTTCTGTTGTCTTATCTGCTTCTCTGTTATCAAGACTATGTGGGAGGGTACTCAATGACTTGTTGCTCTTTTGTCTTCCTTAGAAGTGTGTATTTAAAAATAGTTTCCTGTTTCCCTTTCAGACTCTTCAACGATAATCCAATCTTGAGAGTTAAATCTGTCGTCAATGACACTGATGTATGTGCACACATACATTTAATAAAAACAGTTAAATGACTCCATAATACCTAATGTTAGCAGTGTGTTTTTAAAATATATGTTCTCAGAAAACCACCTCCAAATACATCCAGGATGATCACTAGAGATGACCCTCTCCACTGGTGGAGGCTGACAAAGAAAGACTTGCTTGAAAATGGGACAGGGTAAAAATATAAAACCAAAAAAACCCCCAAGGTTCTGTGGACCCCACGGAACACTGAAAGTCAGCAGACTCTCCAATTGCTTTCTACTCAGGGAAGAATGTAGTATTTAGTTACTCTCTAGAGTGCTTTTGTAAATGACTCAGCATATATAAACTAAAATGGTCTAGGTGGCCTTATTTCAATAAAGGAAAGCAGTATTAACACCCTCATTTTATAGTTATACAAATGATCTCAGGCACAGAGAGAAATCCTTAATCTAATGAATTTTTACAATCTTGAAGTCAAAGTTAAGTGATTTTTCCAAAATATTTCTAATTTAGCAAACTGAAGAGACAACTATGGTAGTAAATTAAAATCAGCTTTTCTATTGTGATAGTAAGAAGGCAACATTTGAGGAAGATGTGAGGAGTCAGATTTTCAGTCTGGAAATTTTCTAAATGAGTAACTTTAATTCAAGCAAAATGACTAAAATACTTGGCTCCCCCAAAATAGATTTAGGAACATGAGGTGATTCTAGACGACAGTAAGTCCTCAGTTGATGTTGTCAATAGATTTTTGGAAACTGCAACTTTTAACTCAAACAACAAAAACCAATTTAGGTCCTCAGGTCATGCTTTTTTTACTCAATACCAGTTGGGATTTTTTTTTTCCACCAATGCCAGTAAGAAAAACAGACTTTGAAATGTCGTTTGTAGCTTATTTCTAAACGTTTCTAACAGAAAACACCTATGTGCAGGACATGCAGCTTTTACTCAATTCACCTGAGAAAAATTCAGTGGGAAATTGTCACAGCTATTTAATATAATGGGAAAAAAATTGGTTCTAGTGGATGAAAGAAAATAAACACCAAAATGCTAGGCGACCATAGCCTATAAGCAGCTTCACCCAACTGAAAGGCCTGGCCAACGGTCCTGTCAGTCACCCTGGTCAGACCGAAGAGCGATTTATACAAACTTCTTACTTTCCACCAGCAAATATCACCATTATATAAAACATGATTCTGGTTAAAAATGAGCAATTAGGAATCAAGGCCCTCACAGCAATAGGACATGGTGAACACCTGCTCTCCCAGCTCTGGCACCCAGCATCTGGAACACAGTGTATAGAGACATCGGTGGCTCTAGAGGAACAATTTGAAACCTCAGAACACCTCCTGCGCCCAACAAATGAAGCTGCTATTTCAATCACTGGACACCCCTCTCCTCCTCTCCCCCTCTCCCCAAGTAAAGTGGTTCCCTCACCAGAGGGTGTGGGATAAGATGTCTCCAAGACACATGTGTGTTGAGTTTAGCTTAAGTTTGACACCAAGCGTGGAACTGTTAACTCTCCAGCTTTAGGCTTCAGATCAGTTTATAAATAGCATCACATAGGGTAATGTGAGAAACGTCTGATGAACTGTGTTCATCAGCAAGCTTTCTACAGCATGCCCAAATAGTAAGGTGATCTGGAGGAGCAGTTTGTTGGAGGAAGGGTAGGAATCAAAACCAATCAAACCACACCTCTTTAAAATTCTCCATCCAAAAAACTCAAATGAACAAAACGTGAGACTCTGTTTTTTAATGCCACCCAAATCCCAATCAATTTTAAATTTACATTCTTTGTTAAAATTAGCAAATGGACAACCCCATTGCCATGGTAGAGAAAAACGTGTGGAAGATGAATTACTCAGAAAAACAAGTGAATGCATTTGCAATAACAGAGACTTAAGATTTCTTTAAAGTTATAATGGTATTATTTCTAGAAAACATTATGAAAAAATATATATCTCAAAATAGAACTAGGTTTAATGAGAAGGCTCAGTGAAACTTAAAAAAAACTGACCAGTAAAAAGAAGAGCTAAAATAACCTTCCCATTGTTGAGACTTCCTCACTTTTCTGCCCTCAGACTCCATCAGTCTGGACATACTAAAGCGGGATAAACTAAAAGCCATGGAAAAGTGCTGGTATTTTTCAGGATCTCTTCAAGACAATTTCCATCTTGGTAAACCGACTGTTCTCTCTGATCAAGGCAACTGGTGGGCTTTAAATGTATTTGAAGACATGGGTTCAAAGACCTCATCATCATCTTCCACCCCTTCTTCTATTGGTTTCATCTTGGCAGAGGCTCGTTGGTGTGGGGATGACATATCTGTCAAAAGACAGAGAAGAGAAAACCACTTAATGGACAGCATACCCAAAAGCTGGTGTCAACTACAAACAACTGAAAGGTAAAACTCTGGGAATCTATACGCTGGTACCAGAAATGCAGTTTCTCTAACCGTTGTATTTTCAATTCAGGATCTGTATAAAACAACATCAAAAAATGATTTTCAGTTGTGAGAGCAAGTGTGGGGCGCGTCCTACTGCATGTGCTTGGATGATACGAGTTTCTCAGATGCAGTTCCCAGCAGGCTTCATAGTGCACCAGGACTCAGGATGCCTGTTCCAACACTTACATCATGCATGGTGGGTGACACAAGTTCCTAAAAAATGGATTTAACTCCTAATTTCCCTAAGGAATAGTTCTATTTTAAAACTATAGAACCTATCACCATCAGTAGCAACACCTAAAATAAGCTCTTGCTGCCATCTGTCCAGCCACTCCCATGGGAGAGGGAATGTTTCCCAATCTAAGTTGTCCTGAGAGCAGCAAAATTCTTTTTTAAAAAATAATAGACATGGGCCTCCCCTGGTGGTGCAGGAGGTTGAGCACAACGCTGTGAAGCTGTCCACAGCCTCTGCAGTGACGGTTCGATCCCGGCCAGCAGGGGAGAGTCCCACATGGCGCGGCAGACCTCTCCTGTCACACCCGCTGCTCCCCTCAACAGTGTATTTCATCAGTCTGTCTGTTCTGTTCACAGCTCTGTCTCTGGTGAATGCTCTCACCCTCCCGTGAATCTGGTCTGTACCCTGGTTCTTGTATAAATAAATAAATAAATAAATCTTTTTTAAAAAAATAGACATGGCTTCAAGTTATGTTTAGCCTCAAGTTATGATTGTCATAAAATATTAACCTAGGCTGAGTATTTGCAATCAGATAAAATCCTTAGAACAAACAATAAGATAGCCTGTCTAAGAGCATTAAACAAAATCAGTAACGTAGAGCATTCAGACATAATTATATCACACACATAACAGAAACACATTTTTTTTTTTAAAGATTTTATTTCTGCATACAAGAGCTGGGGCACAGGCCAGAGGTGGGGGGGTGGTGGTGATGAGAGGATTCACCAGAGACAAAGTAGGGAGCAGAACAGGCAGATCTACTGAAATATACTGCTGAGGGGAGCAGCGGGTGAGACAGGAGAAGTCTGCTGCACCACGTGGCTCCCTAGCCGGGGATTGAATTAATGCTGCAGTGCCTGTGGATAGCTTCATAGTGCTGGGACTTTAACGCCCTGTGCCACCAGGGAGGCCTCCACATTTTTTTATTTTGACTGGGGAAGTGGGACTAATTGATTTCTTGTTTTTAAGTCCATCTATCAAAGCAGGAGTGACATCCTATAGTATTCCAAAGCTGCATCTACTCTGTGGTCAAAATGTTAATTGACCCTCTCAAGTACTTCACCAAACCACTGCATTTTCCACTGAGAGAGAACAAAGAGAGGACTCAAGACAACTGGAAATGACCTAGTGGAAGTTGCAGCTTCTCTGTGAAAGAATTTAGTCTGTTTCACTATATTTGCCTGGGCAAGGAAGAACTTTAGAGTTTACTATACAATGTTATAAAGGTAGTAATGCAAGAGGCACCCACAGTCCCCGGTGACATCCAGGGATCTAAGTCGGGCTTCCTTCCCCTTCTAGTCCGAGTTCTGGTAAACTCAGCGCTGCCCAAATCCAACTCATCCTTTTCCTCCTCTTCTTGCTTTGCTCTCCCACCTGGAGTGGTCTCTCCACTCCCACCCCCACCACCAAATTCCTGTCCACTCCTCAAGGTGGAGTTCAAGTCCACTTTCTTCATATGTAGTTTTCCCTAATTCCTTCTCTGGGGAGTCTCTTCTGCGCTAGACAACTACTACACTTACACGTGGTCAGAAGTACCTGCATCTCCCCCTCATTGGAAAACAATCATCCTGAGAGGAGTAACAGCCTCTTCTCTCCTGCAGCCTCTCTGAAGTAGCCCCTATACAGCCAGGTCCTGGCCAATGACCTAGTACATGGAAAAACTCCAAACTGCCTGGAAAGCTGAACTCGATGATGTGGGTCGTACAGTCATCCCATTTAACCTCTGACAGTCTAGCCCCACCCTCCCAGTGGAGCCCCACTAGCACCCCTCAAGGGCAGACAGTTCTTGGGTTGTGGTTAAACCTATGAAAATGGTGGCTCATGCTCCCCGGGTGAAATCACTTTCGTATAATTGACTGATTTGCTGCTGCTTTCAACCTGGGCAGAGTCCTGAGGAACCGCTTTATACTCACCACATCGTATTATTATTTTTATGTTATACCCACAAGCTAAAGTAAAGACAACCTGGTAAGGAGAGAGTGGGGTCCTGCTATGGGTGAATGCCTTTCCTACCGGGGAGCGAGTCACTTAGAAACATATTCAGGCAAGATAAACCTGGCAGCCCTCACAGTATGGCCAAGATTGACGTTTTCTACTCAAGTTCTTTCACATGGAGAACACTAGACTCATTCTCCTGTCAGCTCTGTGGCTGAGGTGGAGCCCACAAGTCCCTCAGGCCCCAGTTCCCACAACAACAGCGCCTTGTTGATCTGTCTGCATCCTGACAGATGTACTGGGAGGCACTGGAGCTCAGTGACTTGTAACTGCCAGAAGCTTCCCAATGCCAACTGGCTGCCTGGCCTCTTGACGGGTATCAGGGCTGCAGAGAGAGCCCCCTCTTCATGCCAGCCTCAGTTAGTCTGGGCCTCCTGAACCACCGACGACCAAGTATGACATTCAGTGGCCCTATTGGGAACCTGCCATTGTCATGGCCAGAGGGCCAGTTTCAAGGAGCAAGGAGCTCACCTGGCCCTAGACCCAGAAGAGGTATTCTCCAACCTCAGAAGGAAACTGGCTGATTCAGTAAAAAGATTTAGTGGCTAGCACTATGCTGCTAGAAATAATTTCTATGTCCACTAATAAATCCAAACCCAACTTGGAGTGTGGGGGAAAAAAAAGACAGAGAGAGAATATTCTGCTTCAAGGCAATTATCTTACATTTCACGGGTTGAACATTCATAAATACTTTCTACAAGTTTGCCTGGTTTTTCATTAATTTTATGCACTAGTGCATCATCAGAAACTTGCCCAGAGGCCCAATACCTTACTTAGACGTGGGAGAGCAAAAAGAGAGAGGATGAAATTGAGCTTGTCTCCAGGTAAGTGCTTTTTCGAATCACTTCTGCACTTCAAGGACATTATTATGAGGTTCATAACCTCTGTATAATGCTTTACTTGTCATTTATTCCAAGTTCTAGAGGAGCAAATAATTCCAAATCTATAGATTTTTCAGAAAATTGGTTTTACCCTTCTTCCATAAAGACCACTACTATAGTAGGAAAACAGAAGTCGTTAAATATATACTTTGGTGTTTATTATGATCAAGAAGAGACAATTAGCATTATTTTTTGCTATTAGATATAATCACCTTCCAATTTGCTGGGCTCTGGCTGTCAATTAACACCACTTATGATAAATTATGTAAAACAAACAGTCTCAGACTGAACTGGTGTTGCCAGACTGAGCTGGTTGTGAAATTGTTAAACAGTTATGTCAAGAGTTACTGTTGCCTGGGAGATGTTTCATAGTGCACCAGGTGACAAAAAAGTCTTGTGCCCAGAGGATGTGGAGAGAAAGGAACTCTCCTGCACAGCTGGTGGGAGTGCAAACTGGTCTAACCACTATGGAAAGCTGTGTGGAGATTCCTCAACCTACTAACGCTAGAGCTTCCATATGATCCAGCAATTCCACTCCTAGGTATTTACCCAAAGGACACAGAAACATCAATTCCAAAGAGCACCTGCACCCCTATGTTTATAGCAGCACTGTTTACAATAGCTAAGCTTTGGAAACAGCCCAAATGCCCAAAAATAGATGACTGGATCAAGAAGATGTGGTACATATACACCATGGAATATTACTCAGCATTCAAAAAAGATAAACACATGCAATTTGCAGCAACATGGATGGCGCTGGAAGGGATCATGCTCAGCGAAATAAGCCAGAAAGAAAAAGAAAAATACCGGATGGTCTCACTCATAGCAGGAATCTAGAAAACCTAAATATGCACCAGGAAAAAGAATAACTATAAAAAAGAAAAAAATCAAAATCAACAAACAACTATGAACCAGAGACACTCTTTGTGGTGTGGTGGGGGGCAAGGGGAAAGGAGGGATTGGGGTCAAAATCAGGATTGCAATTGTATGGGGAATATAAAAAATAAAAAAAAATTAAAAAAAAAAAGTCTTGTGCCCAAAAGACTTCCACATCCCTTCCATGGACACCAATGTACTGTGCACAAAGCAAAGCAGAATTTACTCTGAGCTGTATACCACACTCTGATTTGTTTAAGGTGTGAAAGGACTGTAGCACCAGCCGCAGTCCTGAGTGAGAAAAACTCAAATTCAGATCAGTGGGCTTTAAGCAAATGTAGAAGACTGAAACAAACAGAACTTCTACTCAAGCCAGAGAATGGGGTCTGGGGGAGGGTGGGAGGTCACACCTGGATACCCACAGGGGATTTGGATCTGAGAAGCAGAGGATCTTCTCAGCATACCTCCTTAGACAGTGGTGAGTTCAGAATCCTCATTGAGGAGAACAGGAATTTGCTATTAAAGCCCACTGAGGGATGTTGAGGGTCATGGCCTGTAAATGTGAACTAGCCAAGTTGCCCCAGAGGTTTTTTTCCTTCTTCGTAAAGTTCCAGGTCAAAAAACTACAGTTAACTTTTCATTCATGGACCAGAGACATCTTACACAACAGTCAGTCAACATAGTGGTATTCAGAGAAGTAAAAAATTAGGTAAGGGAAACCCTCTCCAAGAGAATTCTGTCGTCACTAAACTTATTTCTATTTCATACTTGATCTTAGCCAAAAGGCTGAGAAGCGATAAACTTATTTCTATTTCAGTACGCTTCTAATTACATGAGGGCCTGAGTGCCTCTCCAGGTAAAAGCAGTCATATTTGTTGTTTTTAAATCCAGAGTGAAGGTCACCCCCGTTCCAGAAAATGAATAAAGGAGTTCAAGTTTTGACCTCAAATAGAGTGCCAAGACTTGAAGCATGTCAATGGACCTTTCTCTCTGCTTGAGAAGCACACTTTTAAAAAAGAAGCAACACTTTTATAAAGGATCCAATTAATGTAAGATTTTTCCCTGTCCTCTGTTAACTTTGATGACATTTTCTTCATTCATTTCAAAGTGTTCTTATTTTTATTATGTTTAACCATCTGGCCAACTGCTTTAGCACATAATTAAAACCTTACAGGGGTTTAGAATTTTAATTATACGGTTTTGATGAATGGGGATGAGGAAGGATTTAATGGCTTCTTTGCTAGTAAGGATTATCATCCCTTTCCTGCCTTTGCCTATTTATGTCATAACTTTTTTTAAAATGAAGACATTGAGTTTGGATGGAAGTTTTCTGAACAATAATGCTGAAGGGTAGGTACCGTCTCCGAACAGAATTTCCTTTAGAGGGACCAGCATCGAGGGACTCAAACAAAGAAGTGCACGAATTAGGGTGAACTGGAAGGTTGGAAGAGGCTAGTGGCTCCGCTGAGGAGGTCTCTGGGTCAAGGGGTCATTCTTGGATAAATTCCTGACTACTCTGATGGGTGATTAGGGCCCTGGACTGTATGGCACCGGCTATGCGCGCCCAAAGGACAGCAAAGTCCTGCAGCCTCTTCCTGCCCACACAGAGAAAGCTGCAGGTAAGTCAAAGGATCTGGAGAAGTCAGGAGAACAGGAAGGCAGTTCCCAGATGCCAGCTGTGCAATAAATCCACAGAATAAGAGTCCAGAATAAACAGCAGTATGAAAAGGCATGGTTCAAATATGAAACAACCACTCAGATTTTAGAAAAAAATAAAAAAGATTTCTCCTAAAAGAATTAGTAAGAAGCCAAAAGATACTTAGGACATGGGAAACAAGATGGCCCCAAAGCAAAACAATAATAATAATAAAAAAAAAAAAACTTGAAGGAATCATCGAAGGTCAAAATGTGAAATAATGTTGTAGAAGAATCTTATGTAGGAAAGGGGAATCCACTTGAAATGGATATTAGGAACTGTCTTCTTTGAACAGAACAGGAATCATGACATTGGAGCTAAAAATTGTAGTCACTGCCCACATTTGGTTTTTTGGTTTTTTTTTTTTAATAGAGGCATGTTTTATTTATTTATTTGTTTGTTTGTTTGTTTTGTTTATACATGCACTGGGTACGGTCAGAAGCACGGGAGGGTGAGAGAATTCACCAGAGCCAGAGCAGGGAGCAGAGCAGGCAGAAGGACCGAAGTACACTGCTGAGGGGAGCAGCGAGCGGCAGGAGAGGTCTGCACGCCATGTGGGACCCTCCTCTGGTTGCCGAGGAGCAGCCAGGGATCGAGCAGGCACCGCAGAGGCCGCGGGCAGCTTCACAACCCAGCGCTCAACCGCTGCGCCACCGGGGAGGCCCCCACATTTGGTTTTGAACAACGTATTTACAATTTCAGCATTGTTGACTGCTTTAAACTTTGTAAAAACAATTCACAGCTTAGGCAGGAAGACCTAATTGTAGTTATAAAAAAGGGCAATTTATAGAATACCTTTGAAGTGTACACTTAAAAATGGTTAAGGTGGTAAATTTTGTTATGTATGTTATGAAGCAATATTTTTTTTAAAAAAGGGAACAGGGTGTATAAATTATTAACCTTAATTGCTTAAAAGTTAAAGAGGAGACCCACAATAGTATGAAGGTAGAGGGAGGAAGAATAAGAAAGAGTAGAGACATTAATATTCTCACTATTAAATATACTGCAGAGAGAAAAAAAATGGAGGTATAAGTGCATTATGTAATGTTACAAAGGTAAACAGTAAAAGAATAAAAACTAGTGATATTGTCATATTGAACAGATGGAGAGAGAGGAGTTAAAAATGAGCTAAGTTAGGCCAGTAGATAACCTTTAAATAGGTAAATCAAGGAATAACAGCACATCCTTTGGCATTTTGGACAAGTTATTCCAAAGTAATTATTCCTAGAGAGCAATCAGGTCAGTTCCTCTGATTAAAAGAATCTTCAAGAGCCTCCCTGGTGGCCTGGTTGTCTCAGTGCTACCACCATTAGGGTCCTCCATGGTGGCTTGACTTCGATCCCCAGCCAGAGAGCTAACTCACAGATGGCGCAGCAGTCCTCACCTGTCTCGCCCACTGCTCCATTCAGCAGTGTATTTCATAGATCCACCTGTTCTGCTCCCCACTCTGCCTTTGGTAAATCCTCTTACCCCCTGCACCTCCGGCCTACACCCCAGTTCTTCTACGCATAAATAAATAGATAAGTTTAAAAAAAAGAATTAAAAAAACTTTGATATCTATATGTGTATATTGATAATTTTTAAGTTTTATATTAAAGGGTTAAAATATATAACTTTTACAGACGAGAAAACTGTATGAACAGAAGCCATCTAATGTATTGGGGAGGGAAGGGCTTCTGGAGTCAGGGGCACAGCCCCTTCCAGATGTAAGATGGGGGGCAAGGACTTAAGAGGCAATCAAGGCCAGATTCCTCAGCCCTAAGTGGGAAACTGTGACACCAGCCTTCCTGGATAGTTGTGAAGACTAATCACACTGAAAGCAGTTAGAGTGTGTCAGCTGCTAAAGCAGTGGCTGAATGTCCCCAAACAAGTCTTCACTAACACAGGGATACGGGTATTTGTAAGGTAGCAGGCAAAGCAAGAACTTAACAACAAATTCAACCCCTCTTTGCTTCAGAAGTAGCCGAGTGGCCTTGACCTCTCTAAGCTGCACTTGACTCATCTAGAAAATGGGGGTGTTGGTGTTGTTTTTTTCTTTTGGGTTGGGGTGGGGCTGAGAACTGTTGATGGGCTCTTCCAAGGATTTCTTACTGCCTGGTCACATCTCCTTGCTTCCTCTCAGTAGAATAAAAATTAATGTAAAACTTGTTTACAAGCCCACAGCTATTCACAGGGGAATGAAATACAAATTGAGTTAAACAGTTTATCTCATGAAACTAAGAACCATATATTGGCTTTTTTTATCTTTCCGGGTAACTAAATAGGTAAAAGACCTAAAAGAAACTCATTATACTCTAAAAGAAACTCATTATACTCATTAAATTTGCCAGACAAGAATACTTATCAAATGCAAGTTAACTTGACTTTAAAGCAGATCAGATGAAATTAGTAGATTGTCCAGAGTACCGTCTAGACATTAATAACAAAAAAAAAACACGAAAAAATTTTGCCAGTCAGAAATATCTTTCTAAATATTTCATAGTTATCTTCAAAAAAATAAATTTTAATTGTAATTTCTGAAAAATTGCATGGTTTAAACTAACAAAAATCTTTGAAGATTATTTCCAAAGGACTGCATGCTTCAGGATCTAAAAACAATAGGTTATTTAACCTCAATTAACAAAAACAAAGGTCTAAGGCTTTCAAGGAAACATAATATGCCCTCCTGTTGCCATGACAATGCCTGTGCTCAGCATCAACTGAGCACTGCCAAGTTCAATCAATCTCTCTGCTTCCGCATGACAGATGGGGAGCTAAACCCCAGAGGGAAGAGATGACAAGAAGATGTCAGGGTGCCTTGGTCCAGGAGCAAAGAGAAGACAGTTACATCCATGTGAGGGCACTGATCCCTCTCACAGGTCTGAACATCTTGTCCCTTCCTGTTCTCCTATCTCACAGTCACATTTTCAAACCTGAAACTCAAATAAATGAAGCCACAGGAAAATGAAGAGTTAAATTAACTGAATTATGAGCTATTGAAGAAATGAATCAACTTTTCTCAGGCTATCTTGTTACTTAATTTTCTTCCCTTTAAATGATCAAGTGTGGTGTTGAACTTTGTCATGTACACATGTTGATTTTTAATGTTGTACCTTTCTCTTTAACTTACATAATGCTATGTGTGATGTTACTTGTTCTATATTAGCATCAGGTGACTTCTGTGAAAACAGAACATGGCATACAAAATGGGATCAGCAGCTTTTCCACTGAAATAGTTCATTTAAAGTTTCCCTTCACCTTTCTGAACTGCACTCTGCTAGTTGATCAAATGCTGTGTAATGTTTGTGTCAGTACATCCCATACTGGTTGAGATCTTTAAAACAATGCCTTCACCAGAATCTGTGCTATCCTCTACACCTATCAGTAGACAGGAAATACAAGAAACCTTTCAATCACCACAGTGGGGATGCAATCAGCAGAACTCCAAGGCGTTGGGAATGGTATGGTCCTGCTCTTGGAGTGAAGGGATTTAGAGAACCACATCAGCATCATCCAGACAATTGTCAGACACCTGAACTCCCGCACCCATCCAAGTATGCTCCACCAGAATCTTTAATAACATCTCCAGGTGATTAGCACCACATTTACAAGTAAGAATCAGTGTTTAAGAGGACCAACAACCCCTGCCCCCAGCAAAACAAAAATTCAGAAACACAGAGACACAGAGACTAAAAGAGACTGTAAGAAGTCTCAACCAATGGAAATGGGTACCTGCTGATTCTGGCTTGAAAATTAATAATGAGAAATGTTGATACGCATTATAATGTTTAAATCTACTTCTATATTTGAGTTAGTGGCTTGGATGGAATAGTGTAAACATTGTTTAATTAGGATAGTATATAAAACAAATTCATTTTTTTAGAGTAGCATTGCTCTGAATTCTTTTTAAATACAAATATGGTCTAACAGCATGGGATTTGAAATGACAGGATACTTAGGTTTGTACCCAGCACCTGCACCTGTGGAACCAGAGCAAGTGAATAAGCATCTTGTATTCCCAATGTCCTCATCTGTAAAATGAAATCATGTTATTGTCAAATGTCTGCTTTACTTCCCTAACCAGGCTTCTTCCTGAGCAGTCCCTGTAGAGGATTAAAAATCCACTCACTGAGGTGGTTCTGGCCATGTGACCTCTGTTCTAGCGATCCTGAGTGGAAGTGACATGTGCCGCCTCTAAGTGGGAGTTTTAAGAGTGATCGTGTTTTGGGCCTCCCTGGTGGCGCAGGCGGTTGAGCACCACACTGTGAAGCTGTCCGCAGCCTCTGCAGTGCGGGTTCAATCCCGGCCAGCCAGCGAGGGTCCCACATGGCGCAGCAGACCTCTCCTGTCACGCCGCTGTTCCCCTCAGCAGTGTATTTCGGTCATCTGCCTGTTCTGCTCCCTGCTCTGTCTCTGGTGAATCCTCTCACCCTCCTGCACATCTTTCCTGTACCCCAATTCTTGGATAAATAAATATTAAAAAAAAAAAGAATGATCGTGTTTTATGCCCTGAGAACGATCATGACCCAGACAGCAGCTGCTCTGTCAGTGTCCCAGAGCAGGGCAGACATGCTTGGATCAGCACCTGATATGCACATGAGGAAAAAGGCGCCTCTTCATCACATCAGAGACTTGGGATACTGTATAGTGTCTCACTGAGGGAAAATGGAGTTAAATGGGGCTTTTTTCCGCGTTCCTGTGGCTAGCCTCTACAGCTGGCACCTGCGGTCTTGCTTTCCTGTTAGGTTTCAACACCCACACATGATAATGTGTTGGTGCAAAAAGCGCTTGGGAGCAAGAACATGGGGTATGCACAGACAGCTGGGGCGGGAGGTGTGGGCACCTGGGCAGGGAGATCTTTGCATGTGATGATGAGAGACTGAGATTACGAGATGACGTGAGAGGGAGACCAAGAAAGAATATGCACATGAGAAAGCTAGAGACGAGAAACAGAGATAGAGAGAGATAGACTACTGAGGGTTCCAAGACTCTTTTCTGTCTGCCTGAACCCACAGTAAACCTGCCTGGCCTTTGCCTGGGCTGCTTGCCACTACATCCATCTAAGAAAAGCTAATATACCTCTCTGGGCAGGATTATAGTGAAGAATAAATGTGATTATGGATAGGGAGTACCTGAAGAAATAATTACTGTCACTGAAAATAAATGTTCCATTCTCTCGCCTGGAGTAATGAAGCTAATATCATGGCTGAGAGCAGTTAAGGTTGTCCAGATTTGCACATCAGAAACCCAGAATAATCAGAGCTGACTCACTTGTTTAGGGACCTAACATTTATTAAGACCTACCATATGCTTAAGATGTGACAAATTTTGTTATGTCAGCCTAAAGGTCCTACGGGAAGGGTTTTATATGCTGATTTACAAGGAATGTGATTTGCAATATGAAGAAATAGATGGCATATTGAAGGGTCTGGCAAAAGAAAAACAAAAACAGCCCTCAGTAGTTCTCAGCTAAAACCTAAGAGAAACAAGAACTACCAGTTTTTAATGAATTACATGCTAGAATGAATAGTTCATAATTAGTGTTAGCCTTGTGCTCCAGTACTAACATCTTTCATTAACTGAAGGAAAGAAGCCACAAAATGCAGAATGAGGACTGGTCTGCAGGAGGCAGGTATGAACATGGATTTGTTGTGTAATTCACATATACTTGAAAACATGCCCACATCTGTGGCTATATGCATTTGTATCATTATTTAAGACTTTGCAAAATAAACCTGAAGCCAAAATAATTAAATCACTAAGGCAGGTTGTACACCTTTTTAGCACAGCAAAGTGAACTAGACAAGGGAACTGAGAAGTCAAAATGTAGCCCTGCCCTCTTTACCAACACTGCAGAGTTTCAATGACCCACACAGGGCATGTCAGGGTTAAATTCATGATTCACCATGAGGAAGAGGGAAGGAACCTGGGCAGCAGTTGTGAACAGAATCAGACCTATGCTGAGATATGGCAGCTCCTGTCAGCTTAAGAAGGTCATGTGACCCACACCAACTCACACAGCTAATAATTCTCAGCCCAAGAACCCAGATCTGTATGCATTACAGGTACGGTCAATCCACTGAATGTGCAAGTGAAGGTTGCTGGAGGCAAATACAGACAATGCAAATCTTGAATACATGCTTTAATTACACTTAAACTGCATATTCTACATTAGCTTTTTTTTTCTAAAATGTTATTTTATATGCCCAAAAGATTCATATTTTACAATAAAATACTACACAAAAACTAGTGTTAAGAAAATGGTCCTACTATGCTTGTTTTTGGTGCTTGTTAAACAAGACTATAAAAACCACAAAAAACAAGAACTACAAAAATAAGCTGTTGTGGAGAAAAAAGAATTCACAAACATTATTTAACTGTGATTCCCTTTCTACTAACCTTTTGGAGCATAGCAATCACTATGCCTGTAATTAAGAAGAGTCCATTTGAAAAAGCTGATTGACCACCAAACTGCTTTTACAGAACAGAGAACACAATTGATAGGCCTGTAGGCCAAAGTCTGGTGAACTTCAGTGCTTTCAAAAAGTTACTTTGAAGAGAAAATAAAACCACTCCCTATTTCTCATTAATGTTGCTCCCCAAGCCCCCTTTAGGTCAATGACATATTTCTATGCCAAGACTTTGCTTTGGAAGTTTCTTACACCAAGAATATGGCTTTAGGGCCTCCCCAGTGGCACAGCGGTTGAGCGCTGGGCTGCGAAGCTTCCTGCAGCCTCTGCGGCACCGGTTCGATCCCCGGCCGCCAGCAAGGGTCCCACATGTGTGGCACCTCTCCTGCTGTGCCCGCTGCTCCCCTCAGCAGTGTCCACCATCTGTCTGCCTGTTCTGCTCCCCGTTTTGGCTCTGGTGAATTCTCTCACCCTCCCATGCTTCTGACTGTACCCAGTGCTTATATAAATAAATAAATAAATCTTTAAAAAAAAAAGAAAAGAATATGGCTTTATAAATTCCAGCCTTTCCTGAATATGTAAAATACTTAAAATCCTTCATGATTTATTTAGGCATCTAAATATTTATTTAGGCATCTAAAGTTATAAGATCACTTACATAAACATTTAAGATTATGAATGTTTTTATTTAAAAAATTACTTTGGATTAACATAAAATTGAAAATATTAATAGTTTTCAGTTTATGTAAGGGGTCAATTTATCTGCCTCTGCTATTTCACATGAATTTGTTCCAATTATACTATCATTCTTAGAATAATTCTTAAAATAATATTAAGGATTCATTTTAAGGATTTATTTCTTAAAACATTTTAGTTTCATTCATTTTATTTACTACTCTTCAATAAGACTTCGTTTGTCTTATTTAGAATGTTTTTAGAACCATGTAAGCTATACAGGAATCTTGGGAAACTGAACCCTTGGTGGATGTGTGAACCTAATGGAGTGGTCTCCATCTTCAGGAATATCCCAATACCTGTTAATTCTTGGTCCTCAAACTGAGCTAACCTGCCAGCAGTAGGACATCCAACACTTGCTTCCAACCATTTTTAACACATATCTGAGTCTAAGCTTTCACTAGAACTAAAATCATGAAAACAACAAAGATGAACATCCAGTAAACCATATAGACTCTTTTACATTGTTCCAGTGAACCAATAATTAAGTAGATGGCAAAACAAGAGAGTAATTCCTGACATAGAAATAAGTGTTCTGAAGACGGATTTTACCTGATGTGCAATATGAAAACAAAAAGGGGGTAGAAAAAATTGAATCCTGGAGTATAATTGATTTTAGGATAACTTACGAAGGGAGGACACACTGGAGGAGCCCCGAAGAAACTGGTGCAAGCCGTCTTCGCTGTCACTGGAGCTCGCTATACTGTTCCTCATTTCCAGCATGGAGATCTGAGTGCAAAGGCTGAGCTGAGGTTCCAACTTTTTGGTCTTCTACAAAGCAAAGTTTTAAGATTTCTCAGATCTCTGGGACTCAGATTATATATTCCCTGTAAGCAGCATTTACTTTTCCTTCAAATAAAATCGACCCAGCACACAGTAAGTGCACAATAAATATTAGCTATAGTTTTTATTATAAGCTATGTATACTACAAATACATTATAAAAATTTAATATACTCAACAGCCTATTTATTAATCTGAAAATAATAAGCAGCAACCTAATTCACAAACAGTCCAGACACCAGACAGGCTTATTTTTGTAGTTCTTGTTTTTGGTGGTTTTATAGTTTTGTTTAGCAAGCACCAAAACAAGACAAGACAACTTTAAGAGTGCACACACACCATCCATATTCATAAGTCCTGCAGTATAGTACTTATAACAGAAGCAGTAGTTTGCATCCTTTTCTGTAATCATTTTAATTTCCCCATAAGCAAATGTGGGGATATATCAAATAGCAAATTGTTGAAAATCTGTACAACTCTGAAATTTACAACTGAATTTGCTGCAGGCTTCTATCCTGTGACTCTCTTGCTACCTGTGGACTTTCTGGGAGGGGGTGCTGATCAGGAGGAGGTGCAAGACTGGAGATAACAGGGTTAAAAAGCTAACTTGCTGCTGGTTGTCAGCATTTCTGTCTGCAACTCCCCGCTGTCCTGCCTTCCCTGGCCTACTCCAGCCCCTATGCCCTCCCACTTACTCACCATCTTCCCTAGATTGCTTACACACGCTTTATGACGAGGACAGCACCTCATTACCACATATAGAGCCTCCTCTGCATTTATAAATGTGTCACCAGGTAATGGGAAAAAAAATTACAAAATATTTTCTTGTTCTTGAGAAGTGACTCCCTAAAGGGTCTCTAAATTACAAGCATCCCCTACTTCACTTAACATATGGCTAATTATTGAAAATTCAGAAAAATATATATCACCTAAGGTGAGGAATACCTTATTATTGAACAAAACAGACACACTCAGAAGAACACTTACTTTATCGTTTAAGGTGGGATCATTCAAAGAGTAGAGCTTAGTTGTAATGTCTTTTCCTATAAGATACCTAAATATTTCATACAGGAAAGGTTCTGATTCCAGAAAGTAAGTTAATCTTTCTCTTGACCAGCATAAAAATCTGCAGTTATCATCTGCAATAATGGTGACCTGTCGAAGAAACAAACATAGAAAGGAGCATGTCTAAGAATATGAGTTATGACTATAGTAATTTGGGGGAGGGGGAGAGAATAACTTAGTGAATATTATTATAGCAATGATTAATCATATTATTAGTAAGATCCATACAAGCAGCTTATGTGTGTGTGTGTGTGTGTATAATTATGTTTAAAAACAAACAGTCTGGGGCCTCCCAGGTGGCACAAGGGGTTAAGATGCAGTACTATGAAGCTATCTGCAGCCACTGCAGCACAAGTTCGATCCCCGGCCAGGGAGCTACCCACATGGTGCAGCAGACCTCTCTTGTCTCGCCCACTGCTCCCCTCAGCAGTGTATTTCAGTAGGTCTGCCTGTTCTGTTCCCTACTCTGTCTCTGGTGAATCCTCTCACCAACCCCACCTGGGGTACAGGCCAGAGGTGCAGGGGGTGAAAGGATTCACCAGAGACAGAGTGGGGAGCATAACAGGCAGACTGACCAAAGTACACTGCTGAGGGGAGCAGTGGGCAAGTCAGTAGAGGTCTGCTGCATCATGTGGGCTGCTCCCTGGCTGGCCGGGAATCGAAATCATGCCACAGTGCCTACGGATAGCTTCATAGGTTACATCTTAACACTTGCGCCACCAAGGAGGCCCAATGAATAAATCTTAAAAAAAATAAAAATAGTCTGCAACCTGAATAAAGGCAAATAAAAGTATTGTCATTTTAGTGTTAGGTCTGGGGACAGCAAAATGGCTTCTGTGTCAATAGCACTGCTGCAAAGTAAGATAGACTGGAGGTGTAGTTTAAGGCTAAGCATTTCTTCACGCCCTGATGATTTCAACAAAGACTTAAGAATCTAGCTTCCAAAAAAGGAAATGATTTGTGAGGCAAGTTATAGAGATCAATGACCTTCTGTTCACACATTAGAAGACCTCTGCAAATAGACACTAGAACATGAGAAAAGTGATGCATGTATATTCATTTAAAGGCCCAGCCTGTTGCTGGTGAATATGGCTAGTAAGGGTACTCCTATCACAGCTGTTTCTTAAGGGTGACATCGCAAAGCCAGCTCCCAGGTAACTCACTAGACACAAAGAAAAAATCCCCACTTAGCACAGAGTTGGGAAACCACACTCTCTCCTTGAGTATTGCTATATAGGAAACTGGGAAAGCACAGTGATCGCACTACATGGAGCTCAGGTACTCTTCGAAAGAATCCTTTACCCAGAGTGAGGGCCCTGCCCTCACAGCTATGTGTCAGGAAGACCTCCCCGGAGCACTCCATCCCATCAGTGAGCTCTCCTTTCAGCGTCCTGTGGTGCTCATGCCACTGAATCTAGCCCATCTACTGATGTGTTTCTCCTGAGCACACTGACAGGAGTAGGGCCCCTGCACCTTCACATCTGTATGCTCAGCTTCCAACACAGTGTGCTCACTGCATATTTATTGCGTGAAGAAATTCACAATAACACAAAGGCAGTGGGAGGTAAAAACCATTTTATATCCTCAATATTAATGCCTGTGCCAAGTAGGAGATTAATAAAGGTTTGTGAAATTGAAGTAATACCTGGGTTTCAGAGCAAATATTTCCAAAGCAGTGCTTCCTTCTTTGTTAGTCATACAATTAAATATTTCAGATGAGAAAGGGGTTATTTATGTCTACTAAAAGAATAAATGGAAAAGCCAATTTCTCTCTCTGTCAATAGCTGAAATCTGATCTTTAGCAAATTAGAGGGTTTCACTGCTTTAAGAAGTGGTCAATGTTCCTAGAAAATAAAGCTTACACTTATTCATTATACTGAGTGTATGAGTCCCCCAAGCCCAAGACATTTGAATTTAAAAATGCATTAACTTGGGAACTCCGCAAAACACAAATTTCATTCATTCTTTCAACAAACATAACTTTATGCGAGACACTGTTCCAGGCATAAGAGGTTATGATGGTAAATGAGAAAGATAAAACCTGATCCTGTGAAGTTTATGTTCTAATGGAGGAAGCTGAGAATAGATAAAGAGAGAGCCTCAGGTGGCAGCAAGTATTTAACAAATACAGAAAGGGGAAAGTGGTAGTGAGTAACCAGGGAATGACAGATGTACATAATGCCACTCACTTTATGTATGTGTTCTGTTTTTAAACATTTAAGCTGCCTTGACATTTAAACATTTAAGCTATCATGTAAGTGGATCCTCAAAAAAAAGCCCCTTTTTCACAAGCACATGTTAATTAGCTGTGGCGTGCACACTTCTAACCTCTAGCCCAGACATCTTTTCCCTCCAAATGCTACCAATGTGTCCAATATTCATCACAATGATCATGGAGAAAGTAATTTGACCAAGTGACCACAAAGTTGGCTCAGTTGATTGAGAGTGCCTCATACATGGAGCCTACAGCCTAGTGGAAAAAGCTGATAAGACATAGGAACCTCCCCCAACAGCCCCTCCCCCCCAAAAAAAAAAGTAAGGTCAAGCCATGCCTGAAGAGTTCCCAAACAGAGTAGGAAACCAATGAGTAAATGCAAGACAAGTGAATAATATTCTACAAAAAGAATTAGAAGGTGAGCACTGGGTACATATAGTGACCCAGCCTTGAACCTGGGTGCTGAAGAAATTAGGAGGGCTGAGGTCCCATCATTTTGCAAAGGTGTTACCTGTGACTTTGACATATAATGCATTTAACATCTCTTCAACTATTTTAATATCCTCAAGCTTCCACTAGGCAATGATATTTTTATTATGATACTAAAATCTGCTTAACAAATTCATTTCTTACTATGGTTGCAAAATATTTTAAACCTGTTTAAGTTATTATTAAATTTAGTAAGAGGGCCTTCCTCGTGGTGCAGGGGGCTGAGCGCAGTTCTGTGAGGCTGTCCGAAGCCTTTGCGGCGCAAGTTCGACCCCAGGGTGGCTGGGGAGCAACCCACATGGCGCAGCAGACCTCTCCTGTTTCGCCTGCTGCTCCCCTCAGCAGTGTATTTCAGTTAGTCTGCCTGTTCTGTTCCTTGCTCTCTCTTGTGAATCTTCTCACCCCCCCCGCAATTCTGGCCTGTACCCCACTTCTTAAAAAAATTTTACAAAATTTAGTAAGAGTACTCATGTAATAAGCTATACCTACATTATGTATGAGTAACTTACAAGCCCATAAGTGATGGCATTTAGTTGGAAGCAGATAATTAGCATATTGACTGAGGTCACTTTTACTTGATTGTTAATGCTTCATTTCTGCCAAACAGACAGTTTTATTTAATGATTTCCTGTCACAACTGCCAAGTAAAACACAGTTTAATGAGGAATTTTTATAGAACAATATAGGAGTTTTTAAAGCTTCTGTAAAATAAATCTGCTAAAGTTATTAGGGTACCTCAGCAGTTCTTCAGTTGTTGTGAAGAATTTTATTGAAGAAATAAAAGCCAACATGGCAATGGGAGATATAAAAGGATTTCTTTCAGATAGAAACTAAGAGTTTGCCAAAGAGTTTGCTGTGATTACTGCAAGGCACTGGACCAATCCCTCACTTTAGATTTCAAACCAATTCTACACCCTCATATAATGAAAAGACATTTCACGCGAGCAAGGAAGTTGGAAGTGATAGCTCAATGTGCTATAGAACTAGAAACAGCAGCCTGAAATATTCCTGGTTGACTGTCCTCAGGGAAGACTTTATCATTTTATTCATGTACCTACATTTCACACATGAGGAACATGAAGATGTCCTGGAAGTGGGCTACGCAATTAATGCTTGTTGAGTTTTCACACGCGCTAAAATACAGCAGAGTCAAAACTGACAGCTTCAATGGCTTCACAGCTTAACCAAAGGTTTACTTGGTACTAAGATGAGGTTTTATTTAAATACCAGTTAAGCCTTAGGGTACATTTACTTCACAAGAGTTTGGACACCTGCTTCCAAGACATTCGTCTTCCCTTAAAGTCAATAAAGCTTTGATTTTCAGGCTTCACAGTACAGGACATGTTATCGACTATGGGAAGGCAACAGCAGGAGACAGAATACAGAAAAAAAGATGTCAGCTCGCTTGATATAAAACAGCTGGGAAAAGAAGAAACCAAACACAGCAGACAGCTTCTACCTTTGTAATACTGATACTCAAGACTCCATCAACAGTCCCAAGTAACAACTTTGGCCTGCAAGTGCCAAAATGACTGTAAGCACCTAGGGAGCACCTGTAAATTCCCCCTTGTCTGAGATCCGTCTCTATGTCTATCACTGTAATTACAACATGGCTCTGAACAACATTCACTGTGCAATCTCAGGGAACACTTAGCCACTGAGTCCATTTCTTTCCTTTTTCCTTTTATCCTTTTGTAAAATTCTTCAGCACCCCTACCAAGGAATGAATTTAGAGAAATAAAAATTAAAAGGAGGTAGCACCTTGTCAGACTTTTGACATTAAAGATGACCAAAAAAATCACACCAAGTAGTACATGTTCAAACTATTGTAATTAGGAAGAAATTAATTCTTTGCCATTAAATATAAAAAGTAAAGTGATTAGATTTTTCTCAAAAGGATTATTAAACAAATTTGCTAGGAGAAAGTCTGCTTTCTTTTTTTCTCCAGTAAAAGCAACCAATTATATGTTTTAGGAAACCTGTCCAAAACTGACATTTTCCTTTTTTCTCATAATAAAAGCAGTAGATGCTTTCTGTGGAAAAATTATAAAAATTCAAATACGAAAAAAAGGAAGGAAATTAAAAAGTAAACTCACAATACAGAATTAATAGTGTTAACGTTATAGCCAATTAGGATTTATCTTGCTAGACCTCTTTTTATATACATGTATGCACTACTTTGTTTAATTTTACAAAAATAAAGTCATACTACATATCTGCCTTATAGTAATCTTTTTTCAACAAATCATGGCCACTTTTCAACTAATATCCTCGGGATTTTAAATGGGGCATGAACTAGTTTCAATCTTCGTACAAATCATGCCAAAACATACCTGGAATTTTTCACCTTTGTGCATCTGAGTTGATCTAAATTCAGGAGAATCTATAAAGGCACAGGGGTAAATGTTATGCAGAAAATGTCCTCGATAGGATACCTTCATTCTGATAACAGAAATAAATGTTAATATATACACATAATATTTTACAGAGTACAAGACAATCCTTAGACTCTTCACAATCTTATGGGTTTGTATTTTGTTTTGAAGTACTAAGATGCCTCACATAATTAAACATACTTTCTGAAGAACAAATATTTATTTCAAAATAAATTTTGAAAAACAACAAAACCCAGGTTCCAGGACTGAATCCAACATGTGCCTTCCAATAGTAATAATTTCTCTTCTAGCTAATGTGACCCTATGATATAGTACTCAAACTCAGATATTTTGAGAGGGATAGGGATGGTATTAGTAATTATGCCATAATAATAATTATGCATAATATATTAAGCAATGGCCCTCTCACTTGAAGACAGTTTTAAGTTTTGTGTGTGTGTGATATTAAGAAAATAAACCACTTCTGGAATAGTGTTAAGTTTCTTGAATTTTAATGCCTAATATACATCTATTTTGATTATGACTCATTAACTTTCAATAAAAGATAAAATGAGATAATATTCACAGGGGAAAACCCTGACAGCCACAAGATTCTGAGTAGTAAATTCTAGATAACCTTACCATGTGGCAGTAGAGCATTCTAAAATGCCATTATACAATGAAATTTTGCCAACAACAAATTTTGTGACTGCTTCCTCCATTAGACAGCAACATTCCCTATCCTTCACTTCCTACCCAGAGGCCAGGAGAAGAGTCAAATGGGAAATTTCAGTTTCCATAAAGCACTTACTTTCCCTTCAGGAGAATACTCAGGCGGTCGTCAACTGAGGTTTTATCCTCTATAGCGTACATCTGGCCCTTTTTCAAGGTTTGGATCATGCAAAACTGGCCCGTTAATCTTCTGAACAAATCTGGAGGCACACGCAGTGGTTCAAACAATCGCCGGTAGATGCCATTGAGCTCCTTTTCAATCTTTACCTGAAATGCAGCAATGACTAGATCTACACTAAAGCAACAGCACCAAAATGTTGGCTTCTGTGGCCTAAATGTGTGAGTTCCGAGAACACAGACATCTGCAGTACAGACCATCACCCTCTGGATTCTGGTCAAAGAAATCTTACAGAGAACAAGTAATGACACAAGTTTAGAAGCTAAAGGGCACCTTTGCAGTCAAAGTGAAGGCTGCGAGTATCTGGGGAAGATGTGCACTATCCATCACATCTCTTCCCATGTGCCATAAAGTGACCATGGGGTGTCCAATTTTGTCACAGCAGTCTCTGTCTCAATCTTAAGTTTTTTGGAAAGAACACAAAACCTTTCCATTTTTAGAACACTTTTGTTTCACAGAAAAAAAATTTACGCTACCTTTTAAATATTATAGTAAGAAAAAAACACAAAATAGGAATTAATGTGAGAATGAAAATACAAACATGAAGCATTTTATCTCCATGTAACTACTGTTTAATATGCCGATATAGGGGGTCTCCCTGGTGGCGCAAGGGGTTAAGATGCAACCTATGAAGCTATCTGCAGCCACTGCAGCACGAGCTCAATCCCTGGCCAGGGAACTGCCCACATGGTGGCAGCAGACTTCTCCTATCTCGCCCGCTGCTCCACTCAGCAGTGTATTTCATTACATCTGCCTGTTCTGCTTCCCACTCTGTCTCTGGTGAAACCTCTCACCCCCGCATCTCTGGCTTATACCCCAGCTCTTGTATGCATAAATAAATAAATCTTTAAAAAATAATATGCTGATATAGGAAAATATCTACAGCCACTATCATTGCTTCTAATTGATTTATTCTCAAGCTAAATGAAAGGTGTAAAAGGGTATCAGTGTAGCAGTTTCACCCCAAGCTAAAATAAACTCTGCAGAATGGAGAACCTATTGTCTAATTAGGCTAGCTACTGGGCAAAGAGAAATGCAAAATACCTTAACCACCTCTACTATCAAACTATCCAAGGCCCAGTTCATGCTCTATTTTTGAGCCCAGTTTTAGTGCCTGGAAGCCACACTGATTGTGTGGCTGGAAAACTGTATGGCGCGTGAATGAACTTGGGGTTCAAACAATCATCTATCCCAATGAAATCTATGGCAGTCACACTATAAAGTTTATAAAACAAAATCTCAAGGGCTGTTCAGACCTCACTGTAGTATCTGCCATGCTCTTGTCATACTGTTTCATTTTAATGAAGAACAAGCATCTTTGTGAAAAATTAGATTTACAGTCCAAGAAGAAACAAAAGCAGATACTAAGTGATATATTTACTTATTACTACCATCACATTAGCAACTTCTCAACCTTATGTTCAGAACGTAGAGTTCCAAACAAGTTCTGATATATAGAAAGTGTAATCTTCATTATGGCAATCATCTACTTCCTCCACTTCAGAGCTTGAGTAATGAGTGTTTACAATAATTTATTCACAAATATGTCCCACTTCTAGCATGCATACCAGCCAATGTGGCACAGAGGAATTGAAAAATCTATTGACTTGTTCATGATCTACACAGCCTGCGAGTCTTTTAAGTCCCAATTCCTTCATGAAGCCCTCCGGATACCTCTCTTTGAAAAGCAACCACTTATCAAATGTTTTTTGGGTTTTTTTTTGACACAATTTATGTTCCTTGTTAGCAGTAAGGGGGAAACAACAGTAAGTGTGGTAGATATTATCATTCTCAACTTTTTGCTATTCCTACCCTCTATAAAAGGATATATATTCCCTACTCCACCCTACTCCCACATTATCAGGCTTGGCTGTGTCAACTGCTTTGGTCAATGCAATATGAAAATTGGCATATGCTCCATCTAAGCAGAGAAACTGTGTTTCTCTTTTCTCATACTTTTCTTCTTGCTACAAGAATGCACATCTAAACAGAACCTATTGCTTCAGCAGAGACCCTGAAATGGACACATGGAATAGAGTCACAGCTGACATAAGGGCTTCCAAGAGTTCACACATAAGGAGGGTAGGGGGAAAAACTTGTTTTATGTCATTGAGATTTTCATGTTTTTTATTATACAACATGACCTAGAGAAAGCTGACTAACACACAAAGCAAAACAGACTGCATTACAACGTTTGAGGTTACAATCCAGTGAAATGCCTATCATATATTTCATCTATATAATTCAAGTTCTAATTTCCTATGAATTATCTAGTTTTCTGTTAGAAAGTCATGCCTAGCTTTGAACAAAAGATTAGGCCAAGCATTATATCTTCTACTTCACCAAATATTTCTACCTGCTTTAGGCAGGCTGTAAATATGTATAGAGTAATTTCTAGGAGTCATGCTGTCTTCCTATTCTATTTACATCTTTTCATTCTTGGTATGACCAAGAAAAAACAAGATCAATCGGAGTTGAAGAGAAAAAGCTAAATACTAGCGTGTTAGTAACACCAAAAATGGTTAACGTCCGTAAGCAATTATTTTCATTAAATGAAGTATGGGATATATAGCCATTACAGGAACTATTTGTAAATTATTAGTACATTCATAGAAGTTGCCTATGAACAGTTTAAAAAGAACATTTTTAAGGATATTTCCACATAACATTTGAATATCAACAGACAAAATAAAAAAAATGAAGTTATATGACTAAAAAAAAAAGAATATCGCCATGTTCTCTCATGTCTAAATTGCTCTAATGATTTAAAAAACCCATCTGTAGAACAAATTCTAAGGTATTCAAATGTTCCACCTTTAGGTATGTATTAGCAAAAGTCTAATTTTGACAGGAATGATATTAAAGGGATTAAAGATGTTAGATGCTCATTTTCTAATCTGAACAAATTACTCTAAAAATGTTTTATCTTAAAAATTGCTTCATTTTAAATTCATTTTTAGTAATTACCGGTCTTTTCATGTACACAAGATATGAAAGATGCAAAATGTTGACACCCAAGAACACGGAGTTCCAGATCATGATATCCAAGGCACATCGGTAGAGAGTGGCCCAGACGATGTAAAGAACACATCCTGTTGAATAAAAAAGTGAGTATGTTAGATGCCTGGAATAGTACCGTGCACAAAGTAAACAAAACACATTTTAGAAATACCTCAGTCAGACATCATGCTAAGGCTCATTTTGGATTTTGTTTGATTAAGAAAAAAGGAAAAAAAGGCATGCTTTGTTGCAGATTATCTGCAAAACATAGAAAATACTTTTTAAAAAAGGGGTAAAATCCATAACTCCATGACTTAAATATAACCACTAGTGACATTTAATACTAGAGTCTTTATGCATTTTTACCTGATTGCAAAACTACTGTATACATAATTTTAAAAACTACTCTTTGCTTTTACTGATTTCAATGACTCCCCCATTTCATTAAAACTCTTTGTGCACATAGGTTTTTTTTTTAAAGATTTATTTATTTATTTATACAAGCACTGGGTACAGTCAGAAGTGTGAGAGGGTGAGAGAATTCACCAGAGCCAGAGCGGGGAGCAGAGCAGGCAGAAGGACCGAGGTACACTGCTGAGGGGAGCAGCGGGCTGCAGGAAAGGTCTGCCTGCCATGTGGGACCCTCCTCTGGTGGCCTGGAGCAGCCGGGGATCGAACCGGCGCTGCAGAGGCTGCAGGCAGCTTCGCAACCCAGCGCTCAACCACTGTGCCACCGAGGAGGCCCAGTGTACACATAGTTTTTAACGCTGTAACTGAATAAACTGTATTTTATTTAACATCTCCCAACTGGTGGACCTATGATTTTTTTAGTACAATTTTTGATAGTCAAAATATCTTCTACATAAAAATTGACCTATTTGGGGGACTGCTAGGGTCAATTACCCAACAGTAAAATCAAACAAATGCCTTTTATAGCTTTTGATAATATTAAAGAACAGTCTTCTAAAAGATTTGTTCAAATTTACAATCCTATCAGGTGGGAATGCCATATCAAGTTGCCAATATTATAAAAGTTGAAACTATTAATTTGATAGTGAGAAACTGTGTACTATAATTTACTTTGTGTTTCCATGATTTTTGGTCAATCCGAATATTTTACCAAAATTTTAGCCATCTGAGTTTTCCTTTGTTGATTATCTGTTCATCTATGGGACTCTTCCTGTCTTTTCTTATTGATTTTTACTTTAGATAATTAAATATTCCCAGTTTCTTTTGTTCAGTTTTATGGTGGGAGATTCAATATATATTTAAAATAAAACGATGAACATGATATAAATATATCAATGACATGCACATAAAAGCTAACTCCCACTTAAAAAAAAGTTATTCATTTGAAAGTTTATTTCTTCAGAATGAGTTGGAGCATCTGAATAACAGCCCCAAATGAAAAAAAACTTAAATGATCATTAAATAACATTAAATGGCAAATACTGAATATATTTACTTATTTTATTTTCTCAATACATTTAAAATGTTAATTACTTAAAGGACACTGTATGATGTAACAGAAAGGTCGACTAGGAAGCTGGACCACTTGAATTATAGTCCTAGTGTAGCTACTTTCTTCCATCTTAATTTTGGATGAGTCATTTAACTTGTACAGGCACCAGTTTCTTTACTAAAGTATTGGACTAGATGATCTCATTGGTCTGATCCTCCACAAAACTCCATTTTAAAATTCATAACTGGGTCTCCTGGGTGGTGCAGGGGATAAAGTCTTATGCTACCAAGCTATTGCCAGCCACTGAGGCATGAGTTCAATCTCTGGAAAGGGAGCTAACTCACATGGCACAGCAGACCTCTCCTGTCCCACCTGCTGCTCCCCTCAGCAGTGGATTTAAGGAGATCCACCTGTTCTGTTCCCCACTCTGTCTCTGATGAATCCTCTCATTCCCCATACCTCTGGCCTACACCCCAGTTATTATATGCACAAATAAATAAAAATATTTTTAAAAATTCATAAGTGACTTTGCTTTTCTACAGGGTTTGGCTTTATTTTTCATTCAACATTTTGCTCTTCATGCTGCAGTCCCTAATTTACTGAGAGCTAATAGCCATGGAAGTCCCACAAGCTACCTTGTAGCAGTTATCATGGCAGCCTCTTCTTTGACCATGTCCTGACATTTTCAAACATTTTTCAATATTACATTCAGGATGAGCTGCTCCTCAGTCTCCTTTGACAGGCTGAAATTTCCTCTCCCCTGTGCCTTTGGATACCACACACTCATATTCAGAGAAATCCCATTCATCTTCCAAAAGTCACCTTCAATGCCATCAGCTCAGTGGGACCTTGCTCTGCCTTCATGCTGAGCCTACCGTCTCCATTTCTCCTTGTCTCTGGGCATGCACCTGCATCACAGCATCCGGTATGACACAGGTGATGGCTCATTTGTTTCTTTCTGGCACCCCAAAGGGTGTCTTTCTCAAGGATGGATGCTGCCTTCTTTAATCTTTGTGTCACACATCATTTATCTTTAATTATATGAAATACTTAACATAGGGTCATACACATACACATCTTTGTATTACTTACAGTAACCCTAGGAAATGGAAGTATTTCTACCTTTATTTTACACATGGGGAAACTGAGGTGTAGAAAGGTTAAATCAATGACCCCATCTACAGAGTTAGCAATTGGTGCAACCAGGATTTGGGCCAGCTCCAAAGTCCATAATCTTACACACAAGTAGATTTCCTAATAACTATAAAATCTGTGTATGAAAACTATCATATTTTTCTCTAAAATAAGAATGGTGTAGATTACAGCATGTGAAGGCCTATGCTTTTAGTTACTTAAGATACTGCTAATTTGCTAACACATATTTTTTTGGTATGCTATAGATCTGACTAGGAAAACTTTGAAGTCCCAATACAAAGTACACCTGATGTCAGTCACAGAAAAGTTACATAAAACCTCAGTTAGGTCACTTACCTATAGATAACAAGCCCCTAAGAAGTATCATATGAAGGTGAAGAGTAGTTGGGATAACCAACCCAATTGCAAAAAAAATATTTGCTACATGAAAAACTAGATGATGTACTTCTCTCCAGTTTTCACAAGTGGTCTCATTGGAAGGCACAGGTATGACACTTAACAACTCAGGTGTAAAGCTTGCTGCTGTTGATTCTACCAGTGGGCTGGACTCGGTATAATTCATCTTGAAAATTCCTGTAAAAACAAATAAACAAAAAAGGCAGATGTATCTTATCATCCCTGTAGGTATCATATCAAAATTATTTCTGTGAACTAAATGTTGGTAAATAGACTTATCTGGTACTTATGGATTAGAGACCCAGATTCAAATCCCAGCTGTGTTATATATAAATGTATAAACTTCCTTATCTGTTAAATGATAACGCCTCATTTATCTTTAAATATATGAAATACTTAACATAGGGTCATACACATACACATGTACACACAACATTATTTAATAGAGTTTTTTGTCATAAACCCACTGGTGATAATACATCCAAACACAGAAAAAAAATTTTTAAAAATACTCACAAAAAATTAACACCCTTGTATTTACTACTTGAAGGCTTAGGATATTTGGAAGGCTCTATTTTTACATGTAGTTAAATCATTATATCATATATGTTTACATTATTACATGACATATATCTCTATAATTATTTATACAGTCACAGATCTAACATACTCTTTCATTTTCTGATTTGAATCTCTACTTTTCCATAAAACTTCCAGTTGGTAGCATCTCACAAATTAAAAAGTAGTAAACTTCCAGTTTACTTATATGTAGAAGGGGTCATAAATATACCTTCAATTATTTAATGTTAAAACCCATAGCAAATACCTTTCAAAAATAGACATTTTTCATATGCTTACATAAACCTTAACACAAAGTGGCACTATTTCCTGACTATATTACTTGCTCTCTGTCTCTGGTACTGGGCAAAAACTTTCTGTTATAAATTATACAAATTGGTCCTTGACAAAAACTATGCAGAATATGTGAATTATCCTTTTTTTTCAGGAAAATCCCAAAGGAAGACCCAAAATATCTCTAAATTTAATTTAGGGATGTGTATTTCTTTCCAAATAGGTCATGCAGTTGCATGTACTTTTGTACTCACTGTTTTCAACAGACTAAGTAAAGGTGTTAGGTGTTATAATAATTGGTACAAGTTGGACATTTTAAAAAGATGTTGATAAATAAATGGGAAAGAATTCCACATCTCTTAGCATGGTGAAAACAAAACAAAACATACACACATTTATAAACTTGGAATGAAATAATCCAGTAGGGGTGAAAGATCTTTTCACATGACTCTGAATTAGCTTATAAATGTAAGAGAAATAGTTGACTTAGATATCTACTGCAAAAAGGAAAGCAATCATAAAAATCCAGCTTACTTTCCAAATGTCTGAATCAATACATAAAAATATAAACCTATTTGGATGGGGGAGGCAAGGTTATTTTAACAACTCTATATAAAGTTTACTTTTAAGGCCCAAGCCAGAATTAATCTCACAATTTCTACAGGAGGAGAATATTAAATGTACCCTTTTTATCATAAAGCTAACATCAATGTCAGCTTATATGTTAGAGTTACAGTGCTATTATAACTAACAATTCTAAGGCACTATAGAATGTATTTTGACTCCAAGTGTCTTACTTGTTCTAATGACTCTATGTTCTATATGTGGCAGGGACAATGTCATATTCATCTATGTATATCCAAGGCCTAGCTCTGTAGAAAAAATACTAAAGGCAAAAATGAAAGTTACAAAGCAGAGACATAAACCTGACCAACGCTTTCAGAAATCACTTTTCTGTCCCCCCAAATCCCAGCAGGAAAGATAAGACACTGTCGCCTTCCTGAGGTTGAGTCAGGTCTTTACCCCAAGACTCCGCGAGCCATGTAAAAGAGGGAGTCACTTCTGCAACTTCTTTCTGCTTTCTGAGGATAGAGGCAGCTGAACTAGCTGGTCTTTGATGCCTCTTCAAATTTTAATAGTCTGTGGCTCTAATACATGATTTTCTAAAGTTCATATCCCCCCCCATTCACAGAATTATATACCTGTATTGCCAACTAATCCACTGTAATTCAATTTCAAGATTTTAAAAGTTCTTCAAGTGGCACTAAAAGTACTAATTTCTTGTTCAAGAGAAATGACAGCAATCTATGACCTACTGACCCAAGAGTCAGAGAATAGGCATATGCAGTTTTAAAAAGATGGGATCATCTTGCAACACATTTTGATGTACCACTCCCTATTAGAGCTATATGTAGTTCATATATTTATTATAGTTATATAACTATGGAATTATATAAGAATGAAATCAGAATTAATATAATTTCTGCAGAAAGGAGAACAATACTAAAATCTATTAGTAATTCATATTATATTTATTACATATAAATAAATATTCCGTTACTTAATGCCGATAGAGATGACATCTTTCTGGTTTCAGATTCCTTTGCTCACACTGAACTCTCCTTATATAGGAATGAATGGGTATGTAATGAGATGGTTGTTAGACTGGTAAAGTGGCAAACATTCAGATTATTTTCTGACTAAATCAAGAGAAACTATCTTTCTCTTATTAGTTCAGAGTTTATTTCCTCAAATTACCTGCTTTAATTTAATCTGTGTGCTGGTTGTTAGCAAGTGGATGTTTAGCGAGGGCAACAGCTACATGGTGACACTAAACATTAACCTTCCCAAACTGCAAAAACGAAAAAGATAACAGCCTTGAGCAAAGGTCGTGCTCTATTCATTCCGTTATTCTCACTGAATTTCTGCACATCTTTGGAAGGGAAAAAACGACAGTAAAGTCTTTTGGCACTTATTCTTGCTCCAAAGGCAGGTAGTTTCTGCGACTCGACCGACCCACAATTCGTTCCCAAATCTTCGGAGAGCAGGGCTGTGTGAGTGGAGAGGATTACACCACCAAGTCATCAGCGCTCCCCAGGGGTCCCGCTCACCTGGCTCCTTACAGGAGTGTGTGTGTCACCTGTTCTCGCCCCCGCGCGCTCGGGCGGGAGGGCTGCGCAGGGGGAACGCGGCTCGCCACCTAGCACGCCGGGCGTCTGGGGGCGACACCCGGGCTCCGCATTCGCGCGGACCGGCTGGCCCTGCAGGGGGCGAGGAGCAGGCTAAGTAGGTTCGGGGTTCCGGAACCCCGGGCGTCGGGAGAGGAGTGAGGGAGCTCACGAAGGCTGCGCCCTGGCAGAGCGCGGGAACGGCACCCGTTCGGGTACGAGCACCCTCGTGCGCCCGTGCTGCCAGGGCAGAGTTGCGGCATTGGACCCCCGAGGGTCTCTGACCGGGGGAGACCCCGCTTCCAAGGACAGGGAATCCCGCAAGGGTGCGGCCGGCGCCGAGGGGCAGAAAGCGGGGCTCCGCGCGGCTCCCGCGCCAGGAGAAGGCAGCCGCCTCCGGGGCGAGCAAAGTTGCTTCCTGCGGAGCTGGCATCCAACTTTCGCTTCCCGATTTAGCCCCGGGAGCTCGAAGCTGCAAATAACCGGGTGCGCGGGGGGTGAGGCGGGGAGGCCAGCGGCAGCGACACCTTCCCGCAGCGCCTTACCTGGCTCCTTCCAGGCGCCGAGCCAGGCGGCGATGGCCAAAGTTTGGGGCGGCAGCGGCGGGGCGCGCGGCACACGGGCTCGACGGGCGCCCCACTCGAAACCCTCGGCTGGCCGATGTCCAGATGCTCCCAGGCGGGTGCCGTGTCCCGGAGCTTGCCGCGGCTTTGACTAAAATAGGCATCGCGGCGCCGGCGGCCGGGGCTGGGGCCGCATCGCGCACGCGCCCGCCGCCCCGGCGCCCCCGGCGGGCGGAGCCCGGGCCTCGGCCAGGACCTCCCGGCGCGGCTGCTCGGGTTGGTCCGCCGCGGCCGCAGCGCCGCTAGTTTACCTCACGGTTTGTTCCCCCTCGCCCCCTCTCTGCCTCGAGAGTCTTTCCCTGTGTGGGCAGGAGAGGGGCGCGGGCGGCGTCTTGTACCAAAGACGGCACACGCCAGCTCCTCCTGACGGGGAGGACTCGAGCACTTGGGTCTCAGCAGGGAGAGAAATGAGAACGATCTAGAATCTCCATTTCCCCTCAAAGTCGAACGGCCACTCGTAGAACTTCTCTCTGGGACGCTCCAAGGCTCAGGAGGGCGCGCAGCTCCGCGCCCGAGCGTCGCGCGGGAGGCGGGCGGAGAGGTCCTCAGGGACTCGGACTTGCCGCCCTCAGGCTCCGGTAGGGGGGGCAGGCCCGCCCCTGCTGCTGCCCCGGAGGCCCCGCGGGAAGGGCTTCACACAAGCCACCGTTTGTTTTCAAAGAAGGGTACTTGGCGGGTATTTGCATTCCAAAGGCGGTGTAGGGCCCTCCTCGGAGGCGAAACTCCGCCCGAATTTGCCACGTGAATTTTGTAGATTTGGGACCATACATTGGAAAACAAGATTCGGAAGTGTGCTCCATTCAGTCTTTACTGCTTAGAGAGGACAACAGTTTTTTGGTAAGAATACCCCCCCCACCTCACCCCTCCACACGCCTCCCCTCCCCCGAAGTGCCTCAAGGTGAGGTAAATTTGTGCCCATTATTAGGATGTGTAAACTGAGGTAACAGAGAGGTCGCGTGGCCTGCTTACAGCTAGTAAGGACCTGAGCCAGGATGTGTGAATCCGGCTGTCTGATTCCGGAGATTGCTCTCCTGTTTACTAGTTACACACCTTTGGTCACCTTCTACTTCTTGCTACACTGCTGCCTATGGGGAGATGTTAAATAGAAAAAGACAAGTTGCAAGAGCGTGTAGAGTTGGGCCTCCCTGGTGGCGCAAGGGGTTAAGCACCGCACTATGAAGCAATCTGCAGCTTCTGCAAGAGTTGGAACCCCTGCCCACCATGGAGAAACCCACATGAAGCAGCAGACCTCTCCTGACTCCCCTGCTGCTCCCCTCAGCAGAGTATTTCAGTCAGTCTGCCTGTTCTGTTCCCCACTCTGTCTCTGGTGAATCCTCTCACACACAGCTCCCTCCCCCCCCCCACATCTCTGGCCTGTACCCCAGCTCTTGTATGCATAAATAAATAAATCTTAAAAAAAAAGAGCGTGTAGAGTGCCTCAACTCATCCATGATAATAAGCTCTAAATGGATACATTGGTTTCCTCAGTATAAGCTTGTAAATGATTTCAATTCCCCACCTCACTCCTTACTTCCCTTCCTGTTTTCCTTTATCTCCCTCTTCTTTTCTTCCAACTTCTCTGGCTCTTCCTCCTGTTTCTTATGCTAAATTTTCTACAATGATTATATGTTACTTTGTAATTATTTAAAAACATTTATTAAAATTAGAGAACCCAGGTTCTGCTTTTGGGAAGCCAGACTCCAGAACTTAGCAGTTATTCTCTTTACCAAACAGATAAGGATGCCATGAGGCATTTAGAGCACAGAGATTGCATAGTCTTAGGAAAAGAGCATGGGACTCGATATCCTAAGATTTGATATGGCTCTGATAGATTCCATGTTTTCTCTGAGTCTGTGTTCCACAGAGAGAGTAGACTGAACTAAACTTGAATTCCTCACTATAACCCATCTAAGGAGTAAAAGCATAATTTAATGTTTAAATTCCTTACCATGCATGTATGAATACTACAAAATTCAAAATAAGAATCTAGACAAAGAAAATTAGGGTTTGGCTCTGTTCTGCTGGTCATGGAATGGTCCTGTTGAACAATTCTGAACACTCTTTGAATTGATGCAAGGAGGTAATTTGCCCAAAAGTGTAGAATGAAAAGGATATGAAGCATAAATAACAAAATATAGGGCAGCCATTCTCTTCTGCAAAATCTCTGGTTTGCAGTTTAGATTAATATAAGCAATCATTTCTACCTCTATGGGCACCTTAGTCTGCTTTTTACTGTCTGGACAAAACACTGATGAGATTTCAAATTTAGGTAGGATAAATTTTGTGAAGATAAAACAAGACAAGAGGGAGTCAGTTATTTTAAAAGTATGTCTAGTGCCTCCCTGATGGTGCAGGGGTTAAAGACAGTGCTATGAAGCTATGGCCAGGGAGCAACCCATGTGGTGACAGCAGACCTCTCCTGCCTTGTCCCTGCTCCCCTCAGCAGTGTATTTCAGTAGATCTGCCTTTTCTGCTCCCCACTCTGTCTTTGATGAGTCCTCTCACCACCACCCTGCCCCGTATCTCTGGCTTACACCCCAGTTCTTGTATGCATAAATAAATATTTAAATAAAAATAAAAGTATATGTATAATGTTAAGTAGCATTATCTTATCTTTATCTGCCCATGGTTTATGTCAGATTTTCAGCTGTTGCTCCTAATTGAATGGAGACCACAACATGAGATGTTCTCATAGCAAATAGTTTTGGTCAAACTTGGATTATAAAATGATTTAAGTTCTTCTTTTTAAATGTTATACTAACTTTTTCATTGACCAGCGTGACAACCAGCTTTACTGACTTTTAAAAAGTGACTAAACTGGGCCTCCCCGGTGGCGCAGCGGTTGAGCGCTGGGTTGCGAAGCTGCCCGCAGCCTCTGCAGCGCCGGTTCGATTCCCGGCTGCTCCCCGGCCACCGGAGGAGGGTCCCACATGGCGCGCAGACCTCTCCTGCCACCCGCTGCTCCCCTCAGCAGTGTACCTCGGTCCTTCTGCCTGCTCTGCTCCCCGCTCTGGCTCTGGTGAATTCTCTCACCCTCCTGCGCTTCTGACTGTCCCCAGTGCATGTATAAACAAAACAAACGAATAAATAAATAAAACATGCCTCTATAAAAAAAAAAAATAAAAAAATAAAAAGTGACTAAACTGAAACCTTTTTTTTTTGAAACCTTTTAAAAAATTAATAGACATTGTTTTCTTAGAGTAGTTTTAGGTTTATAGCAGATGGAGCAGATAGTTCTCGTATACCCCTTTTGTCACCTGCTCAATTTCTCCAACTATTAACATCCTGCATTGTTATGATGCATTTATCATAAGTGAAGAGCAATTGTTAATACATAATTATTAACAAAGTTTGTATGAGGATTTTTTCTCCTGTATCCTATGGGTTTTGTCAAATGTATGATTTGCCACCTGAGGTATAAGAAGTACAAATTTGGTGTCTGTCCCCAGTTCCTGACACAGCTGTCCTAAGACCCTTATAATTTCCTTTCATTCTTTTCATCTTTGACTCTAATCCTTGACATAGTGCTCCTAAAATCATCTTAATTTCCTACTTGATGGGAGGTGATAGGGGTCTTAACATGGAGTTCCTAAGTCTCTTAGAATTTCCTGGGTGACAGGAGTTTTTTTTTGTTGTTGTTCTAGTGTGGGATCCTGGGTAGTTTCAGAATGGGAACTAAAAAATCACTAGAAATCACTAGAAAAACCAAACCCTGAATTAAAAGCTTTCAACCCCTCTCTCCATCCTCTGAGAGACAAAGGGGGCTAGAAATTGGAATAGTAATTGATCATGCCTTTGTAATGATACCTTCACAAAAAACCCCTAAACTACAGGTTGGAAGAGCTTTTAGGTTGGTAAGGTCATGGGAATTCCTGATATGTAGCCAGACAGAAGTGTGAATAACCTGGGGGCCCATTACTTGTAATCAGCATCTGATGTGGGGAACAGTCTTATGGAACTGAGTCTTTAACCTGTGGGGTGCATGCTGACTCTGGATAGTTAGTGTGAGAACTGAATTGTCTGGAGCAGTGGAAAATTGGTTGGTGTGAGAAAAAAAACCCACACATATTGTATTAAAGGTGTTGTAAGAGAACAGTGTTCTTTTAGTAGTGATATATACCTACTATTATAAATTGTATCAAGTAGTTGCACTGTCCCTTGCTCTACCTGGTTATCCCTCTCCATGCTCCCCACCCTAACTCCTGCAACCACTAATTTTTTTTTTAAAGATTTATTTATTTATTTATTTATTTATTTATTTATTTATTTATTTATTTATACAAGCACAGTCAGAAGCACAGGAGGGTGAGAGAATTCACTAGAGCCAGAGCGGAGAACAGAACAGGCAGACTGGACGAAGAAATACACTGCTGAGGGGAGCAGCAGGTGCAGCAGGAGAGGTCTGTCGCGCCATGTGGGACCCTCGCCCGGTGGCAAGGGATCAAACCAGCGCCGCAGAGGCTGTGGGCAGCTTCACAGCCCAGAGCTCAACCGCTGCGCCACCAGGGGAGGCCTGCAACCACTTATTTTTAAAACTGCCTTCATAGTTTTGCCTTTCCCAAAAATGTCATTTAGTTGTCATCATATAGTATATTGAATTTTCAGATTGACTTTATCCACTGAGCAATATACATTTAAGCTTCTTCTATGTCTTTTCGTGTCTCAGTAGCTCATTTAATTTTATCTCTGGGTTTGTTACATTGTGTAGACACACCACAGCTTATTCATCTCTCGTTTAAGGGCATCAAGGTTTCTTCTGTTTTTTTGCAATTATGAAAAAAGTTTGTATAAACATTTGTGGGGAAGATTTTGAGCAGACATGCTTTTGACCCATTTGGGTAAATACAAGGAGTATGACTGTTAGATAATATGGTTGGACTATGTTTGTTTTATGAGAAACGACTTAAAAAGATACTGCCAAACTGTCTTCCAAAGTGGCTATATCATTTCCCACTCCCACTAGCAATGAGTAAATGTTTCTTTGGTTCCACATCTTGCTGCCATATTTTATTATAGGTTTTTAAATTTTAGTCATTCAAACAGGTATGGTTTCCTTTTAAATTGACCCAGTTGGTTGTGTATTTAAAATAACCGGTTTTTGGTCCAACCACTATGGAGAGCTGTGTGGAGATTTCTGGACCTACTAAACATAGAGCTTCCATATGATCCAGCAATTCCACTCCTAGGTATTTACCCAAAGAACACAGAAACATCAATTCCAAAGAACACCTGCACCCCTATGTTTATAGCAGCACTATTTACAATAGCTAAGCTTTGGAAACAGCCCAAATGCCCAAAAATAGATGACTGGATCAAGAAGATGTGGTACATATATACCATGGAATATTACTCAGCATTCAAAAAAGATAAACACATGCAATTTGCAGCAACATGGATGGCGCTGGAAGGGATCATGCTCAGCGAAATAAGCCAAAAAGAAAAAGAAAAATACCGGATGGTCTCACTCATAGCAGGAATCTAGAAAACTTAAATAAGGGATCAGGAAAAAGAATAACTACAAGAAAGTGAAAATCAAAATCAACAAAAAACTATGAACCAGAGACACTTATTGGGGGGTGGGGGCCGGGAGGGGAGGGATTGGGGTCAGAATGGGGCATGTGCAGTTGTATGGGGGAATATAAAAATAAAATTTATTATTTAATAAAAAAAAAAGAAAAAAAAATAAAATAACCAGTTTATGCACTGGAAAAGTGTTCTTAGCTAAATAAAAGACAGGAAGCATCTCCAAGCAAAAGAGGACAAACTTTCATATAGTTGCTGTGTCCCAAGTCCTGTAGTTTAAAAAATGGTTGAAGCAATGTCTAAATATTTCTAGTAAATTCAGGGATAAGCTCCCTTTACAAAAGCTGGATTGCATTCGATTCATTAGACAATAAACTTTTACTAAAAGCTTCATCTCTTGAATGAAACGACACACAACAAAGAGTTCTGGAAAGTGACCCAGAACATGGAGAGGATAGTGAGTTGGGAAGGAAGGTGAAAGGGTAGCATCTTTGGAATTAACAGCTGAATATGAAACATAGTTTTATATTTAATGAGCTGGATGCAGTAAAATCATTATTTAAACTTTTATGATTTAGTTACTTGCTGTAAAACTGGGAAAAGAAAGTTAACAGGATTGCTTTGACCTTTAAAGACTTTGTTTTTAAAAAATACCTATTATCTTGCTCTTGGTTGCATAATAGTCTCCTCTCCCCCTTAAAGTGTTCTCCACCTGATACATGATAAATAGAAATTAATTTCAGTAATCAGAATTTCTTAGTCTAATGAAATAGCTGAAATAGCCTCTGGACACATGAAATAACTAAATTGTAGTTTCATTTTTTAATATGTTTTAAAGAGATGGAACATAGCATATGTAAAACTCCGACATTTCAAACAAAACCTGCAAATTTCAAGACTGGTATATGCTAAAATTTCCAGTGGTTTGGGATTTCCCTGGAGTAGCCAGAAATGAGATGTTGGTTTCAAAAGCAAACTCATAAAATATGCAATAATATAGATTCTAGAAAATGGGCAATTGGCAGAGCTAAGTTACAGTAATTCACCATCTTAGGGTTGGCAGAAATGTATGTGCAATGACTGTAATGTTAAAAACCAGGCTTGATAATCCTTGGTTCTTTCTCACATAGTTTTTCTTCTAAAACAGAAGAATTTTATGTGAATTATTTGTTTTAAATATTAGCAATAGCAAATGAGGCCACAGATGAGACATTTAATGGGATTTCCTAATCTTTCAGGAAATTATTTCAAAGAGACAGAATTTATTATGAATAACCAGGTATAATAGAATCACATTTTTAAAAAGCATGGCAAGAAGATGCAAGAAGTGTCTCTGAATATCCACTCAATTTCCAAAGAAGTTCAAAAGCAGGGGGAAAGCTGGGGCCAGGTTAGATCCTCAAAACCAAACTGGATGCAGGGCAGAGGCAAATAGTTCCAGAAAGACAGGTTCTAAAGTCTGGCAATCCAAGTGATGACCTCTCTTATTTTTTTGTTCTTTTCCCTTTGGGAATTCCTAGAAACTCACAGAAGCTTGAAACCTGCCTATGAATTCCAAGTTAAGCACTTCTGCTTTTAGAGAAGAGATCACAACAACCCCTGAGTTGCAGAGACCGAAACTTTAAAAGGTACTGTCCTTTTTAGTATGTAGGTAACTTATTTATATGAGATAATCAGTGGTTAGAAAAGGAACACTTATTAATGATTGAAAAATAACTTGAAAATTCCTAATGTGAAATTTGATGGTTTAGATAAGAGTTTGATTGAAAATGAAGCCATGGAATAACTTTTCATCTCTTATCTGGTGAAAGCAGAACTTTTAATCATACTATCTACTGAGCAATATCATTCTGATTTGCAATTTATCTTCAAAAAAGGACTAGTTTTGGAGGTAAATGTGAGACCTGATAATAGCCAGCCTGATAATTAACATAGAGCTGGCAACAAAACCCAAAGCAAGGCATTATAAAGATGGAATAATAAAATCAAGTTGTGAATAATGCCACTGCCATCCAGCATTAATTGATGTGCAAAAGCATGAAGAGTTCCCAGGAGAAAAGAATTATTTAAATGCAAATTTTTATTATTACTACTGCTTAAATTGTTGTAATAAATTCATGAAAATAAGACATCTTTCTAGCTTAATGCAAATATAAACCCTAATAAAATATTTATAAGCCACATACCAACAGTTTTATCATTTGGCATTTAAACTGGTAAACAAAACAAAACATTTCTTCAGTCCAAGAGCAGACCTATTCAGTACAATTTAGAACCACACAAAAGAATTCTGATGATATTTGGTTTGAAAACTATAGAGACCTCTGCATACCTCTGCAGGAGATAAAAGGTCATACTTTGAAAGGCATGACTTTTAGGGTCATTCTCTTTGGCAAATTGGAAGAATAGAAGCACTTTGGGTAGCTCTTTTTCTGACAGGTGACCATTTTGGTTTACATGCTACATCTAAAATTATTTTTATGCATATCACTATGCAGTTTTACTGCATATCACTACTTGGGGATTTCTTAATATCTTTTTATATGAACTTCACCACTTTAAGTGTGAAGAAAAAGTGTAGTGAATATAATGTTGCAGCACAAACTAAAACTGGAACACCAAGGCTAACAAGAAGCAGGATTATTGCACCAGTGCTGGCTCACTGGATTCACATCCCAAGGCTGAACCCCATTTGCAGGAAGTTATGGTCTTATATACACTTTTAGTTTCTACAAGGTTCTGGGTAGGTTTGCAAATCATGGTTTTACATGGTCAGCTATGACATGATCACATACAAGATATGACATGATCGCCTTGTATACCAGGTATACCTGGTATACTTTGTATGATCACATACCTGGTATATATGTGAATTGTATACCAGGAAGTGAGCTGCATACCAAGAAGTGAGTAAAAGGTTAGTTAAAAGTTAGCTGTCACAGGTCCATCTTGCTTCAATGTAAGTTCAGGAAATGACCGCTAAAGCCTTAGAGCATTCCAGTGTGAATCAGGAAATCATGTGACTGTCTAGTGAAGAAATAAAACTTCTTATAATGTTGTGTGGGAAACAAATATAATAGAAAATATTACTATTAATGACCATTATAAGATGACATATGATGAAATCATTAAAAATAGCTTGGCACTTAACACATTTGTAATGAAAATATGTAGGCATGTGATTCCTGTATCTTTTAATGTGTTATTACAGATATGTGATTCTCCAGAATAATAACCCCCTACAATGGCTTTTATCATTTGCTACCCCTTATATATTTATGCACAGCACATCCTAAATTACTATGGTCAATAGGTTCTTGGAAAGTTGGACTTTAGGCAAAATGATGTATAACTAAATCAGGTCCTCATTTAATAATGTCCTTTCATTCAACAATGGCCAGAATTTTTTCCCCATAATCACCTATAGGCAGTTCCCACAGTCCATTGTGTTGCCTCCCTACTTTCTTCCCACTCCTTTCCCTCCCCTTTTCCCTTGGTAGCCTCAGTTCTATAGTCAGATTTCTAGGGTTTGTTGTTAGTGTGGGTTCATCTGACCCTTTGGTTTCTCTATATTACACATATAAGTGACACCATCTGATCTTTTGTCTTTTCCTTCTGATTTACTTTGCTTAGCATAATCTCTTCCAGTTCCATCCATGATGTATTTTAGCAAATGACAAGAGTTTATCTTTTTGATCACTTAGTCATATACATACACAATGTAATATGTATACCACATCTTCCTGATCCACTCATCCACTCCTCTGTATTTGGGCACTTAGGTTGTTTCCATAGCTTTGCTATTGTAAATTGTGCTATAGTAAACATAGGAGTGTATGTTTCCCTTAATTAGTGTTTTTGTATTCTTTGGGTATATACCTAGGAGTGCAATTGCTGGGTCATATGGTAGATCCATTTGTAATATTTTGAGTCACTTCCATACTGTTTTCCATAGGCAGTGGACTAGTCTACATTCCCACAACAGTGTATGAGGGTTCCTTTTGCTCCACATCCTCACCAATACTTGTTTCTGATCTTTTTGATATGGGCCATTCTGACTGGTTGTGAGGTAGTTTTTTTATTGTGGTTTTGATTTGCATTTTCCTGATGATAAGTGATGATGAACACTTTTTCATGTTCCTGTTGGTCATCTCTGTCTTTGGAAAAGTTTAACCCTTCTGCCCCATTTTTGATTGGATTATTTGTTTTTGTTGAATTGTTTGATTTTTTTTTTTTAAGATTTATTTATTTATTTATACAAGCACTGGGTACAGTCAGAAGCGCAGGAGGGCGAGAGAATTCACCAGAGTCAGAGCGGGGAGCAGAGCAGGCAGAAGGACCTAAGTACACTGCTGAGGGGAGCAGCGGGCGGCAGGAGAGGTCTGCACAAATATTTTCTCCCCTTCAGTAGGTTGCCATTTTGTTTTAATGATGGTTTCTTTCACTGTGCAGAAACTTCTTTGTTTGATGTAGTCTTTTTTTTTTTAAGATTTTATTTATATAAGAACTGGGGTACAGGTCAGAGGCACGGGAGGGTGAGAGAATTCACCAGAGACAGAACGGGGAGCAGAACAGGCAGATTGACTGAAATCCACTGCTGAGGGGAGCAGCGGGTGAGACAGGAGAGATCTGCTGCCATGTGGGTCACCACCCTGGCCAGCGATCAAACTCTGCCGTGGCTGAGGACAGCTTCATAGTGCTGTGGCTTAACCCTTTGTGCCACCAGAGAGGTCCCTCATGTAGTCTTGATTGTTTATGTTCTCTTTTGTTTTTCTTATGCTGGAAACAAATCCACAAACACATCTCTAAAGTGTGTTTTGTCTATATTTTCTTCTATGTATTTTATGATTTCAGGTCTTATATCTAAGCTTTTTATTCATTTGGAGATGATTTTTTGTGTATGGTGTAAGATAGTGGTCTACATTCATTCTTTTGCCTGTGACTGACCAATTTTCCCAACACCATTTATTGAAGAGGCTTTCCTTGCTCCAATCCAATATATATTTTTGGCTCCTTTGTCATGGATAACTGGCCATATAGGTGTGGGCTTATTTCTGGGATCAGTTCTATTCCATTGATCTGTGTGTCCTGTTTTGTCCCCGCTCTGACTCTGGTGAATTCTCTCGCCCTCCTGCGCTTCTGACTGTACCCAGTGCTTGTATAAATAAACTATACAACTATAGCTTTATACTATAGTTGAAGCCCATGAGGGATTACTTTTAAATGATTGGCTAAATCAGAAGAAACTACTTTTAAGTGGCAAGATCAAGTGTTTTCTGTCAATATTGGAAAGGAGATGGGAGAGCCAGAGATCACTGACCAGTTAAAAGATTGTGTGTTTCACATATATCTGGTGAGCATCTTCTCAATTTATGCCAGCTGCACATTGTATTCATTGTTTTTCAAAAATAACTTAATGAGCATTTGCACATTTACTCATTGGACCAAGGATGCTTTTTGCACAGAAAAAAATAATTATAATTGAAGTATGCAAACTGCTTTGGGTGAGGGAGAGGAGTTTCTGAGCTATATACTTTTGAGAAAAATTAAACACGCAGATCAGTCTAAACTAAATAAGGTTGCAAATTTTCAACATATAGAGTAATCTTGGAACCTGAAAAATAATAGCTATGTGTTTTGAACAAGTACTACTCAAACTCATTTCAACAATATCAGCAAGACATATTGCTTTGAAAATTATTTAAGAAATAAAAATTCTGTATCAAGGGAAGAAATGACACTATATTACAGATTTTGTATTTTATTTCATGATAAAACTACTGATGGCACTGCATAATTGAAGTCAAATTTGGGGGAGATTCAGGAACAGATGCAATTACTTTCCTTCTACTCAACAAATATTTACTAAGCAGCTACAAAGTGCCAGGCACAGTTCCTAAAAGATGACCATAGATGGGTAGGGAAGTTTCAAAATATAATTCCCTTTCTTAGGGAAACAGATACTGTGCTTGTGCCTTGGTTAAGCTTTTATCTCAGATGAACCAGTTTATATCCCACAGTACTACCCTATTCTTCAGAAACTCCAACTTACATCAAACCAAAAAATATCTTCTGTATCTTGGTGATCTCATCTGCTACCATTTGAAGAAACTTCAGTTTTCAAAAAGTTTCATTGTATCTAAGTTTTCTCTTAGAAAAGAGAGAAAACAGCACTAGAAGGGACACTGAATTAACTTACCTGTAACATAAGGGGAGGTGGTTGTGGTAGGTAAAGCTTGAGGGTGAGATTTACTAAGCTTCCCAATAAACTTTTTGGAGTGATCTCCAGTGAGCCATGGAAATATCTGAAATGCAGCTGGACAGATGCAGAATTTAAAGACGTTATTTAAAACTGCATCAAAGAGGGGCCTCCCTGGTGGCGTGAGGGGTTAAGACGCAACCTATGAAGCTATCCGCAGGCTGTGCAGCACGAGTTTGATCCCCCTGCTGGCCAGGGAGCAACCCACATGGCTCAACAGACCTCTCCTGACTCGCCCGCTGTTCCTCTCAGCAGTGTACTTCGGTCAGTCTGCCTGTTCTGTTCCCCAGTCTGTCTCTGGTGAATCCTCTCACCCCCCACACTTCTGGCCTGTACCCCAGCTCTTGTATGCATAAATAAATAAATCTTTTTTAAAAAAAAAACCTGCATCAAAGAAGCTTGACCAAGCTTGACCATCATATAAACCAGTTATTTTTTTTAAACCTTTTTTTTATTATTATTTTTAAGATTTATTTATTTATTTATACAAGCATTAGGTACAGTCAGAAGCACAGGAGGGTGAGAGAATTCACCAGAGCCAGAGCAGGGAACATAAAAGGCAGACTGATGAAGTACACTGCTGAGGGGAGCAGCAGGCGGCAGGAGAGGTCTGCGCGCCATGTGGGACCCTTGCCGGCGGCTGGGGATCGAATTGGCGCTGCAGTGGCTGTGGGCAGCTTCGCAACCCAGTGCTCAACCGCTGCGCCACTGGGAGGCCCTAAGCTTATACTTATTTTAATGGAGTTACATTTAATGGCACATTTCACTTGTCAACCATTTTGCAGCTCAAGCTTGTTTCTAATAATTTGGAAGAAGGATTGATGTTTGGATAATGTTCCTCAATACTTTCATTAACAGATTATGTATCACTAGCATTTTGGCTTTGAGGTCTTTCAATTCAGATTGGGGACATTTTAGTTCTCGCCCTTATTTATGTCCCTTGGGACCATCATCAGGAGATGGCCAGTATAGTGCGAACAATGCAAGTACACTGACTTTCCTTGACTGTGATTCACTGTTTCTAACCTTCATCCATAAAATGGGATTCTTCCAAGGCACAAGCAAATGAAATCATTTGTAGGCACAGGCTTTGTAAACTGTTGTGTTAAAGAGATATAAGATATTGTTTGGTAATTAATATAACTTGGGAGATAATTTTATATTTAATGCATGCTAATCTCAACTTAGATGACTCAGAACATCTGATGTTATATCCAATGGAGCTAAAGTCCTATAATAAATTATGTTACAACATTATATTTGGAATCCTAGAAACAAAATAAAATTACATTTAGTTGGATCACCAAAACTTGAAATAAAGGGAAAAAATATAGTTCAAAAACATCAGCTCTTAAAGAGAAAAATGTTCCCTGTCAATCTTTAATAGCTAGTGGGTTTTAAAACCAGTCAAATTTAGCATAATAATAAAACGTCAAATCTATGTTCAAATCATGCTGATATTATATGCAAATGTACAACCTAGTATGAAAATGATGGTAATACTCATAGTGAGATGACTAAGAACTAAACTAACTATTATTTCATTTTTTTCACATCTCTTCATTGTAAGATTTTTGGTCTTGAAATAATACACATAACTATCAAATTAAACATTATTTTATTATAATAGGTCTGTATGATACTGATATTTATTTGTATTTTTACTGATATGTATATGTTAAATTATAGTAGAATGAAGAAAATAATAGAATTAATTGGGCCCATTGATTTATATAATTATTAAAAAAACTATTATCATCTATTAAAAGTAATATTAATTTGTGAACACTATTTCTGAAGGTTAATTCTTCTTTAACAATGTGAATTTTAATGAAACGTGGAATAGTTAGAAAATGAAATCCAATCCCACATATATATGTTACTCTTTGTCAAACCAGAAGTCTCAAGTATACATAATGTTGTATAATGTGTTACTGTGTTGCTGTTATAAATATGTGTGCTCTCTGCCTACTACATATTTCATATGACTCTTGCCAGCTTAAATGAGGGATTTCACTTTGTAACAGCTCTGTCAAATCAATTCTGCTTTCTGGTTCTGTGCAGTGTAACAGTATGACATCCAGATGAGCAGAGAGCAAAAGAATTTCCTTCTGCTCCTTAATTAAAGAGGAGAGAAATCCATAAGCATTTTAACCCATAAGCACTCAGAGAGCATCAAGCCCCTCAAAGGCAGTATAATGTCAGTACCTTGAGTTCCTAAGGGTGCAGAATCCAGGGCAAATCATACAGGTTCCTTCTCAGATTTGCATAGAGGTCAAATCAGGTTCAAAGGAATAGCACCCCCACCCCAGCCACCAGAGGTTGGGAAGCCCCTAAATATCCAAAAGTACAAACTGCAAAAGAAGCCTGCAGTCTTTGGACTTGCCTTGGTGACTGGGGTGAGGGTGTTTTTGGTTCATTTTATGCCAAATCTACTTCCTTTCCCCTGAGCCTCTTCTCAGTGTCTTTCCTGCCTGTGAGATTTAGGACAGAAAATCACAAAGAAATCGCCCCAATTCCTTCAAGTCGTAGGGACAATGCTTGGCCAAGGCTGGCTTCCTGGGAACCTGACTTGTGTAGTCACAAAGGGCCCCAGGCTCACAAGAGCCTGGAACTTTATATAATGCTCTACTGTCTTGGTCTGCATATTCTCAATTCTCATTTACTTATGATTTGGTATACAAAATCATAAAACATTTTTAACACAGGAAAGCAATCATCTTTGATAAAAGAGAACTGAAGGGATTTAGGGCTGGAAACAATTAAGCTGAGCCCAATTTTTTAAAAGGAAATTCAATTTTAAGTGCACCATGATGTTGTACATTAGAGGTACTTTCCCAGGATATCAGTGGTTTCTTTTCTTCTGCATTGATTAGAGTATTTTGAGATTATAAAGTGTGGCTTGCTAGATATTGCATACCAAACAGAGTAGCTACATAGAGGTCACTATTGGGGTTTTAATTTTTTGTTTTTAAAGATAAAACCTGAGTGCAAACGAAGGTACTGGAGAATGCTATCCCTCTTAATACCAAGGGAACTTGCCAGTCCTCCATGAAAATGTGGAGATGGTGAGGTTTCAGCTTTCACAGCATCTCTTTACCCTTCTTTCAGCATCCCTTTACCTTGTTAGCTTTGTACCCTTCCCTTCTCACTCTAAAAGTGGTTGGGTTTCTGGAAAACTTACATATAAATGCTCCCTCTGCCACATCATATGAGCAAAAAGATCTACATCCTTTATTTGTGACTTTGTTCTCAGTTGACTTTTATGGTTAGACAGCTATCTGATAACTAACCCCTGTTAAAGTATTAGCTGGTACTAATTGAAAGTCTGATTTCTATCTGGGATACCCTGCATTTTAGTATTTAATGTCACAAAATCTCAAAGACTCAAAGGATTTCTCCCATTGTGAAGCCCCCTAGTCAGCCAGTGGGTGCTTTCTATAGGCCTTCAGTTGTACCAGGCAGAGAGCTGCTACTGCATCTGTTCATGACAACCATGCATGAGACAGAAGAAACCCACTCTATTTCTTTGCTTCATGCCAAACTTGAATAGCTCAGTAGCTCATCCAGACTAATGATTCAGACCTTGTCACACTGTCCCACATCCAGCAGATGCTAACATACAAAAAAAGTAATGTACTTTACATAACTCCACTACTTCTTCCCCCATCCTCCTTGCTTTCTTTCCTAGGTCATTGAGAAAATAGAAGCAATCATGAGAAAACTTTCTCAAGCTCCCATCGTATCTCTCACTTGCCAGAAAGTGCACATTATGTATTCTGCTTTCTCTTCTTATAATTAATTGTCCCTGTTCCTGCTTTAGTTCACTGGATCCATCGTCACTCACTTACTCAAGATTATCACTCCAGCAATTCAGTTTCTCTTCTGGATCGTTCCCATCACCATGAAATATGCTATTATTTCCCTTGTCTTAAAAAAAAAACATTCTTTCTCTTGACACCACCTTTATTTATTTCCCTTTATTTAAAAAATCCTTGAAAACTTATACATGTCTTTCCAAATTCTTGCCTCTCATTTCACTTCAGCCGACTAGTTGTTTTAATTCCTGGTTACTCCATAAAAACTACTTCTGTCAAGTTCATCAATGACCTCTGTCCTGGTCAAGCTCTGAGCTCCTATGACCTGACCTGCAGACTTACTTGGGACTGTTCACTGCGCCCTTCTCCTTAGAGCACTTTCTTGACTTGGCCTCTAGGACCCCACACTTCTGATTTTCTTCCTACTTCACTTTCTACCTTCTTGGGTCCTTTAGAAATTCTTTCCCATCTCCTATCCTCTTAACAGTGGAGTGGTCTTGAACCATTCTTCTTCTGAATCCATACTCCTTCCATTGGCCTTCTCATTTGGCCTCATGGCTTTAAATATCATCTATGCAAAATACTCCCAAATCTCCATCTCCAACCCAGACCTTTCTTTCTCTTGAACTCTAGACTCATCCAACTATCTACTCTACCTCAATGTCTAGTAGGCATCTCACACTTAACACAGATCTTTCCAAGTCCACATGTGTGCCCCCAGGCCCCCAATCTAGTCTCAGCAGGCTAGCCAAAGTGATCCTATTAAAATTAGGGCAAAATGTAGTGCTTATTCTGCTCTAGCCTGGCTGGCCATCTAGCTCCTCCAGGGACAGGCAACCTTGCTTCTGCCTAAAAGCCTCCTCCTCATTTGGTTCTTTCCTCTGCTGAACTTGCTCCTCCTCTAGATATCTGTGTGATTGTCAGATCTTTGTTGAAACATAGCCTTCTTACTCAGGCCTTCCTTGACCACCCTATTAAAAATTTCAGTGTCCTTCTCTTTCCACCCTCCCTGATTTATCTTTTTCCTGGCACTATCTTTTTCTAATTCTAGGTTTTTATGACTTATCACCTGTTTCCCTTCTTTTTTTAAAATTTATTTATTTATTTATACAAGCACTGGGTACAGTCAGAAGCGCGGGAGGGTGAGAGAATTCACCAGAGCCAGAGCGGGGAGCAAAGCAGGCAGAAGGACCAAAGTACACTGCTGAGGGGAGCAGCAGGCGGCAGGAGAGGTCTGCGCGCCATGTGGGAACCTCCTCCGGTGGCCGGGGAGCAGCCGGGGATCAAACCGGCGCTGCAGAGGCTGCGGGCAGCTTCACAACCCAGTGCTCAACCGCTGTGCCACAGGGGAGACCCTCACCTGTTTCCCTTCTTACCAGAATGTAAGCTCTATGAGGAAAGGGATTTCTGTTTCCTCAGTGCCATACACCTTCGTTACAGGTGTGATTTATTTTCCTACCAAAGAACATGGCCTGCACCGGATCTTCATAAAACCCATCTCCCTAAGATAGGTATCAGATCAGTGACTGGGCCTCCATCTCTAAGCTTTTCTTTACAAAGCTGAAAGAAAAATGGCTATAAGGCCGGATCAGGTGTTTGTGTCAAGGGCGGATCTTTCACTGAGTCCAATACAGTCAAACCCCTCCCTATTGCCCTTCAGCTGAACATGTGAAATTGAAATGCTGTGCAATATGTTTAGTGTTTGCTCACAGGTATTATTTTTACTAGGTAATTGCTATGCAGCTTTGTTTTCCGCTAATTGCCTCTTTTTAAATATTATTGTATAATTAAACTGATGAATTACTTGTAGTAATAGAATAGTCTTCAAGATTGGCACATTATCATCTCTTACATTTATTCTGCTTTCTAGTCATGTTAAATAGTTTTACATTTAAAATAGATATTTCCTGCCCATCAAAATAGTACATCTTGCTTTCATCAGAGGTTATAGCAAAAAGTGAATTCTGGAAGTGCTGATGTGGACAATCGCCAACCCATTCTTATACCGAAAGTATCTGTGGGCTGCTTCTTAAGATGCGATGCTCAGCTCAGAAGGGTAAGGAAACAGGTTTGAATAAAACTGAGAAAATAGTTACGAATGCAAAATTTCATTCTCCCAGTTCTGATGCAGGAAAGGGCAAACTGGTCTTAGTTATTCATCCCCATTATTCCAATAAGAAATACATGAAAAAATTGTAAAATTTATTTACAATGCAGAAGTTGAGATGAATAAAACAGCTGGCAATGGCACCTTGCTGATGAGTTTGCTTTATAAAAATATTAGTGAGCTCAATTTTCTATATTTTGCTTTCATTTGGGGAATGATGAAGAATGTCTTTTTGTAATTATAAAACTTCTGACATCAATATCATTGATCACAATGCCGCCGGGAATTCCGAAAATGTTCAGTGAGGGGTGATTTGGGCATTTTTGGACTTGACATTTGATAAAAGTTGGGTAACCGAATATCATAGTGGTATCTTTTTCCTACGTATACCCTGTCATTCAAGGCGTAGAGTTTATCTGCAATGTCACTGCCAATTAGAACTGAAAACAGGCGGGAGATGTAGCGATGCTGAGCAAAGAGTAAATATAATTTCTTTCTCCTCCAAGACACGTATCGACAGTCAGTTTCTGCTGTGAGGGTTACCTGAAAAAACAAAAACAAAAATAAAACCCTAAGACCACATATAAACAAAAATTGGGAAGCAAGGAAAATCCTGTCACTTTTTCTTGCTCCCAATTTTAAGTGACTTTCATTTGCTGCTTTTTTTAGATGAAAAAAGTCTGCTGACCTACAATATACAAAATGTATTATTACATGTAATTTTAGAACATGAGTAATCAGAATGTTGTGCCAGTCTCCACTTCATCTGCTTTCTAAGTTCAGGGATCTATATTTTACATTCTTCTGAAATGAGAGCAGTGTGATATTAAAAAATAGTGAAGTTAGCTAATGTGGAGAAGTATTTCTAAGTCAATTCTGAAGACTATGGTCCTTTAACCTTAACTCAATTTTTGTAGTACAAATAGAATTTATTAAATTTATTATATATTATTTATTAAATTTATTAATAGAAAATATTTATTTTCCATAGGTATATGAATTTTAACATACCCCTATATTACATGTACTAACTTACAGGAAAAGTAATTCACAAGAAAACCACTGCAATGATCATATTTCAAAACAGATGTAGCAGCAGATTAGCAAACTCAACATTATATTTGCTAGAAAACAACTCCATCAACATTTAAAATTTTTTAATCACTTATTTTGTCTAAGAGCAGATTTTTCCTATTGGTGTTTTTCTAAATGTTATACTGGCAGTTTTTAGCTGGCAGTCAAACCTCAATGAACTATGTTTTAATTCCCATATCTATGCAGTTAAAAAAAGGGGAATTTAAGAATATTTATCATAGACTCCTTTCTGTCATATATATTGCCCATTCTTCTTGTTGCTGGACCTATAAAGTTAAATGAATCAGTAAGAGTCAAATGGAATTTGGAAGTCATACATGCTGCAAAGCATACTCTAGAGTTAAAAATAAACTATTCCTGCAACATGTGCTAGTTTGCTTGCCTATTTGTTTGTTTTTAAACAAGCATTGTTTATCTCTTTGGAAGAGGCAGTATTCACTGTATGGTCTGGTTATCCCTTACCTGAAAAATGCCTTCCTCTGTGGGTCTCAGTGAATCCCATTCAGGAGAATCCAGGAACTGGAAGGGGAAAATGTAATGCAGAAATTCTCCATCTACTGTCACTCGCATCCTACCCAAACACAAGGAACATCATTTATGAGGGAAGGAGAAAGCAAACATAATTGTGGGCAATGGGAGGGGGCAATATTTCAGATTTCTGATGACCTTTTTGGCTCTTAAAATTTTGAAGGGTAAAAAATTAAATTCATACATTACAATAAGTGACAAAATCTCCTCTAAGATTCATGCACTGATGTTCTTCACAGTTAGGATTCTGAAATATTAGGTGAAATTCATCAGAAAATTCATCAAGCTATACATTTATGTGTCTATATTTCAACAAAAGTTTTATTGCACTTAATCAGAATTTAAATTAGGCAGAGCACTGAAGAACATAAAGTAGTACCCTTATAATTATATAAATATCTCTATAATAAACTGTAACCTTTTAGAAAATATGGGTAATTATATTATTGTTTCTTTCTCCCCCCAAACTTTTTGTTTTCAAAATTTAGATTCTTTCTCTCATATTATACACATATATCAATATATGTGTGTTGTATATATATATATATATATGTGTATATCTATCTATCTATCTATCTATAAATAAGTGAAGTGTGCCTTCCCTCCCCTTAGCATGTGGGCTAGAATTTATTGAAAAAAACTGATCATGAAATTTAAATCTTCTCTATTATTTAAAAGAATGCCCTATCATTGTTTAGATTTTACATGTACTACTTTGTATTCCATTAATTCTATTAATTTTATTAATTCAAGCTGGCATCATCCTCTTCTTGACTTTCAGTGATCAGCTTGAAAACAAATAGCATGTCCACATCAATCAATTCATACATTTGATTTCTAAGACTATCAAGGCTCTGGACTATTTCCTGCTTAAAGGAAATAATACCATGTATTCTAAATGCTTATATTCATGACTCATGTCAAAGACTCTCTTGAGCCTCGGAGCACTAACTCTACACAGTACTATGCTATACTGAGATAGAAAAATGTAGCCAAAAGAAACACAAACTAATAACTAATATGAAAGGAAGACATGCAAGAACCAAGACTACAAACCTTCCTGAAACAAGCAGTGAGAGTTTATCAATGGAGGTCTTCCCTTGCATGGCATAACAGTGCTCCTTTTCCAAAGTAACCACTTCAGAGCTCAAAGCAATGGTTCTGAAGACAGGCATAGAGGTCCCCAGAGGCTGGAAAATGGAGCTGTACAACAGCTGGAATTCTCGGGCAAAGGTTATGCTGTGAACTTGATAGGCAATATGAACAAACTGCATGAAGCAGATGACAAACAGTATAAAATTCCAGGAAAATATGTCAGCTGCACAGACATCTACCCAAGCCCAGACAGCAGAGCAGAGAAAACCCAAGCCCAGTAAACTGAAGACATAGAGGAGCCCAAAGAATCCACTGCCACCCATGAAACCTACTACAAATAAAATACTGGCAAGGTGATAAATGGCTCCTTCAGCCTCTTGCTTCCACGTGGTACAGACTGGGTGTTCATCTATTAGGTTCTTCCATAAACTTGAATTTCTTTCCATGGTTGTTTTATCATTTGATTCACTTTTCAGTTGAAATTAGATGATACTAAAGCCAGTCATTAGGTCCTTTGCTTTTCCATCATCAGCTTTGTTCAGTCTTCACAAAATCAGAGAAAGTCCGAACACCTGTGATTAAGGGTTTGGCATATAGGGATCTTGAAAAGCTAAGACTCCCATGCTATTTTTTTAAGTTCATCTGAACTCCTGATTTAGATCTTGTCCACAAATATTTTGCAGTTTCCTGTGGGGGAAATAAGGGATCTAATTAAACAAGAGGAATTGAGGTCTATTTGATGAATTGATGGTATTACTTATGCCAAGTTGACATTTTTTCTATGAGTTAGAATATTTAAGTATAAATGCTGTCAAAATGGTAAATTTCCAGAATATAAAAAGTATATTTAGTTATATTTATTAATAATAAATTATTTACAGAAATTTTAGTATTTGTTAGGATTAGCTAATGGCATATTTTTCAAGGAAGCTAAGTGCTATTATCAATCTCTTGGGATCTGTGACTAGCAGATTCATAGGCTGTTTCCAAAGATACTGAGGCAGAATCTTTGAGGACGGGTCCTGTGAGCTGCTATGTTGAACAAGCTCCTCACATGGCTTTGATGCATCAGCCCATGGCCCTCCATCCTTTAAGAGATACTGTTTGACAATATAATTCAGTCTTCACAGATGAAAAATGTGAGGCTCAGAGAGGCCAATTAACTTCTCCCAGGCCACACAGTAGTTGGTGACAGAGTAGAACTTCAGCTCTGGAGCCTGAATGTTGGCTCCATTATGTGGCCACCCATGGAAGATATCAACTTAGGCACTTTGAGGAGCCCAAATAAATCAATAAACATAAGAAAATATAATTATAGGGTCTGATTTTTAAGGGTGCTGTGAAAATGTTTAGTAAATTAGATTGAAATTGAGAAATAGAATTTCAGTTCTAATTTAGAGGCTATTTCAGGTTAAAGGTTGCATCTATATAACTAAATAAACAATATTAAAATTCCTGCTACTTGCACATTAATTTACCAGATGGTTAAAAATGTTACCGACTTGTTCCTCTGCACATATATGCTCTACCCTTTCAGACATATGGTAAAAATGCTAATATGTTATCTGAGTCAGGAGAGAATTAACCATGACGACAGAGCTGTAGGATATGTATCATTTACCATCAGGTTTCCTAACCAATAAATGGTTTCAGTGTGAGACATTCATTAGATTGATTTGTGTGTGTGTGTGTGTGTGTAACCATGTACTTATTTTTTATATCATAGCTGATTTTTGTACAATATTTGATTTCTCCTCTCAGGTCCCCATAATTCTACCACCAGTATAACAACATTCAAAAGACTTGATCTTGTGTGCTATATTTAGTGTTTTTATTTTTGAGATATATTATTTCTAGAACACCTGTTAATATCAGATATCACCGATCTTGTCCATAGGAAAAAAAAAATACACACATGGGGTGAAAATGACTAAGGTCAAGTGAGAAAAGGAACAGTGCAATTATCAACAGACTAGAGATGGAAATAAAGGAATGGCTGTTATGGAAGTTCCTGGTTTTTCATTTTAATAAATTCTTTTCTCAGCAAGTAATGATTTTAAGAGTACCACCACGTGAATCATTTCAAAAAAAAGAGAAAAAAATAACAGAGACCCATAAGTTAGTCATATCATTCTTTTCACTTAACTTGCTTTCAAATACATTTTAAACATTTTGCATATTCCTAGTCACCACCCCTGCCACCACTCTGTGAAATGATGAGCTTGGAGGCAGTCCCATCCCGTGAGCATGTTCAATTTCTCTTCTTTAAACAAAACACAAAATTATATACTACTGGATATTCATAACAAAAAAAAATTGTAAAAATACACTAAGTAGTGTGAACTGAGAAATAGCAGACTGCAAATGTCAGTGTCCCTGCTGTTTCACTTTTAGAACTGGGATATTTTAAATTAATCAATTCCTGAGGATACCAGGCATAGCCACTGAAGCCAATATTAAAAAGCACTGCCAGGAGAGCACTGAACTTTGGTGTGAACTTCCTTAAAAATTTATAATCCTCCACAAAATGTTAAAATGATGCTAATAGAAAAAGGTCATGTAAATGTTTGTGGTGATTCAGAAAGGAAAGCATGGAATCTTATCCTTTTAAAATCTTGGGGGTTTTTTTGGAGGGGGGGAGCCCTACATTCCAGGACCATGGCTCACAGTGATAATTGGAGGAATTGTGCGTCCAGTGGTTTCCGGTCAACTTCTATTTCAATAAGCTGCTACCAAACCATCTTCCTACCCTTGATATTGTATCTCTCAGTGTGCTGACGTGCCCTGCTTAAATTACTCCACACCCAGCCTTCTCCACGTGGTGTGTTTTTATTCAGTCACCAAAACAGATGTACTTTATTAGAAGAGGAAGAACTGACAGGGGCAGGTGATGAGCATATTCCTCTGATGTGTGCCACCAGCAGTACTATATGAATGTTGAACATGATTCATCTACCAGCTGTCTGCCTTACAGAGCTGTAGACCTTAAGTCATATTTTTGGTAAATAAATGCTGAAATGTCAAAGTGGCACAATTAATTTCTTAAGCAACAATGTCCATTTTCCCTGAAAAAAAAAAAAAGTTAGCACAGGGAGACAAAATTAACTACAAATAAACATAATCACTCCAAGCTCCCCCTTTTTTCCTTAAAGATTTATTTATTTATTTATATAAGCACTGGGTACAGTCAGAAGTGCGGGAGGGTGAGAGAATTCACCAGAGCCAGAGCGGGGAGCAGAGCAGGCAGAAGGACTGAAGTACACTGCTGAGGGGAGCAGCGGGCGGCAGGAGAGGTCTGCGTGCCATGTGGGACCCTCCTCCGGTGGCCGGGGAGCAGCCGGGGATCAAACCGGCGCTGCAGAGGCTGCGAGCAGCTTCACAAGGCAGCGCTCAACCACTACGCCACCGGGGAGGCCCCTTTTTTCCTCCTTAAAAGAAGTAAGAAAATGTAAAGAAAAGTATGCTAATAAAGAAGTAAGAAAATGTAAAGAAAAGCGCAGGGATTTTCGGTGAAATATGATATAAACTTAGTGGCAAACTGATAACCCATCCAAAGATTGCATTTATCAGTTCAGAACTTTTACATTTATTATCTTGTATCACACAGATCGCCATGAGGAAGGCAGAGGGTAAATCATCGCGCCCAGCTTACAAATGAGAAAAGGGAGGCAGACTGGGAAGTCACTTGTTTCAGGTAAGTCACAGGGAGGGTGGAAGCACAAGTCCTCCTCTGCTCAACTCCATCCCTGTGAATCCAATATTAATGTGCTGGAAGAGCAAAGTGGCCTTCCAGTACTGGTCGGGCAGGAAGGTAATAATCCTAATAGTGGATATTTAAGACCTGCTATATCTGCTTGTATTGCTTAGTTCATAATGCTTAGAATACTGCCAGGGACATAGACAGAAAGCCACTCATAAAGTAATTTGTATTTTCCTCTCTTTGATTCTAAAATTCTTTTTTTTAAAAGATTTATTTATTTATGCATACAAGAGCTGGGGTATAGGCCAGAGGTGTGGGGGGTGAGAGGATTCACCAGAGACAGAGTGGGGAGCAGAACAGGCGGAATGACTGAAATACACTGCTGAGGGGAGCAGTGGGCGAGTCAGGAGAGGTCTGCTGTGACATGTGGGTTTCTCCCTGGCGGGCCGGGTATTGAACTCGTGCTGCAGAGGCTGCGGATTGCTTCATAGTGTGGTGCTGAGCCCCTTGCGCCACCAGGGAGGCCCTAAAATTCTTTTTTTTAAAGATTTATTTATTTATGCATTCTAGAACTGGGGTACAGGCCAGAGGTGCTCAAGGGGCAAAGACAAACGTTAATTTTATTTCTGACTCTTGGCACTCAATGAATGTTGATTTTGAATATGCTGGTTATAGAGGTGCAAGCACTCTGTCTTCTCTGTTCCCACTCTACCCAATTTCATGAGTGTTCTAATATCTTCTGTTACCTAGAGGAACAGAACTGGGGAGGCTCACAACATCCAAGATAGTTGAGTACAAAAACTGAAGATTTGGGATGTCATTTATTTTAAAATCAGGCACAACTTCAAATTGGGGGATCCCTTTGTCTTCTTACAACCGTGAGCTCCTTAAGAACAGCTGAATTTCTGATTTCATTAAAAACAACAACTCTGGTAGCTCATGGTATTGAGTTCGTTTTTGTTGCTAGGCAACCCAAGATCAAAATTCCATCAATATTCTACTCATTAATTGGAATCAAATCCTAACTTTGGTAGTTATTCCATATGCCAAATAATCATTTTAAATAAACAGCTTAAAAGGCTGGCTTTCTCTATTTATCCTCAAGATGGTACACTTAGTCAGAAACTATGCGCCAGACATATTTAAAAAATTATCTCATTTAATCTTCACAACAATTCATAAGGAGGGTACTATTATCTCCATTTCAGAGATGTTAAAGTTGAAACTCAGAGAATGCAAGTAAACTGTTCAAGGTCACATTTCTAGTAATGGAAATTAAATTCCATCTAGGTTTGCTTGGCTCCATTCTAAACTACATCATTCTGCTTCCACAGTACCCGATATTAGAAAATATAGGCTTTAGTTTCTTCCCGATTTAGATGAACACAGGGATGTTTATTCATCAGTGAAGCAGAGGTAGTATCCTCTATTCTGGTCACTTTAAAGGGTTATGGAAGCTTCAAATGAGGAAATCTATATTTAAACTTCTTGGCAATTTTTAAAATAATATAGAAATAGCATCACTGTGTATGTTGCTTGTTGTTACAGAGCTGAGTCATTTAAAGATTGTAGTTTCAGAAAGGTTTTCTTTCCCTCACAGGTTTATAAGCGAACACAGAAACACCAATGGTCATTTCTGGCTGCTATCCATCTTTAAATTTTAAATTCATTCATGCCTATTATTCTTCTTTATCTGGGTCCTGGTGGGTACAGTCTCATAAACCAACTATGCTTGAGCCTTTGCTTTCTAGTGACAGAAAGACAGTTACTGGAAGCCAACAACAAACTTATACCTTAGAGGAGTATTTGGTGTTTCCAAGAAGTGTCCTCCAACCTCTTCTTACATCAGAATCCCCTGAATGGCTTTTAAAAGTACTCCTTCCCTGTCCTGACCCCAGAACAACTATATCAGGAAGGGACCCAGGAAAATGCATTTTTCTAATAAGCTCCCAGCTGATTCTTGAGCACACAAAAGCTTGAGAGACATCATTTTGTCTCTCATGATGTCCTTGAATGATCTCAATCTCACTTCATGCAGGAAGGTCCCCAGCTCGTCTGTTCCACTGACTGTCCTTCTATGCCGATCACTCAGCATAATGTTCTTTGATGCCTGTTGTCAACAGTTATAGTGCTGTTGTTAGTGCACTATAGTGTTAGCGCACTATAATTATAGTGCTCTTGTTAGCTCTGGATGTTTCTCATCCAGCCATAAGGAAAGAGCTGAGGTCTTAGCTGTGCCGCTCAATAGCTGTGTGACATCAATCTGGTTAGACCTGTTTCCTTAAAATAATACATAGTCCCTTTTACTCTAAAATAACATGACTCTACATGGTATGGAATAGAAGATTTTTGCAAGCATGGGTTCAAATACAGAGCTGAGTGACAGAACTGAATTAAGACTATAGGTATTAACACCAGGTTTGTGATTGGGGCCCAATGCTAGAGATTACTAACTGAATCACTTAAGGCCTCTGCTGGGGTACGAGATTGGTATTTTCCCCACAGACTTCTCAGTGATTTTGATGTGCAACCAGGGTTAAGGAAAGAGTGGAATGGGTTTGAGAAATACTAGAACATTCTGTAAAGGATCTGGATTTTCATCCCTATTTTTAAGGGGCTAGAGACATATTTTCTCCTTGTGTGTTCCCATTTCTCTACTTTGTCCAGGTGAGGAGGAAGTTTCCTTCCTCACCACTGATCATTCCAAGAGGACTCAAGGCTTCTGGATATTCTATAGCAGTAGGTCCTTAACACAGTGGCTGCAGTGCACATGGCTTCCATCATATATAACCATTATACACTGTTTTCCTTTGTGAAGCTTTCTTTTTTTTGAAAGATTTATTTATTTATGCATACAAGAACTGGGGTACAGGCTAGAGGTGCTGGGGGTGAGAGGATTCACCAGAGACAGAGTGGGGAGCAGAACAGGTGGATTGACTAAAATACACGGCTGAGGGGAGCAGCAGGCAAGTCAGGAGAGGTCTGCTGTGCCATGTGGGTAGCTCCCTGCATGGTCAGGGATTGAACTTGTGCTACAGAAGCTGTGGATGGCTTCACAGTGCTGTGCTTAACCTTTGTGCCACCAGGGAGGCCCCCTTTGTGATCTTTCTACTTTGTTCTGTTCTCTCAGTTGGGGTGCATATTCAATTATTTTTTTAAAAAGATATAAACATTGAATGTGTATTTTTAAAACACCAGCTTTGCTGACTGGTCATTATATATATATATATATATATATATATATATATTTGAAATCCCCCTCTGTTTAGAACAGAATGAGTCCAGTAAATATCTATTGACTGATGAGGATAATAGTGCTCAGGGAGAAAAGCAATGTTTGGAATGCAGTTTTGGAATAAGTGGGTTCCTCAGGAAGTGCAAGTGAGATATGACCAATACCTGCATCAGTAGTTTAGGAGTTGGATGAGAAAGAAAGGAAGTGTATACTCGACTATGAGGAAGAAGTGAAAGGTAGAGATGTCTCTGTTGAGGCAGAGGAACAGAGAAGGGTTGATGACACTTCAAAATGGTAAGATGTCCCAAAGTTAGGAAAGAAATCAAAGGAAAGGGGACTTAGTTTCAACCATGTTTAGTCTAATGCTTTTGGTCTAGCAACAGAATTCACAGCAGAAGATGAGGGGCAGGATGGGGAGAGATATTTAACAGTTACTACTACACAAGACAACACTGAATAAAGACTTGAGTTTGGCAATTGGGCCTCCCTGGTGGTGCAGGCGGTTAAGCACAGTGCTGTGAAGCTGCCTGCAGCCTCTGCAGCGCAGGTTCAATCCCAGCTGGCCGGCAAGAATCCCACATGGCGCAGGCAGCCCTCCCCTGTCGCGCCTGCTGCTTCCCTCAGCAGTGTATTTCAGTTAATCTTCCTGTTCTGTTCCCCACTCTGTCTCTGGGGAATCCTCTCACCCCTCCATATCTTTGGCCTGTACCCCAGCTCTTGTATGCATAAATAAATAAATCTTAAAAAAAAAAAACCACCAGGAATTTATTCTCTAAAAAAAAGACTTGAGTTTGGCAATATTATCTAGAAAGCGAGTACACAGAGAGGTGAGGGCTGAAGCTAAATACCCATGACTGAGGGGCCTTAGAACTCTAGATCTGTGCTGCCCACTGTGGAAGCCACTAGCCTTGTGTGGCTGCTTCTCAGCCTGAGGTGTGGCTGGTCTGAATTGAAATGTGTCATATACAATGGACTTCAAAGACCATGAAAAGATAAAGGCTATGTGATTAATGATTTTTGTATTGGCTACATGTTGAAATGATAATAGTTTGGAAATACTGGATTAAATAAGACATTATTAAAGTTATTTTCATCCATTTCTTCTTATTTTTCAATGTTGCCACTAAAAAATTTTAAAGTATATATGTGGCTTGCATTCTATTTCTCAAGTAACAGAGAGAGGAAATGAAAAGACTTGGCATGATGCTATGCAAACAGTGCCATATGTATAATGTAAAAGTGTATAAATATGGAAGAATTATCTAAGATTAAGAACGGAGAGCTAATATAAATGTAAATGATACTACACTATTCATATGCTACAGTCATTCAGATGCGATCAAAGGCATAGATGTCACCATCTGGTTTCTGCCTACATAGATGGCCAACTCCATAATACGCTTGGCCTCTTTATCCTACCAAGAAAGGCACCACTTTTTCCTTTGTCTTAGCAATTATATATTCCACTTTCCTAAGTCATTGTATTACATGGTTTCACTTTCTCATTTCATCTTCTGATGATACCTCATAGAACACACTGGAAATCCCAGGCAATCGCACACACACACACACACACATTTTTAAACTAGAGATTGTATTGTGGCTTTCTGGATTCTAAAGGGTCCACACCAGCCTTTGTTTACAATTAATGCATGGGTCTTTTCATGCACCACTAGGTTGCTAGGCTGGAGTATGCTTTTAGGCTTCCTTATTAATGAGAGTGTGGCTTCTCCTTGAGACCTGAAGAAATTAGAGAATATGCCTACAGGCTATGTTGGATATTTCTGTTTCTCATGTTTCAGCTAAAATCACATTTGATTATTTCCAGCTTTGTTTGAGTTCTCACTTTATCACACACTATGGTAGGTAAAATTCTAAGATGGTCCCCAAGATTCTTGCCTTCCTGGGGCACATGCCCTGTAAAATCCCCTCCCCTTGAGTGTTAGCAGGAACCATGACTGGGGCAGATGCTTCTTGGATAGGTAACATTATATGGCAAATGGTGCTGGAACAATCACAGAACAGTGATCCTGTGATTATGTTAAATTGTATTAGACTCCACCACAGGCCTGGAGAGGGAATGGAATCAAAGTATTCCTACTGGTCTGAAGGAAAGCAAACACCGTGCTTTGAATTGCCTAGATTTAAATCAGGAAAATCAGATGAGACAGTTCTTCAATAGTATCTGAAAAACAAGACACTATGAGAGGCATGGGAATTACTTACAAATTCACAGTGCTTCTCAGCACTATGTTGTTTTCCTGTCATGGAGTCTTAAATTAACCCTCAAAAGACTGCCCATAGAAACTCAAAACAATAGTTCTGTAATTCTTTTTTTTTTTTTAATAGAGGCATGTTTTTATTTATTTATTTATTTGTTTATTTTGTTTACACATGCACTGGAGCACGGGAGGGTGAGAGAATTCACCAGAGCCAGAGTGGGGAGCAGAGCAGGCAGAAGGACTGAAGTACACTGCTGAGGGGAGCAGCGGGTGGCAGGAGAGGTCTGCGCACCATGTGGGATCCTCCTCCGGTGGCCGGGGAGCAGCCGGGGATCGAACCGGCACAGCAGAGGCCGCGGGCAGCTTCGCAACCCAGCGCTCAACCGCTGCGCCACCGGGGAGGCCCAGTTCTGTAATTCTTTTTGAGGCTCCAAGAGTAATGGAAAATTCATGCATTACTGTCCTTTTGTCGGTCTTCCTCTATTCCTGTTACTATCACTTCTTCTACTATCACCCCCACACTCAACGGTCACCAGCATCTAGCATTTACTGAATACTTGCTATGTCCCAGACATGTTGCTAAGAACCTGAAAATAGTATGTCATTTAATTCTCACAACTTTTTGAAGTAGGTAGTTTTACTGCCCCTATTTTATATAGATGGGAAAACTGAGGTATAGGGAAGTTAAGTAAGTTGTGTCAGGATAGAAAAAGAATGGCACACAGATTCATCCCCAGGTAGGCAGATATATTTGCTCTTTTCATCACCAGATGTAGTGGTGAGGATACCACTTCCTGTACACTCCTGTTTTCCCCTTCAGTTCTAGATTCAATGAAATGTAAATGTCTTCATAAGAAAGTATACTTTTTCAAGCAACAGAGGAATCAGCCGGTATGTTCCACCAGTTGGTTCCCTCAGCACCCTATACTTCTTGATATGAACAAACAGTAGTAAACACCTTCTCAAGCTTGCCATTCGATGGCTTTAAGTAAACAATCCCCACACTTGGCTTCAAGTTCTGACTGCATATCCTAAAAATGACTAAAGGCACAAGCAGGAAGCCACTCACTTTTGATCAATTGCTATCATGTCATACAATAAATCCACCAGAGATTCCTGATGAAACATGCAAGAGAAATTAATTATAGACACAATAATCTTTTCTTGATAGACACCTTCATTGTACTTTACTCCAAGTGACCAATATGTGGCAAATGAACTCAACTTTTCTGTTTATTTAGTTCAGGTTCTTGTGTTCTTTCCTGGCAAAACATGCTTTATAAGTTCACATGTGCTAACTAGTTAACTAAAACCATTCCTTTTTCATTTTTTCTGCTGAATCACCATGTAAACTATATGCCAGGGTCAGCAATATTTAAATCCACCAGGCCAGCACCTAATAGTGCTAAAAGAAATACTTTTGCAGAGCGTAGTCATTTCCTTTCAAGGTGTTTTGTATAGAGCTTTCCCTTTGGCCCTTAATCCTCATACTCAACAATCTTCCCATTTCTTTTATTTTTCAGTCTTGTGATTGAATATGCAATACCTGAAGTTATTGCAACTGCAGACATTTATTTTTGCAATATTGCCTATCATAATCCTCAATATGGTTTAGTCTCTTATCCCTTTTGCCTAGGAAATACCACATACTTTCTTGATTATTTCAAATGTTTAAGTATCTCAAGCTCCTCTTCAATATTATGCTTTCCTTTTTCAGTAGGCACTATGTGGTATTTTTCAAAATAGGAGACCTTGTGTGTTCAGGGTAGCATATTATTTGTTGTTTTTGAATCAAGATGCTGAGACATGTTTGTGATGTTGAATGAGTGGGTTTTTACATAGAAAAGTTCATGTGTGAAAGAATATCAAACAAAATCTTGCAGGATAATACGCAGTGAATCAAGGTAGTTGGCAGATTGTGTGTGTGTGTGTGTGTGTGTTCCTACCTAGCTGGGTACAGGTTAGCTGGGTACAGGTTAGCTGGGTACAGTGTAATGCATGTACCAATGTTTCTGACTGAATAAATGATGCATAAGCAAATCCAAAATTTGAGTTATCTATAAGTTATTTCTTTATATAGCAACTTCATTGGAATAATACGTATTTTCAAAAAGCAGTATAGCATAATCCACTGTGACTAACCTTCAAATGGCAGTAAGCTATTATTAATATACACCATAATTCAGTAAATCCTTGGAACTTGCATTTTAGTGAAATTCAAATGTTGACCTTCCTAAGCTCAGTTTCAAATTATGAGACCTATTCTGAAACTTCTTGCCTGCATGTTGTTTATGGGCTGCGGTGCTCCTATACCACAGCAAATATTTCATTACCATATTTGATCTTCCTGGAGGTTGTTCAAAGTAAATGGGCACAAGTGCTTCAGTGTGTTCACCCTATTAGTCAGTCTTGTGGTAAGAAGTATAGGGTTTTAGTTTCTCATGACACATTTTAATTTAGTAGCACAGAATGTCACCATTTAGAAGCACAGAATGCACAATGATTCAGCTATTTTGAGAGACAGATAATATTAAACTCAACTACCAAATGTCTTCCACCTTAACGTGTACAATTTTTAGGACAGATAATGTCTTACTCTATATTTCAATTAATAATTGTATCCCAAACTCGTCAAGAGATAAACACAATTTCTCAGGGAAAATAAGAGCTTTAAAGATCATCTGGAGCCAGCCAGATACAAATGTGGAAGAAGATCTAATTTTGTCCTATTTGTATTTTCTGTTCCTAGTACTTTTGATTTTCTCTTGCCACAGAGAACAATGCCAAGTTATTGTACTGTCATACCAGAGATATGTTCCGGCAACTGTCCCTGGTATTAAAACTACCGCAAAAGAAAATAGCCCTAAACCTCAGTGTGAACAGGCAGCAATAATTTTTAAAACTACCATAAAACTTGATTGCAATGTTCAGGCTTGCAAATTCAAAATACCTAAGTAAAAGAGTTAAAGAGTTGGGAAAGAACATTGTCTCATTTTAGAAGTTTGGTAAAATCAAATTATGTTCAAAAGTGGGCATCTAATTCTACTTTCCTATTTATTATTTACATATAAACTTTTAACTTTTTGCAAATGTCTCCTAAACAATTTTTAGAAGCTAAGACAATGTTTCTGCTGTCATAGCCCTATTAGTGTATTTTGATTGTGTGCCTTTAAATTTTTCCCTAAAATAAACACCCTCAAAACTATAACATTGTTAACCGTGGTGAAGAGGTGATTTATTGAATTCCCCCCATTTCTGTCCTTTCTTTTTTTACTTCCTTGGGGCAGGGGCTGTAGTGTGTTCTCCAATACAGAAAACAGGTCAGAGTGACTACTGACGAGCCGGCTTTCTCAAGCCCCCAACTCAGTGTGAAAACTCTGATCTGGGCCAGCCCTTTGCATATGAAGAAAGGGAAACTCAGAGCGGCGGCACGATTTCTCCAAGGTGAAACCAAAGACTGTTAGAGTCCCATTACACTGGCTTTTCTCCATCGAAATCGGGCCTTTTTCTTTTGAGCTCCAAGGTGCCTGGGGCAGATCGAGGGGGGGAGGGGAGGGGACCCAAGGAGGGGGGTGCGAGGATGGGGCGGGGAGCGTTCATCTGGAGGCCTGGGGGGTGAACGCGCGCGTTCCCAGGGGTTAGAGCGAGCAGAGCCGCAGCAGCGGACTCCAGGCTTCCAGCGGCTTCGCGGGGACCCCAGGGCTAGAGGCTGGCGCGAGCGCTGCTGGTGGGGAGCGGAGCGGGCAGCGCGGGGACACAGCACGACCAGGCGCAGGCACTCCCGGGGACTGGCGGCCTTGCCGCCCCCCACCGCGGAATAGGACCCGGCAGAAGCCGCGCGGGCAAAGTTCCCCAAGGTGCCGCGAGGTTCGAGGGAGCGGACAGCTCCGGGAAGGCTGCAGCCGCGGCGCCCCGGGAGTCCCTTCCTTACCTTCCTTTCCCCGCCCCAGCGCAGAGCCCCGGCCTTGAGCGCGCAGAAGTTTCCGGCCGAGCGCGCCAGGTGAGCTGGCCGGAGTGGAAGCCCCCAGCTCCCGGCTAGCTCGCTCCTCGCCGCCCACCCGGCGGGCGCCCGGGCGCACGGTGACCACAGGCAGCGCCGGAGCGGCGCGGCAGCGCGGGCGGGGACCGAGCGCGGGCGCGCGCCCCCGGGCGCAGCGGGGAGGGCGGCGGGTGGTGGCGCCCCGGCCCCAGGCCGCAGGATTGCAGGACTGTTGGTAACCAGCAGCGGCTGCAAACCAAAGTTTGTAAAGACCGGTTTACCGAATTGAGCACTGCTTACGGTTATAAAATAAAACTGGTGTTCGCTGTTCTAGTAGGCAGAGATCAATGGAGTTGAATACTAGAAGGAAAATCCATTGTATGCTCGCCCTCTTCCTTCCTCACCCCATCCTCTACTCGCCATAAACGGGTATGGAGAGATAAGTGACAGACGGGGCATGGGAATATATGGGTGTGTAGGACAGAGAATGGTTATATTTTTATTCAAAAACAGTGAGCATCTCGAAAAAGCAAATGGGTAAAGAACATAGACAATCACAGAAAGAAAATTTTTTTTGAATGGTTGAGAAAAAAAGAATCCAAGTCACTAATAGGCAGATGCTTGAAATGTTACGGAATAATCAAATAAATTTTTCGTTTCAATGAAATTAGCAAAGTTTTGTTTTGATAACCAAAGCGTTACTGACAAGGGACCTGAATAACCTGACAAAGGACGAGTGAATAACCAACTTCAAGGACTTCCATACCTGAGCTTCTCTTATTTTCACTTTATCATCCGCTCTTTCTCTTCACTTTTCACTCTCACTTTCATTTTATACAACCATGTTGCTAACATAAGTTCCAGGAACAAGCATTTATTTCGTAATCAATGTCTCTTTTGATTCCCAAAATTACAACAAAAAAGGTAAATAATATAAATGGCAAAATTACCCTCCTTTAATTGATATTGAAACTGAGGGTGTTCTTTGACCCATTCGGTGACTAGAAACCACTTGACTCTCAGGCCTTTGGGGTGACTCTTTATTCTGGAGGTCTACTCAGGAATGTCAGAAATACTCTCTGAACTGGTCTTCCCTGGTGTCCTAGGGATTAAGTCTTAGTACTATCACCTCCAAGGCTCACCAAATTGGCCTGAGTCTGATCCTGGCCAGGGAGCTACCGCACATGGCACAACAGACTTCTGTTTCTCCCGCTGCTCCCCTCAGCAGTGTATTTCAGTAGATCTGTCTGTTCTGCTCCTCACTCTGTCTCTGGTGAATCCTCTAACCCTTCCCCCTGGCCCCTGGCACTTCTGGCCTGTACCCCAGTCTTCTACACAAAAATAAATAAAATCTAAAAAAAAAACCAAAAAAACCTCTTTGAACTGGATCTAGTTCATGGTATAAACACATAATAGGGAAATTAAAAGGTTATGAGCTTTGACTTCATATGTATATTGGGTTTAGATTTTACTTCTTATTAAGTGTTCTACATTAACATTTTTGAAGAATTACTTGAAGTTACTTTTAATTGAAGAAGCAACAAAGATTGCTTATATGCAGACAGACTCTATGGTGGTCCCCTGAGTTCCACTACCCCCTCGTGTTCACACATTTGTGGGATCCCCTTTCCTTTTCCTTGGATTGGGACCTGTAACTTGATTGTGTTAGGGTGCAAAGGAAATCATCCTGAAACCCTCTGGGTTCTTCCAAACTGACAAATAAATTGTTGGCACAGTCTAGTGCAGATGAGGGGCAACTCCTCACTCTGACCTTGAGATACCCGCCCAAGCTCCAGGGAGGACATCTGTGCTGTGCTGTGGTCTGAACTCTGCCCTTGATGTCCTGAGCAGGGAGGCCACTAGGAAGGGATGCTGGAAGCCTTTTTGTGAACCTTTAAAAAAGAGCCATGCACGTGGGCTCACTCTCTTCCTGTTCCTTGGAGCTGCTGAGGAAGGCATGCTGGATGTGGGCCTTTGTTCCCTGCCTCTGGGGGGGAGGGTGGGAAGTGGGGGGTGGCCCCCTGACCTCGCCATGCCTTGCTATAGTTGCAGCTCCACCTGCACTATCCATCAGTAACTGTACCTTCTCCCTCTCCCTCCATCTTGTTGTTTAGAGCAAATTATGGTCTTTTTAATTTAATTTTTTTCCTGTTTTGCTGCACCAAAGGCCCTTTTGCTTGCTTTTGTGGTGGCAGGTGACTAGATGCAGAATCAATCAGAGGTTCTGACATGGTGACATATTTTCTTTTGCCCTTTTCCTGATACCAAAACAAGTATCAGTCAGACTGATCAGAGATGAAAAGCCAAAAAGCAGTTTAATAATAACAATTACAATAATATGTATACATGGAGAGATCCAGCAAAACCGAGTAACTTGCCCAATGGCCTCAGGTGCCAACTTACATAGTTTAACTGAGCGAGGTTGCAGTTGTAGGTTGTAGGTGTGGTCAGGGAGGTTAGCAAGGCAGACATGGTAAACTATGGTATGCAGATTTAAGATTCTGCTTCCTCCAGTGAAAAGGGATAAGGAGATTAGATCTTCCCAGAACAGTGAGCAAAATGCCCGAGAGAGCCTTTCACCATTATACATGTAAGTGTCTCTTTCAAAAAGGCAAACTCCACCTGGTCTTCAGAGCCTCTCCCAGAAGAGAGGTTTTTGGCCTTTGCCAAAAAAAACATATTTTGGGGTGGTAGATTGCTAGCAGACTGTCTGGAGCATGTCCTGTCCAACTTGATGAAGTAAGTGGCCATGTTGGGGAAGGCCACCTGCCATGGAGCCTTAGGTGTCCTCCACAAGCTGGACGCGCCTCAGGCTAACATCCAGCAAGAAGCCATGGCTGTCATCCTACAAATACATGGAGTCTAACTCTCTCAGCCTGTCTTTGTGACCTTGGAAGTAATCTCTTTCCCAGTCAAGCCTGCAGATGACAGTGTAGACCAGAGGAACTTTAATTGCAGCTTTGTGAAACCCTAAGAAGATGGCCCAGTTAAACTGTGCCTGGCTTTAAAATCCTAAGATAAATGTATATTATGTTAAACCACCATGTTTGTGGTAATACATGTGTTATATTTGTATTACATGTGTTGTATTTGTATTTGTATTTGTATTGTTGTAACACAATAATACATGTGTTGTTCAGCTAGTCAACATATTAGTATGTACACTGTACTCCCTTTGTGTTAATTATTGTTGTCTTGTTGCATTCTGATTTTCTTTCTTGCTCCTTTACATGCATGTCCCTGTCTTGTCTTCATTGCAGAATTTCCATGAGACAAAAACTAATGAAATGGTGCCTTACAGATCAGCCACATGTTGAGGGGTCTCTGAGATTTCCAGCTACATTTCTGTTTCAAATGTATGTCCAGAATTCACAAACTTCACCTCTTAGATCCTTTGGGATATTCTCTGTGTAAAACTGCTGCAAGTGGCCAGAAATATAGTCAACTCAGCTTGCACTGCAACTCAAGTTGCAGCTGCACTGTGAGGAGTACCTACAGTAGAAAACTAGGAGCCAATTCTACTCCTAGGTATCGACCCAAAGAATGTTAAAAAAAAACCCAAAATTAATTAGAAGGGATGTATGTATTCTTATGTTCATTGTAGCATTATTTACACTAGATAAGCTATGGAAACAACCTAAATACTCAAAGACATGAATAGATTAAGATGTAATATATACATACAGTGGACCTCCCTGGTGGTGCAGGTGGTTGAGCACAGTGCTGTGGGGCTGTCTGCAGCATCAGCAGTGCCGGTTCTATCCCCACAGCCGTGGAGATGCCCACATGGCACGACAGACCTCTCCTGTCTCGCCGGCTGCTCCCCTCAGCAGTGTGTTTCAGTCAATCTGCCTGTTCTGTTCCCTGCTCTGTCTCTCATGAATCCTCTCGCCCTCCCGCACATCTGGCCTGTGCCCCGGGTTCTTGTATAAATAAATAAATCTTTAAAATACACACACACACACACACACACACACACACACACACACACATGAATACTCCTCAGTTATCAAAAAAGATAAACTCTTGCTGGGGCCTCCCTGGTGGCGCAGCGGTTGAGCGCTGGGCTGCGAAGCTGCCCGCAGCCTCTGCAGCGCCAGTTCGATCCCTGGCCGTTGGCACTGGGCGAGGGTCCCACATGGCGTGCAGACCTCTCCTGCCGCCCGCTGCTCCCCTCAGCAGTGTATCGTCAGTCTGTCTGCCTGTTCTGTTTCCTGCTCTGGCTCTGGTGAATTCTCTCACCCTCTGTGCTTCTGACTATACCCAGTGCTTGTATAAATAAATCTTTAAAAAAATAAATAAACTAACTCTTGCCATATGTGACAAGGTGGATGGAACTAGAGGGGATTATGCTGTTGTGTCGGGCAACACCACACTGACAAAGACATGGGAGTCATGGAGCAGGCTACATAATGCAGGATTCTGCTTGAGAGCAAGATCCTGGCTGTTTTTATTGCTAGAATAATCATACAGCATCAGCTACGTGCATGCGTTAGGAGGACAAGGAGAAACAGTTGGGTGAAACTAAGGAATGTCATCTAGGGCTTGGGGGGACATGAAGCTGCTGACCATGTTATCAGCTTGATGATCTAGTATTGTAATTGAAACCAGACCCCAGACCCCTGGCCACGGTCCTAATCTTATAAACGAGGCATTCCACTGATCAGCTCCTGGAGTCCCTTGTGATACATCAGTCCTCAGCCCCCCAGGTGTTCCCAGTCATACTTCTAATGCATAGCCTTCCCAGAGTGATCAAGCTTTCTGCTCTTGATTGATATGAAAGGCACCTTGTAAGGTTTGGCTCCTATGGCTGATTGACCGGTTCTGAAGGGCAGTTCTGACCTTGTATAGGAATGCAGAACTGCAGGGAACCATTATGGCAGCCGTACAGGCTGCTTAAGTTTAGCAGACACATTGTGCTAAGTGAAATTAGTCAGAAGGGGAAAGATAGATACTGCATGGTGTCACTTTTATGTGGCATATAGAGAAACAAAACAAAGTGATGGTGCAACTAAACCAATAACACACCCTAGAAATCTGACTGTAGAATGGAGGCTCTCAGAGGGGGAGCGGACAGAGTTGAGTGAGGAAGGGGCACAATGGACTATGATGGAGGACTATAGATGCATTGGTGGTGGGTGGGGCATGGTGAAATACACCTGAAGGACATACACCGGCAGGTGACATACTCCTCTGAATCAGGTACAGCACTATAAACCAATCTGCCTCAAAAAAAAAAAAAAAAAAAAGTGTGGCTGAAACATTAACTCTAAATAGTTCTGAAATTTGAAATTTTCTAGTAGCTTCACTGGTGGCTGGTGGTTGTGGTAGACCTCTGGTGATTTTTTCAGACTAACAGTCCACAGGGGCCTTACTGATCTAAAGGTTTATCATTCATGCTAGTTTTTGTTAGTTCTTCTTAGGTTTAATATTAACCATACCTCTGAGGCTGTAATTAAAATAAGATGATCTAGCTGGTTTTGATGTTCAGTATCACTAGATCTTTTTATTTTTTTTAAATTTTGTTTGTTAAGAAAAGGGAAAGACTCCTTAAAAGCCAGTTACTGGACTGAACTGGGAGTAAGTGTCAAATACTTCCTCTCCAGGGTTGCTTTCATTGAGAAAATGATGTGAATTAAGCCCTTAGTATAATATCCTGCACATCTTAAGTGCAAGATCATTATCTTTGTTACTATTATCTATATCATAGACTATTTTATATCTTAATTTTGTAAGGAAAAATATATAGTGATGATACATACTTCTTTGATTTTTTCTTATTTTTTATGCTTTTCTGGATTTTTCCTTTTTAAAAATTATATTGTATGCATAATCGGAAAAAAGTAGTGAAAATGATTCCTTTAAGAGACCAAGTCACAAGAAACGATCTTGACTTTATTATAGATCAGCAATCAGAGTAATTAATTTCTTCCACATGCCTATTTATACAGAGGCCACCAGCTATTTTGGCTGCCCCAGGTAAATGGCCTCAGCCCTCAAGAACACACCTCTCCCATTACACCCCAGTTACCTCCACACAGAGGGGGAGGAGGACAGGTCACAAGGTCCACTCTGTGCAGTTGCTGTGGGCTGGCCGGAGGGTAGGTCAACACTCACTGACATCTCCTGAGCTGATGGCAAACTGATATGTAAAGCAGGTGCCAATGGGGTGCCTGTCCAGCAAAAGTACCCATTGAATAGTTACTTTTCCTATGCCTAAGTCTCTGAACCTCATTTCCCCATCCTTAAATGAGAAGGCAATAACATTCTGTCCCCTTTTATAAAGGCATTCCGGGAATCAACTGAGTGGTGTCTGTATCTAGTCTTGGCAGAAGCTCTTAGACTTTGCCACATTTAACAGCGATGTACAGGGTGAATTCCTAGAATCATGAAATGGGAAGAACCCCCAGGAACCCTCTAATCAGCCCTGCTTTCAAGGAGGGCTGCAACCAAGTCACACAGAATGCAAGTCTGATTCTTGCTTGGATTCCCTGCATAATTATTTATGGCTATGAGACCCAGCAGAGTCAGTAATGTCTTTTTTATCCCTCTCTAAATCTTTTCAGTCTTAAATGGAACCTCTTTTGGGACTTATTTTTGAACATGTTGCTTTGTCTTCTTTATATTCCATGGAAGTTGAGGAGGATAAACTCAACTTTTTTTTTTTAATTAGTTACTTAGTGTTTAGGTAATTAGATACTTAATAGCTACTAAGCAGTCTTGAGCAGAGTAAAGAACAATTTGTTATACTTCAGTGCCATACAAATTGACTTTAGAAAGAGGGAACATTTTGTAGAGAGAAAACAGGAACTTTGGTGTTCAAGAGAACCAAGTCCAAATATCTGCTCCACAGTCCACCTGCTGGTAACCACAGGCAAATCATTTGCTTTGCTTTTCTGTCCTTTACAGTGAAAAAAGAACACGAATACTTTTTAAGGTCATTTTTAGGAGTAAATGAGACATTATGTACTAAGTGCTTGTTTTATGTTGTACATTTTTTTCATTCAAAATTGGCTTAAATACATGCCAATTAGTTCTGGTATTTCACAGAAGAAATGTTATCTGTTCCAAAGCAGAAGAAAAAAGTGACTATAATGGACTTACTGAAACACAGAACTGTCCTGAATTTTAAGAGATGTTCATGAGTAATTTTGAAGCCAACTTTAAGATCCCAATTTCCTGGGTGAGAATTTCTTTTAATCTTACAATTTTCAGTAGTTGAAAAGCAGTTTCTATCTTTTTTTTTTTTTTAAGTTGGGGATTTTGGAACCATTGCTGCAGAGATTTTAACTATACATGCAAACCCTTATAGTCCCCAAGGATATTAACTTAATTGAGAAACACCTTCAATCGCCTGGAATACCTGTGAAATAGGAAAATAGACATGCACAATGTTTGAAAGTAATCAATATAAAAGACATAAAACTACATCTTCAGATTTTTAGGACATATGCTGCAAGGGAGGCAGTGCCCCTCAGATCTGATAACAAACAGGTAAAGACAAAAACTTAACCTCAGAATGTTTCCCGCAAGGCCATCAAGGTAAATAGCAGCTGACAGTAGGTCAGGCACTGTTCTAAACAGACTATGTCAAGGTCTTTAATCCTCATACCAATTAATGGGCAATTATTGTTTCCATCCTCAGTCTAGATAATAAAGCTTGGTCACAGAGAGTTTAAGTAATTTACCCAAGGTTTTATAGCACATATGGAAGAGCTGAATTTGAACTTGGACAGTGGGTTCCAATAGGCTATCCCTTTCATAGCTATACCACATTTCTTCTCTTGAAAGGGAGGGCTTTTGACACACATCCTTCTTTATCTCTGCTTGGGAAGCAGAAAACTACTGTAGTTAAATGAGCATCATTTTGATAACTAAATGCTTCATCTTTCAGTCCTGCTCTATCACTTAGTGGAAAAGCAGGAGGGGGCTATTTGATTGCCTTCCCATCTCAAATTTTGGCTAGTAAAGAAACTGAGGTCTAAAGGAGTATTATATTTAAAATAGAAATCATATTCTGTACCGAAACACTGAGTTGTTTTGCCACCTCCTGAGTCATTTTGCTGTAGTCAAATCATCACGCATTTAGAAAGCTTCCTGTACAACAGCTGTCTCAGATGTACTGAGTGGTGATGTTTTTGTTTTTTAAAATAATCTTAATATAGATGAATAAGACATTGTGGGTTATGGAAAATTCGTGTACTAGCACTTCAGGTTAACACTAATTTTAGTAAGATAAATTCTTACTATTTCCTCCGATTTTGTGCATAGTCTTCACTATCACCTAAAGCATAATTATTGTATTTATTTAATATTTAAGCAAGTGAGAGATAGAAGCTTAATAACTCAATTGCTTTGTGCTAGGAGTTTTCTTAGATGATCTCAATTTCTCAATAAGATAAGTAGGTATCTTTACCCCTCTTTATTGAGGGGACATCAAGGCATAGAGCCTTCTCCAGAAATTAACTTCAGTTACCACTATACCTAAAGGGATGGAGGCAGTGTTAAAATTTTAAATCATTATTATGACCGTAAGTGTATGTTATACCACAATTTTCAACTGCTTCCCAAAGAATATATAAAGGCAAGGCTGTGTTTATGACTTTTGACCTGCTACACTACAACTTTAAAGTTTACTACCTTAATATCTATCTAATAACTATGTTGTCATAAAATGTGCATGTTTGTTAATACATTGGAGTACCCTGCATCCCCAAATAAATCTCTAATGTGACAGGTTCCCTATGCTGATCCTTCCTTAAAAAATCTTCAAACTGGGGCCTCCCTGGTGGCACAGCGGTTGAGCACTGGGTTGCAAAGCTGCCTGCAGCTTCTGCAGCCCCGGTTCAATCCCCAGCGGCTCCCCGGCCACCGGAGGAGGGTCCCACATGGCGCTCAGACCTCTCCTGCTGCCTGCTGCTCCCCTCAGCAGTGTACTTCAGTCCTTCTGCCTGCTCTGCTCCCCACTCTGGCTCTGGTGAATTCTCTTACCCTCCCGCACTTCTGACTGTGCCCAGTGCTTGTGTAAATAAATAAATAAATCTTTAAAAAAAAAATCTTCAAACTGAAAAAACAAAAGTCTTACTTAATGGCTCTCTCAAAAACTATCATGCCGAAAGGAAGGAAAATTAACTGCCACAGTTCTTCGAAGTGGATAAAAGATGAGCCCTGATGAACTCAACCTCTCTCTCTGAGTAATTTCATAGTGGGAAGGGCAAAGATTCTTGGTTTTGTTAATCACATTTGGATAAAACATCAAGTTTTATAGAAATTATCCCCAGATTGTTGTTTTGTTTCTGGCAAGTTAATACAACTAATTCATCAGCAGAATGAGCAAGCCATTCTTGCAACGGAGCCAGGCTTCCTTTGATGAGACAGAGCCACCGCAAGCTGTCCTGGAATCTGGAAAAGAATTGTATTAGTCTGTTTTATACATGTTTGCTTTTGAATTCAGTTGGCCACCAACAAGTATTTGATTGTAATAGATGTTTAACATAACAGGAAACCTAGTTACAGAACATCAGTTCCAGGTTCTTGCTGGTTTGCATTTCGAATATGCTTTTGCTAAATTACCTAGGTTGTGCACAGGAATGTGGACACACACAAACACACATGCTATTTCAGGCCTTATGAACATTTTCCTGTTCACTGTGTGAACCTGTTCACTAACCAGAATGGATGCTCTAAAGAGGAGAACACAAATAAACCATTTCCACTTTGGAAATGGGAACCAAAGCAGCTGATCTTGGTTTGAGCAGCTTCTACTCCCCACCACCTCAAAAAGTGAGCGCAGAAATGGGTCAGATCTGGCTGCCTGTGTGTAGACAGCCAGTAGCAATTCTCTGCCAGCACTGAGCTAACAAAGGAGACTTAGAGAGCAAAGATGGTTGGAATGGGGTGTAACAGAGGTGACCCTTCCCTCCAGTTTGCCCCCCAAACACCTTTTTCTTACTAAGCAAAAGAAAACAGAAATTGCGAACATGTATATAGTTGTATGATACATTCCCTATCAAATACCCCCATAGATACATTATATAAAGTATACATGATGCCTAGTTCTTCTAATTAATTGGGATTATTGACTTAAAGAGTAAGTTGATCTGGGCCTCCCCTGGTGGTGCAGCGGTTGAGCGCTGGGCTGCAAGGCTGCCCGCAGCCTCTGCAGCGCCGGTTCGTTCCCTGGCCACCGGCGAGGGTCCCACAAAAAAAAAGAGTAAGTTGATCTTTGGGACTAGGTCAGGAAGGTCTTTCTGGAAGATACAGTGTTTCTGAGCTACAGGAATGCATTTTACTGGATTCTAAAGACCAGAGTCATCTGAATTATACATTTGTGTTCTGGTCGAGAACTTACCAAGGGTCTTGATAGGACTCCGAGAAGGAGCTGTCACAGTTGCAGGAAGGAAAGAAGTGAACCCAGACACTTGAATCTATTCAAATGTGGGCTTGTCCTTCAGCTGGTCCTGCATTAATCCATCTTACAATGTGTAGAGACAAATGAAAGTCATGAAAATTTATCTAAACAGCTGAAAAATAGGATAAATAGACCACCTTTCAATTGTGACTTGAAAAAAAATAAAAACAACTTCTTGGTATAGCTGGTTACTTAGTTACTTTGAATTTCATCCCCCAAACTTCTTTTGTTTCGTGCTCTGGAGGAAGAAGTCAATTTATTTTATTTTTTTTTAATTAATAAATTTTATTTTTATATTCCCCATACAATTGCAATCCCCCCATTCTGACCCCAATCCCTCCCCTCCCGCCCCCCAACCCCCAAAAAGTGTCTCTGGTTCATAGTTTTTGTTGATTTTGATTGTCACTTTCTTATAGTTATTCATTTTCCTGGTCCCTTATTTAAGTTTTCTAGATTCCTGCTATGAGTGAGACCATCCAGTATTTTTCTTTTTCTTTTTGGCTTATTTCACTGAGCATGATCCCTTCCAGTGCCATCCATGTTGCTGCAAATTGCATAAACAAACAAACAAAAAATACAAAAAACCCCACAAAACTCAAACTCCTTTTACCTTGTCAAGAGCAAACGAATGAATAAGGTTTGTAGTATTTCCTTTTAGTGTTTGAACTCCTTAAGAAGATTCCTTCAGGGGCCTCCCCGGTGGCGCAGCGGTTGAGCACTGGGCTGCAAAGCTGCCCGCAGCCTCTGCAGCGCCGGTTCGATCCCCCACCACTGGCGAGGGTCCCACATGGCACCCAGACCTTTCCTGCAGCGCCAGCTGCTCCCCTCAGCAGTGTATTTCGTCAGTCTGCCTGTTCTGTTCCCCGTTCTGGCTCTGTCGCGCGCTTCTGACTGTACCCAGTGCTTGTATAAATAAATAAATCGTTTTTTAAAAAAGAAGATTCCTTCAATTGGGTGAGATCACAGAGGTTTGAGAACTACTGATGTAATATAAAAAGAATTACAATTGAATAGGTTAGTACTCACAACACAGTTTAAGAAATCATTAGCTTAGAAATCTCCAGCACAACCAAACTTCTATCACCTCACCTCCCCCCTTATCCTGCCAGAAGTAATTATATTCTTATTTTTGTGTTAATTGCTTTCTTTTGTATTTTTATCTCATATGTTATGTACCTAGAGGATGTACCTTATAGATGTCTCCACGTGCTTATATGTAAGATTTGTATCTAAGGTACAAACCTAGGAAATATACACTCAATAATGTAGGAAGGTTTTTAAAATTGAGTCAATTCTTTAGGAGTGTTGGATATTTTATTTCTTTTTGAGTCAGTTTTAGTAAGTTGTAACTTTCTAGAAATGTGTATTGTATCTGATGGAGGAGAAGAATAGAAAGAGGGGAAAGGAGGTGCCCCAAGACCAGAACCTGATACAAAAGGAGGTGGGGGTAGAGGGGAATAACATATGACTATTAACCCAGCTGTAGAGCTCCGGACCCTTGATGCCCTTATCACAAGGCGTAAGCAGGATCAGACTGCTCTAGGGAGTAGAGCACAGACCTGAGGGGAAAGATATGGAGATTGGGCCCACTCTAGAATCTCTGGTCCCTTCCTGGTTTTGCCTAGTTATCCCAAATCAGCAACAAACAGGCCACTCCATGGAGGAGTGACCCCCTCCCAAAGAGAAGAGGACTATATCAGTGCAGTCTCTGCACAGGCTCAGGGGAGCACTCCCACTGTCCACCTGTGGCTATGCAAGTGCTTCTGTTCACCAACTCTGTCCTGCAGGGCAGCAGCTTTCTGGCTGCCGGTGACCTGTACCAGGCTGGGACTTCTCCTCACTGACCTCCCTCAACGGAGGCCGCTCTCTCAAGGCCGCCCGCCTGCAACCATACAGGCCTCTCGTAGCAAAACCTGTCCCTTTCCCTTTCCCTAATAAACCTGCTCTTTATATATAACCAACATCTCTGTCCTGTGGAGAAACGTGCCTGGGGAACTCGCCGCGTGTCGCTGAAACGAGAGCTCTGGTGACACCTTTCCCAGAGTGACCCCAAGGACCCCACACTAACTCCAAAAACCTCATCATATCTAAGTTTCAAATTTTTAGTATAAATTCATTCATCATATCTGTAGTTATGTTTCCTTTTTCATTAATAATATCATTTATTTGTATCTCTCTTTTTAAAAATCACTCTCATCAGAAATTTGCCAATTGTATTAATCATCTGAAAGAACCTACTTTTGGGTGGTTAATTTTCACTATTGTGAGTTTGTTTTCTGACTTTTAATTTCTTTCCTTTTTCTTTGGACTTATCTTGCTATTATTTTTCGATTTCTTAAGTTAAATTCTTTGTTAATGATATGTAGCCTTTTTTCTTTTCTTGTAGATCCAACAGAGATTACATATCCCTCTAATTATTGTTTTAGCTGCATACCAGAAGTTTTGATCTGTAGAATTTTTATTATCGTTTAGTTCTAAAGGTTGCCTAATTTCATTATAATTTTTTCTTGAAACAGTTGCATTTTTAGAAATGTAGTTCTTTATTTTCAAGTATTGAATGTGTCTGGTTATTATTTTGCTGTTGATTTCTAAATTATGTGGTCTGATAATGGAATATTTTCCAGTAATAGAAAACTGTCATTCTGAACATTCATGGACAATGCTGCTGACTAATTGTTGCTTCTCTTACACACATTGTAACCCTGAAAAAAGACTGTCTCCTAAGACTACACCCTGAGATCTGTGCCACCATAGATATGGTGGAATAAAAATTAAAAAGGGGGATTGTAACAGGAAAGGGGGAGGTTTCAGGTTTCCTGCCCCACCCAAAAGGAGGGTGGAGCTGAGCAGAGAGAAGAAGCTGCAGAGGAGACTGAGAAAGGAAGGAAACAGAATGGAGAACAGAAGGAGACCTGCAGGAGGCACATGGAGTGAGAGTTATGTAAAGAAACTGTGTTTGCCTTTTGGTCGTGGATTGGGTGACACAGATGTGGGTGAGAGGCCCGTGGGGAGGTGACAATGGCGGTTTTTATCTTGATTTTGATTTTGCTCTTTTTCTCCAAGACTTGTCTGGTTGTTTCTGATCCTTTTCTGTGGGTCCCCACTGGAAGATGCTTTAGACTTGTGACAGGCTTTGGGGCCTTTCTCTGGGCCAATCCTGTTTGGGTGGACTTTTACCCACGAGGGGATGGGTAACTTTGGGTGCATGATTTAGAAACTATATTCTTTGCCTTTCCTGTATTGTTTCCTAATTGTATTAAAGTTCCTTCCCATTAAAGTCTCATGTTTTGTGTTGATGCAGCAGATGGCAGAACCTATTTAGAGCAGGCAGGTTTGTGGGGCCTGGGGTGCCCCTCTCCCTGCCCGGTAATAATACCATTGAAACTTGTTGAGATTTGCTTTATGGGCTAGTTTGTGGTTATTACAAATTTGATCTCTGTCCCCACCTCTTCCTCCTCTTCATCTATTCCCCTCATTGGCAATTATATTTGCAGTTCCCTGGGAGATTGGAATTATTTCTAGTTCATCTTTCCACTGAGGGTGTACCCTTTGAGTTCTAGCTTTATTCTCTGTTGAGGCCTTGGGTTTTAGCTCCTCTTCCTCAGCCCCAGGAGGCTGTGCATGTCAAAGCTCCTATTAACCAGCTGGAGTGTTTGCCCTCAAGACAAGGCAATACCAACATTCACTCCCCTCTGCTTGTTCCCCTTTAGTTTTTATCTGAGTATTCATTCCTTACATGATTATAGCCTGTTTGCTAATACATTTAAGAAGATTGAAAAAAGATAAATATTATCCCATACTTTTCATTGATTGGGAACCTAGTCTTCCATTTGCCCATCAATAGATATATTGATATATTGATATATTCTTTGATAACTGTTGAATTCTTCTAACATGAAATAAGTAATAGATTCAAGGAGCTTAAAGCTTTGCCAATTGAGGCAATCCCTGGATGTAATGTTAAGGAAAATTTTAACATAAAAGATGTTGATATCTGAATATCTGAAACCAAATATCTGAAATGAAAATATCTGGAAAAAACCAAAATATCAGAAAACCCCTAAAATATCTGACTACACACTGAAAAGAGAAATTATATATTTTATATTCCATTTAGAGTCTTCAAAATATGACCAACAAATCTAAATAATTCCAAAATGACCCCCATGTGTTTACCAAAGAGTTACATAGAAGTGTTCATGGCATCATTTTTTTCTGTCTAAAATTGAAGGGGTAAAAAAGAACCAACAGGGCCTCCCCCGTGGCGCAGCGGTTGAGCGCTGGGTTGCGAAGCTGCCCGCGGCCTCTGCGGCACCGGTTCAATCCCCGGCTGCTCCCTGGCCACCAGAGGAGGGTCCCACATGGCGCGCAGACCCCTCCTGCCGCCCGCTGCTCCCCTCAGCAGTGTACTTCGCTTCTGCCTGCTCTGCTCCTCGCTCTGGCTCTGGTGAATTCTCTCACCCTCCCGCGCTTCTGACTGTGCCCAGTGCTTGTAAAAACAAACAAACAAATAAATAAATAAATAAAACATGCCTCTAAAAAAAAAAAAAAAAAAAAAAAAAAAAAAAAAAAAAAAACAACAAAGTCTTACAAATGGTAGAGTAGTTAAATTTGGAATATTACATTGAGAATAATCTAACTACAATCACAGGGAACTAACATGAATGAATCTCATATATATAACATGGAATGAGAGAAGTTCAATACATTAATGTATAAGTGTATGTGCCTCCATTTGTATGAAGTGCACTGTGTAGAAGTGAACAAACAAAATGAATTCATTGTAGTAGAAGTCAGGATGACTATTACTCTTGAGAGAAGATTAGTAATAGGAAGGGAGGGTAAGGGGACTTTTGGGGATCTTCCATATCCTATTTCTCTATCTGGAAATTTGTTACATAGGTGTGTTCATTTTGTGAAAATTAATTGAGCTCTACATTTTTATGTGTGCGTCTACTTCAATAAAATTTTATATTATGAAATATAAAAAGCCACAAGATTTTTAAAAGAAATGAAATATCTACTTGTTGTGTCTCTGGGTTTTAAAAAAAGGTTTGTGCTCATAAAGTATTAATGTAATGTAATTGTAACTCTTTAATGACTTTTTTCAGAAAGATTTGCGGCCCTGACCTTGAGAAGCAGAAGTAGGAAAAATGGAGATACTTATCCTTCTAAGTGTGGGAAGCCACTGTTTTCCCCAGTGTGAGTTATACTATAGAATTATGGAGCAAACTGTACTTGTCTCATTAGGACATGAGAAGTCTGAGCTGTGTGTTAATCTTATTCTTTGCCAGTTGTCCTCATTCTACTCCAAGCCTATTTCTTCATCTGTGGAAAGGAAACACATACCTACTACACTTGCTGGTATCTAGTAAATCATCGTTATTTTCATTATCAATTATTTTATTAATATATTTTTGAATAGCAAAATTGGTTCTAATCTATCTTTGTTTAATTTCTGCAGTGACTCATCATCTGAGTGTAATTATTTCCCTAGGATCCCGAAATTATTTTTCTGTGTTTACCATATAGAAAAATCTGAGTTCCATTCTCTGCCATTGCTCTTTGTAAAATATTCTTTGATACCAGTGACTCATTGTCATCCTACTAAGAAATGCAATGGGTCATTTCATTTTATATCTATGGTTTGTCTTGGACTAGAGGGAAATATCCCCAAACCCCAAGTCCTCTAAGGAGAAATTCCAACTCAAGTTTACTCACCAAGACTTGTAAGTAGATTCTAGGAATCTTCATAAGAAGAATTTGGATTCTTCATGTTAATTTATGCCCTGAATTTAAACATAGGTTATCCCTTATTCTGTTGTTTGTCAGGATTCCTACATTTTTCATTTTAACCTCATTTTCTGCATCATAGGTTTCCATCCTGAGATGGAGATAAATCATGCTGTCCCAATCTGTTTGTAGCATATTAATCATCCAGTTCTCTTCAGTGGGCTTTTCATGTGGTTCCCTGTTTTACATCTGTCCTTTCTTGTACAAGACGTGCAGCCTACTCTTATTTTCTATTTATTTTTAAAATATGATGTAAAATTGTGGATTTTTCCCTATGACATTTCTACTAAAGTTATTTGAATCTGGGGCACTCTGTAATTTCTATTTATATTATCTTTGTGTTGTATGGTATTTCATCTCCTAAGCCCCTCAAGGGAAGGGGCACCTATAACGACCTCTGGTAATGATTTTCTCAATTCTCCCTACTCAGAGAGTCGGCAGGTCTCGAGTTTCTTCAGGGCACAGATCACCCAACTTCATTTTTCAGCTAATCCGTAGGTAAACCGAGTGATCCTTTTGTTGTGCTAGGATATAGAGAGAAATTTATTTGCAAGGCAAATAGAAAACACTGAACAAACTTTAATCTCTTAAGGCAGGATGTTGGGAGAAATATATTCTTCCAAATTGTCTGTCTTTTCTGAAGATTTGATTATTCCTGAAATGAGCATACGTTATAATTTTTACTTTAAAATTAGAGTTAAGATAGAAACTTATTAAGTTTTGTATAAACATTCTGCAACTGTCAGTTACATTACTTTAGTTATAGCATAATAATGCTGGCATCATTGACATTACCTAAAATTCTTTTGTATTTTGGGTTATGTTTTGACAGTGGCCTTTATTTGTGTTTTTGAAAAGATAGATAAGACATTGCTGAGGTTATTTTCCCCAGTGAATAATTTGAAAGATATGATTGGTATATTTCAATACTAAGTTTTCTGCTGTCATTGCAGTGACAATGCAATTATAAAATATGCTTGCAAGTACTCCCAATCATTATATCTGGCAGTTCAGGTGGCTATAGTCCCTCGGGAGGGTAATTTTCCCTCTTCTGTCTCCAGATTTCCTCTTAAATGTCAGTGTTTTTTTTTTTTTTCCAGGGTACAATCTTTGGCTTCTTTTCTTCTATGTCATCACTATTTCTGCTATGTTATGCAGTCATCACCATAATCCCACACCCCTTGGCTGACTCTCATATCTTCATCTCCATCATAGATGTCATTTCTTTCTTTCTTTTTTTAAAGATTTACTTATTTATACAAGAGCTGGGGTACAGACCAGAGGCGTGGGAGGGTGAGAGTATTCACCAGAGACAGAGCGGGGAGCAGGACAGGCAGACCGACCGGACCGAAGTCACTGCTGAGGGGAGCAGCGGGCGAGGCAAGAGATGTCTGTCGCACCATGTGGGACCCTCCCTGGCTGGCCAGGAATTGAACCAGCGCTGCAGAGGCTGCCAGCGCTGCAAAGGCTGCCAGCGCTGCAGAGGCTGCGGACAGCTTCACAGCGTGGCACTCTACCCGCTGTGCCATGCAGGATACCCCATAGGTATCATTTCTAAGCCTTCTTTTCTCTATAGTAAACTGCTGGCTAGTTCTGGAAAATGTTCACCTTTAGGTCTCAGTACCCAGGAATCAGTGCTTTCTTAGTTGTCTGAAACCACTAGCTCACTAGCTTATTTTTTACTTAGGCTCTCAATGAAACATGTGTTAAGTGTGTTTCCCTCTGTCCTGGCACTAGGAACTTCAGGGCAGATTTGGTGGCCTACATGTAGTTGTTTGTTAGGCTCTGTTTTTTGTGTATTAACCTCAGTTCAGTCTTAATTCTCTTCTTCATCTTTCATCTACTAATTTGTTTATCTTATGATATATATTTATATAACCTTGTTTTAGAATAGATAGGGTAAGAATATAATATGATTTGACATGTATTATATATATATATATATATATATACCCCCTCTGAATCTCTATTCCTTGATGGTGTGTATGGGTACCCTTACTTTCAACCCTCTTCCAAAAATTCTCTACCATGAATTAATCCAAATAGTCTCCCAAACTAGTAACAAACTTAAATCTTTTATTCATCCTTCTGTCTTCTCCACCATCACATCTAGTTATTCACATCTAATTAATCATCAAACCCTCCCAATCCTGACTGTCGCAGATCCAACTGGACTATTACTATTACTGTTCTGTATTCTGTTTCCAGAATAGACTTCCTATATACTAGACCTGTTTAAAACCCTTCACTGTCTCCTCTTTACTTACAAGATAATTTCTATACTCCTCTGTAAGATAGCAAGGTGCTTCATGATTTGAACACTGGACTCCTTTCTCTCTATAATGGGAGCTTATTCTCTACCTAAGGCTGTAGCACTCTCAAGTCGCCTCTTATTGCGGGTTGGATTCCCTTGTGGCAGACAGAGCTTGAAAAGCAGGAGTGTGGTCAGGGCTTGCTTTTAGGGTTGCCACCAGTAGACAAGAAGGAAGACAGCAGAAAGGGACTGAGATAGAAGTTGGGCTGTGACAAGTGTTATATTGGTGCTGACTTGCATGAAAATTAACAAAGACCATAAATTGGGGCTTTCCCCTTTTCCTGGAGAACCTGCTTACCAGGTCACCTCTGGCTGCAATGCAATCTCAGTTAAGGCTTCAGCTAAATCCACAAGGAGTTTGAAAGCTGGGCTAACCCCTTAGAATTTCAGAGTTATCCTGAATTCGAGGTGAGGGGGCTGGGCATCTCTACTTCTGTATTATCATCATTGGATATAGATTTACCCTAGAAGGGGGCATGAGTTTAGTTTGGCCAAGGTAACTATTCAGCTGAGGCAACTTCAAAAGGGGACTGACAGCTGAAGGCCATTAAAGGTGTCATCCCAACAGCAATAAATCCTTCAAGTGAAGCTTCCCCAGTCCCAGATGGCCTCCCCATTTGCAACTCTGTGTGGCAGAGCAAGATTTAAGTTTATGATAGGCTTTTGGCTTTCCTAGCCTGGGAGCTGCAAGAGATAAAGGAGTCCTATGGAAGAATGAGGTGGAGTCTCTGGTTTTCTCTCTATCCCTTGAATTAACAACTTAAGAATTATAAGTGTATCGGCTTTATTATGCTACACGCCCCAAAGCCCTCTAGTTTGTCAGCTTCTCCATGCCCTTTTATGAAGTGGTTCTCAACTGGGGACAGTTTTGCCTCTGAGGGGACATTGGGCAATGCCTAGAGATATTTTTGGTTTTCACAACTGTGGGCAGGGATACTACTGGCATTTTATGGGCAGGGATGCTGCTAAATATCCTATAGTGTGACACAGGTCAGCCCTCACTCCAAAGAATGGCAGAGTCTGAAATGTCAGTAGTGCTGAAGATGAGAAATCCTGCTCCATGGCATTGATTGCTCAATGTGCACTTCATTTTTTAATGACCAGAGGGAAATAAAGAAATGAATTGTTTCACCCAGGAGAGGGTGAGAGTCCCTGCATCCTTCGCTGAATTTTCATTTCCTTTTATCTTGACTCAGTCAAACAATCAGTCTCAGGTTCCACCCTATTTCTCTGGGCTTTTATTTCCTGCAGCCATCCCTGTATCAGTTAGGATGTTGTTGTAAAGAAAAAAAACAAAAACAAAACAACTGACCTTGAATTAAACAGGGAAGAAATTTATTGACAGGCTATGTGTAATTTATAGAAATATCAAGAGGGCTGGGTTTTAGGCTCCCCATTGAAATCAGGTAACCCAGTTCATCCAGATGCTAGATATTCACTAACACCACAGAGTTGGTCCAGTGAGGAGACTGCTACTGCAACACACAGCTTGTGCATCGACAGGCTGTTCCATCCCAGGTGCCGGGCCGCTGCATCCCTCTGTAGTGTGTTACCACTGCCTTTGCTATTATTGCTAGAGAAAATCTTTGCTGTTCCTGCTACATTGTGTGCCCTGTTTCAAAGTCTTAGGCTTCATCCTGAACATATGAAGCCAAAGGCATTAATTGCAAAGATTGTGAGTGTGAGTATCTGGCAATTTCAGCTTGGATGGTGGAAGATAGCTTTTATCTAAGACCAAAACAAATAAGGAGGGCAAGTCACAGGTATAATGTTTAAGTGCTGCAGAGTAAAATAGTGATAATTTGTGGTTGAAAAAGATGTTCATTCTTCCTGACATCTGCACACATTTCAGGCCATTTCATTGTAAACCTCTCTGACAGCAAAATCTTACAAGTGCATCATTCTTTATGTTATCCAATGTGTTATCTCAGGTTAATAGGTTTCTGATCTTGTCATAACTCTCTGTCTCTGTCTCTGTCTCTGTCTCTGTCTCTCTCTCTCACACACACACACACACACATTCATACCACGGTGGATAGTCTGGTTACCATAATTACATCCTCAGTATAAAAATAGGTATATGTCCCCAAAAGATCTTACTTTTGTTATTCAAATTCATTTCAATATGTGTTAGCAGTGCCAAAAAACACTGCTAAAAATAGTTTCCTAATGAAATAAAGCTAGACAGCATCACTTTTCATTTTTGTTTTTGATTAATTGTGTGGTGTCTCCTCTTTTATGAAAGAAAAGCTATAGCAAAGCAGAAAAACAAAGAAACCCTTTATGGGTCCTTGTGTGACATTTTTCCTTTACTTTTTTCCTATTATCAATTGATGTATCTTTCCATTGACTTTTTCTGACAACATCCAAGATGAAAAGTTTTGTGCTTCCTAGATGAGCTGATGATAGGTTTCTGCAAGAGTATCTGGTATCCTGTCTCATTAAATATCAACGTTGTCTGGAAGATTCAAATATTTACAGTATTTTTTTTAAAGATTTATTTATTTATTTATGCAAGAACCAGGGAACAGGCCAGATTCGCAGGAGGGTGAAAGGACTCACCAGAGACAGAGCGGGGAACAGAACAGGCAGACTGATGAAATACACTGCTGCGGGGAGCAGCGGGCCAGACAGGAGAGGTCTGCTACATGTGGGATTCTCCCTGGCTGGCCGGGGATCAAACTTGGTGCTACAGAGGCTGCGGACAGCTTCACGGTGCTGTGCTCAACCGCCTGCACCACCAGGGGAGGACCTACAGTATTTTTTTTTAAGTGAATTTTATTCTTCCTGAAGGAAGAATCCAGAGGCAGGTTCCGTTTGATTTTCACATGAAGATGAGAGGCAGCCAATTTGCTGTCACTGTTGGGTACATTGGTAAGAACACAATCTTGCAACTTAATATACCCAAATACAGGATTACATTTTCAATATTGACAAAGGTATCTTTCTATACTGCCATGAATTATCATGTCAATTTTAGATATAGAGAAACTGAATTGTAGAAAAGCAAACCACAGATTCAGAATTCAAATATTAAAAAATAAAAACATTTTAAATCCCACTGCTTTTTTACTTATAAAGACCAGTGCAGAAAGGAAGGAGGAGAATCTTTACCAGCCAGAGGTCAAGGTTGCAACCCCTAATTTCTACCTCGATGGCAATCTTTTTTTGTCTTCTTTTTAAACTTTCAATTTTAGAATAGTTTTGGTTTGCAGAACAGTCCCAAAGATAGTGTAGGGGCTCACTGTGCATCCCAAACCTGGCTTCTTCATTATTAATATTTTATATCAGCATGGTATACCACCACGCTTAATGAACCAAGATCTATCTGCTATTATTTTTTTTAAAGATTTATTTATTTATTCATTTATACAAGCACTGGGTACAGTCAGACGTGCGGGAGGGCGAGAGAATTCACCAGAGCCAGAGCAGGGAGCAGAGCAGGCAGAAGGACCGAAGTACACTGCTGAGGGGAGCAGCGGGCGGCAGGAGAGGTCTGCGCGCCATGTGGGACCCTCCTCCAGTGGCCGGGGAGCAGCTGGGGATCCAACCGGCACTGCAGAGGCTGTGGGCAGCTTTGCAACCCAGCGCTCAACCGTTGCGCCACCGGGGAGGCCCCTATCTGCTATTATTAACTAAAGTACAGATAGTTTATTCATATTCCCTTATTTTTTTAATTGAAAAATTGTTGACATATAAGATGGTATTTCAGTTGTTCAACCTAATACTAGTTAACATTTGTCACCATACATAGGTACTTTTAAGATCTACTTTCTTAGCAACTTTCAAATATATAATGCTGTTTTTATACAATTTTAGACACTATAGTGGCCATGTTGTACATTATATCTCCTGGACTTACATACAGTAGGCCCCCCCTTATCTGTAATTTTGCTTTCCACAGTTTCAGTTATCCTTCTTAATATTATGTGCAATAAGATGTTTAGAGAGAGAAAGAAAGGAGCCACATTTATATAACTTTTATTACATAACTTAAATTTTATTATTAAATGTTAAAATTGTTTTATTATTTTTGTTAATCTCTTTCTGTGCTTAACTTTATCATGGGTAGGGCTGCATAAGAAAAAGTGTGATATATATAGCATTCGTTATTGTCTGTGGCTTTAATTGTCCACTCTGGGTCTCAGAACATATCCCCCACAGGTGATGGGGCACTGCTGTGTTTGTTTCATAACTGGAAGTTTTACCCAGGCCCACCTCCAGCAACCACTAATCTGTTTCTGTATTTATGAATTCACTTTGGTTTTTGTTTTTAAGATTCTGTAGATAAAGTGAATCATACAGTGTTTGTCCTCAATGCCCTCGAGGCCCATCCACATTGTTGAAAGTGACAGGACTTTCTTCTTTTTCCCACTGAATAATATTCCCTTGTATATGGACACTATGCCTTGCTTCCCAATGTTTTGGTAAACAATGGGCTGCATATATGGTGGTGGTCCTGTGGGTGATGCCATATAGCCAAGGTGTTGGCAGGTTATCTAGGCCATCTACGTTTGTTTGTGACATTTGCACAACAGTGACTTGCCCGAGGATGTAGTTCTCAAAATAATATAACACTTGTCTGTGTATACCATATTTTCTTTATCTTTTCCTCTATTAGGAACACTTAGGTTGTTCCCATGTCTTGGCTCAATAGGGAGGAGGAGGGCCTCCCTGGCGGCACAAGGGGTTAAGCACCACACTATGAAGAAATCCGCAGCCTCTGCAGCACGAGTTCGATCCCTGGCCGGCCAGGGAGCAACCCACATGGTGCAGCAGACCTCTCCTGTCTCGCCTGCTGCTCCCCTCAGCAGTGTATTTCAGTCAATTTGCCTGTTCTGTTCCCCACTGTCTCTCTTACCGCCCACCCCACCCTCGCATCTCTGGCCTGTACCCCAGCTCTCGTATGCATAAATAAAAAAAAAATAGAGAGGAGGAGCCGCCTGATACCCAGGATAGGGAGAAGCCATTTCCCATCTGATTCCCCAACAGAAGAAGGGAAAAGGGACCCCCAAGTAAAAGACCATTTGAAAGGAAGACTGATAACCAACTTTGAGAATTCAGAGTGTTTGTAGACATTAATTCTCTAAAGGGATTATGTTATGTATCATGGTGGATAAAATATTAAACATCTCATTGTTAGTTAAGATTTTTAAATTTTAAGGGCCTTCCTGGTGGCGCAGACGGTTGAATGTGGTGTTGTGAGGCTGTCCGCAGCCTCTGCAGCGCGGTTTGATCCAGGCTGGCCGGGGAGAGACCCACATGGCTAGCAGACCTCTCCTGTCTTGCCTGCCACTCCCCTCAGCAGTGTATTTCAGTCAGTCTGCCTGTTCTGCTCTCCGCTCTGTCTCTGTTGAATCCTCTCACGGTCCCGCACATCTGGCCTTTACCCCAGTTCTTGTATAAATAAATAAAGCTTAAAAAAAAAAAATTCTAAATTTTAAGCACATGAAATGAAATACTGTTGGATATGGAGGCGCTGATTTCCTCGTCAGCTGAGACTCAGAGAGAAGTGATCTTCCTGTGGTTGTATTCTAAATATTGAAGCAAGAATTTTGTGACTCTCAAATAAAATATAGTTAGATGTCTGGATTTTGAGAGTGGTGAAATGAGGCCAAAATTCAGGAAGCACAATCCACAGAGATTTTCTGTTGCTCTCTCCCTCTCTCTCTCTCTCTGTGTGTGTGTGTGTGTGTGTGGTGTGTAGGGTAGAAGGGGGAAAAGTAAACATTAGGGCCTTAGTCAACCATCAGCAAGGTAGTTTATAGAATGAAGGTAGTAAAGATCAAAGTGAAATGGGGTCAATATAAAAGGAATACATACCCTGTTTCCCTTTACACAGGTAGAAGTATTCTCTTCACATTGCTGAATCACTGTGTGTTACTGTCTAATATCATGAAAGATATTTTCCCTGGCATATAACGGTACATAACATTTCTTTACAAAAGCTGCAGCATTGCATTTTGAATAAAATGTGAGCTTACATATTATCTATGGCTACAGCACTGCCCATTCTAGTGCAGTAATGCCAAGCTTTTAATATTTAGGACTACTTTTGATGAATTCAATAATTACTGAAATAATTCTAATAATGCATCTAGATTATAGTTTCTGTAAAAAAGTCAGATAGCAAATATTTTTGGCTATGCATGTTACATGAGCTCTGTTGGCATTCCCATCAAAGGCAAAACTGCCTGTAAGTGAATTTGAGTTTATTAACTCAGATGGGTTTCAATTCCCATGTTAAGACAACTTAGACTGTCTTCAGTATTCATTCAACATTTTTCAAAAACTGTACTATACATGAATTCAATATATAAAATACAAAATGTTGTATGAAACTATTACATACTATTTTATAACTAATATGTATTTTTTAAAGATTTATTTATTTTTAGACATCACACTCAGACAAGTGCTGAGGTGATATTTTTAAAGGAAAATGGCTTTTAAAGACTAGAAGAGGGCCTCCCCGGTGGCGCAGCGGTTGAGCGCTGGGTTGCGAAGCTGCCCGCGGCCTCTGCGGCGCCGGTTCGATCCCCGGCTGCTCCCCGGCCACCGGCGGAGGATCCCACATGGCGCGCAGACCTCTCCTGCCGCCCGCTGCTCCCCTCAGCAGTGTACTTCGGTCCTTCTGCCTGCTCTGCTCCCCGCTCTGGCTCTGGTGAATTCTCTCACCCTCCCGCGCTTCTGACTGTACCCAGTGCATGTATAAACAAAAAACAAACAAACAAACAAAATAAATAAATAAAACATGCCTCTATAAAAAAAAAAAAAAAAAAAAAAAAAAAAAAAAAAAAAAAAAAAAAAAAAAAAAAAATAAAAAAAAAAAAAATAAAGACTAGAAGAAAGGCCTCCCCGGTGGCGCAGGGGTTAAGTCAGCGCTATCAAGCTATCGTCAGCCATGAGTTCGATCCTCTGCCAGGGAGCTGACCCACTTGGCACAGTAGACCTCTCCTGTCTCACCCGCTGCTCTCCTCAGCAGTGTATTTCAGTCGATCCTTCTGTTCTGCTCCCCACTCTGTCTCTGGTGAATCCTCTCACCCCTGTACCTCTGGCCCACACCCCAGTTCTTGTATGCATAAATAAATAAAAGAAAATCTTTAAAAAAATAAAAGACTAGAAGAAAAAATTTCAGCAAATAAAATTCAAGATGCAGACTTTCTTTGAAGAAAGAAAGAACTTTTTATATAAGCTCTTGGTACTCCTCAGGACTCACCCTTGTTGAGCCTTTCCTGGTCACTGTATTATAGATGATGGTCCCTGTCATCTTCTACCCCTGGCCCTGCTTTCTGACTCTTCATATCATTTATTCACTTATAACATAAAGTATATGTGTTTGTGTTTTATCTTACTGCCTCCTGCCTCTACCACCCCTGTACTAGAATGTGAGCGAAATTGCTCGCCGTGTGCTCCTTACTCAATTAAACAGCTTTGCCCATTTTTTGCTAAATTAACACTAGTGATTTGGTAGCACACACTACTTTTCAATTTTCTTTTCATGAGAAGAAATTCAAGACTTCATTCCAGTTCTTGTTTTAGTACTAATTTTTCAATTGAGAATTCTTTTGTATCTAACTATATTTTATTTTATTTTTTTTTATTTTTTTTTTATTTTTTTTTTTATTAAATTTTTTTTTTTTTAAGATTCATTTATTTATTTATACAAGCACTGGGTACAGTCAGAAGCACGGGAGGGTGAGAGAATTCACCAGAGCCAGAGCGGGGAGCAGACCAGGCAGACTGAAGAAGTACACTGCTGAGGGGAGCAGCGGGCGGCAGGAGAGGTCTGCGCGCCATGTGGGATCCTCCTCCAGTGGCCCGGGAGCAGCCGGGGATCGAACCGGCACTGCAGAGGCTGCGGGCAGCTTCGCAACCCAGCGCTCAACCACTGCGCCACCGGGGAGGCCCTCTAACTATATTTTAAACACTGTGCTTATTGCACAAATTTAGTGACATTAAACATCAAATGAAAAAAATTTTTGCATAATCGTGCTATTTTAACTAGTTAACTGGTTTATTGTGGTAATCCAGTTCTTATCTATATGGATGAACTTTTTTTTTTTAAGTCAGTTGCAGAGTTCTACTGGATTTATTGATAAATATAGATTACATATATCAGAATTTCGCAGAGTAAGGGATTTGGGGTACTTTTTTCCATTTTTTTTTTGGTTTTGTTTCTTCTCTTGTGTTATGTTTTAAATATTTAAACTTTTATTTGTTTGTTTTATATATTTATTTATTTATGCATAGAAGAACTGGGATATAGGCCAGACATGTGGGGCAAGGAGTGGTGGTGGTGAGAGGATTCAGAGGAGACAGAGTGGGGATCAGAACAGGAGCTTGACTGAAATATACTGCTTAGGGGAACAGTGGGCGCGTCCCCACTGCTAGCCTCCATAGTTTTCACAGAGTTTAAGAGGAGTTATTTTCGTTATCTTTTGCCAGTTTGTTTTCTGTGGTTGTTTAGGTTCCACAATTGAGAGAAACCACTTTCACTTTCTGTTTCATTTAGCATAATCATCCTTATTGTCCTCGAAAGGCACATTTTGTCTTTTTAAGAGCTGAGTAGTATTCCATTGACTATATATACAACACAATTTTTTTATTTGTCTACCAGTGGGCATTTAGGTTGATCCATGTCTTTGCTGTTGTGAGTAATGCTGCTATGAACATAGGATGGTCATGGCGCCTTTGTCAAAGATGACATTTTTGTGTGGGTTTGTTTCTGGGCTCTCTATTCTAGTCCAGTATTTGTGTTTCTATTTGTTCCAGTTCCATATGGCTTTGATTACTATTGCTGTGTAGTAAAATTTGAAGTCAGGGGGTGTGATGCCTCCATTTATCTTCTGTCTCTCAGAATTGCTTTGGCTATTCAGGCTCTTTATGATTCCTACAAATTTTGTAATTGTTCTACTTCCTTGAAGAAAATTATAGGAATTTTGATAAATACTAAATTGAATCTATAAATTATTTAGAAAGTATGGCCATTTTAACAATGTTTTTTCTTCCAATCCCTGAACATAGGTTATTTTTCCATTTGTTTATGTCTTCTTTTCTCTGTGTGTGTCATAGTTTTCATTGTATAGGTCCTTCATCTCCCCTGTTAAATTTACTCCCAGGTAATTCAGTCTTTTGGGTATAATGTAAATGGGATCGTGTTATTAATTTCTTTTTCTTCTTTTTTAAAAAGATTTATTTATTTATGCATACAAACACTGGGGTATAGGCCAGAGGTGTGGGGGATGAGAGGATTCATTAGAGACAGAGCGGGGAACAGAACAGGTGGATCGACTGAATACACTGCTGAGGGGAGCAGTGGGCAAGACAGGAGAGGTCTGCTGCACCATGTGGGTAGCTCCCTGGCTGGGGATCGAACTCGTGCTGCAGTGGCTGTGGATTGTTTCATAGTGCTGTGTCTTAACCTTGCACCCACCAGGGAGGCCCCCAATCTCTTTCTTTTCTAATTCATTGTTTACATGCAATAGATTTTTATGTATTTATTTTGTATTCTGCCACTTTATTATATTCAGTAAAGTATTAATTACTATTTCCAGAAGTATTTTGGAGTTTCTATGAATATGATGTCAGTTAGCGAGTTTCACTTCTTTGCCAATTTTGGTTCCTGTTATGTCTTTTCTTTACTTAATTGTCATGGATAGGACTTCTAATACTATTATAAATAGTAGTGGTCAGAGTCTTTTTCCTGATCTTCACAAAACACTTTCAGTTTTTCTCCACTGAATATGATGTTGGCTGTAGGTTTTTCATATATGACCTTCATTATGTTGTAACAAGTCCTTTTTATCCCAAATTCATTGAGGGTTTTTATCACAAATGGGTGTTGAGTCTTGTCACATGGTTTTTAAGTGTCTATTGATATGATCGTGTGCTTTTTATTATTCTTTTTGTTGCTGTGGAAAATGACCTTGGTTGACTTGCATATAGTAGGTTTACATCCATGGAGTGAATCCCACTTGGTCCTGATGTCTGATTCTCTCAGTATATTGTTGTACTTGATTTATGAAGATTTTATTGAGGATTTTTGCATCATTTTCGTCAGAAATACTTGGCTATCATTCTCCTTTTTGTGCAGTTCTTATCTAGTTTGGAGATCAGGGTAAAATTGGTCTTGTAAAATATGTTTGGGCACTTTTCCCCTTTTCACCTTTTTTATGAAGAGTTTGAGGAGGATAAGCATTAGATTTTCTTTGAAAATTTGGTAGAATTCACTAGTGAAGCCATCTGGTCTTGGGCTTTTGTTCTTACGGAGACTTCTGATTAGTTTTTGATTTCTGAGCTTGTGATTCATCTGTTCAAGCTGTCTATTTCATTCTGCTTCATCTTGGAAGGTTGTATAATTCTAAAAATTTGTCAGTTTCTTTTAGGTTGTCTAATTTGTTTGCATATAAATATTCATGGTAGTTTCTTACCATCTTTTGTATATCTGAAGTATCTGTTTTACTTCACCTCTTAAATGGATGCATTTTATTGTTTGTAAATTATACCTTAACAAAGTTAATTTGAAAATATTAAAGTTTTACTCTATGTACTTTTATTATCAAAACAATTCTAAGATAAGTTCAATGTAATGATGATTATTGCATTATGTGTTAAAATTTTGATCTTATTTACTGTTTGTATTAACACATTATTAATGTGTGTTAATATATTAACCATTTTTAAAAATTGCCATTCATGTTATTTAATAAGCATCTTCTTTAGGATCTGTCTGTTATGAGCTTCCCCACCTATTGATAAAACATATGCTCCTGAAAGCCTTTCATCAAACTTTTTAATTGGTTTATTTTTATCTGCTAAGAAATAATAGAAAAATGTGACAAGTTGCATAATTTTAATACAAGTGTTTGTTTAAATGGGCATTAAAGGAGTAAGGCAGATTGGTGAATACTTATTCCCATTTGTGTTTCGGTAGTTATTATTATAAATACTGTTGTTGAACATAATTTTTTTCTTACTACAGCTAGAAATTGGAATTACATTAACAAAATACATTACAAAGGCAAATGACATTAATGAGGAAAAAATAGACAAAGCCCAAATAAACATTTCTATTCTGAGTTCTATGATAAAAAATAGAGTAAAACAAACTTGGTTTTCTGAGAAGTCTTGAGAATCACAGTCCATCTTAGCTGTTGCTGTTGCTGCCTATTAACAACCAGTCACTTTTTCCAGTCAGATTGAGAAAGTCATTATTTTTCTTTATTGGTTGTAATTCTGCTGATGTTGGTTGCTCTTATTATATTTATCACATAAATTCAGTTGGCCAAGATTGATTTATAAACTCTGGGTCTTTATTGATAACCTTTACTGACCTTCTAAGATTCAGAGATCCTCATTATGACAAAAATCCAAAGTACTTCATAAAACAAAATGTTTTGGCACAAGCATGTGATTCTGTGAACACATACTAAAGTGAGTTTGCTCTGCAATGAGAGACCATGCCACTTAGTCAACAATTTTCCTTGAAAAGCCCAATGTCACATACACTTGTATGTGATTATTTATTCTCCAACAGGATGCATCTAGCTCGCTTTTCCTGCTTCCTTTGTACTTCAAAGAAATTAAGGCATGCCTTGATTTCTGATAATGCCTGTGTCAACACAAAAAACACTGACTCTTGTACATATATATGTTGATAGAGATTGAGATCCTTTCTAGCTCTCAGAGCAATTTTAAATTCTGCTTAGAGAATTATTTCATGCAATAAGATGTAATATCTTAAATCTTTTACCATTGGTTTCTTATCATTAAATCTGGAGAATTATGTTTTGAGAATGTAAATGTTTTAGTGAAGAAAATATTGTTATGAAACCCAGAAAAGCAGCTTCTTATTGGTATTCATAAAAACCAAATCCTTCCTGGAAGAGTAAAGCAAATAATGACTTTTGCTGCAGTAACTTCAGTTAGTTAATAAATTTCCTGGAGTGTCCACCTACAATACATGGTAGCCTGTTTTATGAGTTCTTAAAGATTAGGAGAGGATATATTGGAGGAGGTGTTTTTGCCCCAGAAAGTGCAATTTTTAATAAGTATTAAGTGAGAAGCATATGAGAACATGTGTGTGATTATATATGCACACACTTCTTATCTATCCATGCACCCATCCATCCATCCATCCATCCATCCGCCCACCTACCACCCATCCAGTATTTTCTGCTACTAAATGAAAAGATTAACTGGGAATGGTGTAAAGGGAAAGTAAGTGGGTTCAAAAATATTATTAATGTAATTAAAAAATATATATCTGCTAGTACTATTTGTAGTTCTCTACTTCTTCCTCTTCAAAGTAAAATTCTTAGTTTGCAGATGTATTAGACTTTGAATAGTCATGATACCTCTTACAGCAAAAGTATAGAAGAAATTTATATGAAAAGCCAACAGACTCATTTTGATCTTCAGTATTCCCCCACTAACCTGTTTATTTTAATTTTAGGGAGCTCGAAGCCTGGAACTGACATTAGGATAATTTAAAAAATATATTTTAGTGTACTCATTTGTTTCATTATATGATCCCTTATCAGTCAGGGTCTGAGGACCAAACTGATGTCCTATGGAGGGTCCTCTGACTCCTGGGGTACAAGTCACCCTGGCCCACCTCTATCTTCTTGGGCTGTCCTACTCAGGAAAATAGGATTGTCATCTCAATCTTTTCCTCTAGAAGGCTTCTTACTCCCTATAGAAATAACCACGTCTTTTCAAAAACATCAAGCTCTATGTAGTAACAGCAATAGAGGTACGTGTTACATGACTCACCAGATCCCTTACTAAACCAGACATATTAAATCTGTCCATTTATGTTTCTCTCCAACTTCCCCAAACAGAGAATATAAAGTTTAGGATCAAAATGTAAAGCTATCTGCTGCATGTTTTATCTGAAGAAATTATGTAAAAATGTGCTTTGGTTCCTATATATCTCCATTTAATTTTGAAATACTCTTTAAAAATTTGTTTAATCTCTCAAATATTCAAGTAAAATTGACAATTTAGGAAAGGCCCCATGTTTATTCTGTCACTTTGCCTAAATCCATTGCCAATATGGATATAAATACTTGAGTTTGAAAAGCATGGAAGTGGTAATTGACTTGCAAAAAGTACAAACCATGTGCTTTAGAAACTCATGGGAGAAAAATAATTACTTCTGACTGAAGATAATCAAGGCAAGCTTGGTGGAGGAAAGATTATTTTCAATTGTGGCATCTCTGGCATAGATTTGAGCCATCCGTGCACATGTATCCTTGATCTGTGCAATGCTTCTCCCTTCCCAGGATTTCTGCACACATTTCAAGATAGCAGTTTGTATCCTTTTAGAGAAGGCCAAAGGATGGATATAACAAAGGGTGTGGTGTTGAATAATACAAGTCATATTTTTCGAGTAGGCAGACTGTTTGGCTGAATTGTGGCAGTGTGTCATGTCAGGCTAATAGATGGGCAGCCAGGATCCATAGATCCTTAGATGTCAAGGGTCTGGATGATAGAATGTTCCTATGATATGAGTCTTTGAAGAAAGACCCTTTATCCCATCACAGAACTCTGACTGCAGACCTTTTGTCTGTCTGCTTCATTAGGGGTAATGCAATTATCTACTTATTGCTCTGGTGGTATTATCAGGAAGTGATAGGTAAAAATATGGACCTATTAGCTTATAAGCAATTACAAAATGGAGATATTCTAATTCTATAATTGTTTCTTCATGTATTAACTTGAATAATGCCAGAGTTTTGCTTCCTCACCCATTTGATTACCTTATGAATTAACTAAATTCCCCAAGAAACCAAAGATTGAGGCAAAGTTTGCAACTTAAAGTGTTATTGGGAGATGCAATTTAATGACAGCCTGGGTGAAGGAAAAAGGAAGTAAGATAGTGAAGGAGGAAAAATAAATGCAAAGTAGAGTATAACTGAGCTAGCACAGCCTCACAAAAACACACAACTGGTTATTTGGTGCAAAGGATATCTGCTGGAGGACTGATGTGAAGCATTGCATCTTGCAAAAGTCCATTGGGGCAGAATGGAAGCAAATTTATATGCTGATAACTCCCTATAGCCTTTCTTTCATTTGTCAAAGTTCACTTCAGGAGGTGTTAACTCCACTAACCTCCCAGACTGAGCTGTCAAGATTCCTGGGGCAGCTTTTGGGGAAGTCAGATCCCATGCACAAATGCTAAACATTTTATCTGGGCCCAGAGTAGTTGTAGGGGCTGGCATTTTTGTGCTTACCCCCTCAGGTTAAACCTGAGCAGCAGAGCTGCTGCCGCCCTATAGCATCAAGTTGGAGAGCTGTCATGTTCAGAGACCAACGCTGACCTCAGGGGAGGCTGAGGCAGTTGGCAGTGTTAGAGAAAACAGGCAATGATGATGGTGGTGGTGGTGTCCCTTGAAGAAGTGCCCAAGCCTTGTAGGCAGGTGGAGCTGTGCAAATAAAGGGGGATGCATAAATTCAGGTTTATATGTGTCAGATTAAAGAAGACATGGTAAATGCTTGACTTTTTCCCTTTCAAACCATTTTTCCTTTTGGCCAGTGAGAACTTCTTCAAGTTGCTTGTTTGCTTTCTGATGCAAAGGTATCTTGTACATTTCCTACCTCAGACATGGAATGAGTCATTTCTCAGAAAGCCCTAGTTCTGGTGGGGATTATATTCAGAGACACAATTTGGGTGCTGTGGGAGAAGTAGCAGAATACTGAAGGTAAATCTAAGTGCTCAGAAAATTTGTTAAATAAAAAGATTTTTAAAGATAGGAAAATTTATTTTTCAACAAGAAAACCAAGATTTTGAGAAAAACACATAATGGAGATAAGTAGATATTCAAACTTAGTGAAAAATTCTAATTTTTACATGTATGACTTCTCAGACACCTATGTAAAGACTTCTTAAAGAACCCTTTTTTATTCAGTTGATCAACATTTTTCTAGAAATTATGTTAGGCCCTCTGAGTGCTTATTAAGTTTTCAAAAGTACACATGGGTCACAAGAATGGAAGCTTGCAGCCAGCCAGGGATCTGTGTACCTTTGGTACTGAAGTCTCACCTAGTAGGTCTTAAGGTGATGTGTGAAGGCTTGTAGATAAGTTTTATGATTGATCTGTTGGTATAGGGATTTTCATGGGAAGCTTAAGATAAGATCTTACAAGTGAGACACTGTAGACAGTGTCACATTACTTATATTAGGATAAATCTAAGCTTCAGTGAAAAGGACATTCTAAATGTGACTTTACTAATGATGATAAGAACCATGATTATGTTAAAAGTTTTTCTTTTTCACATAGTAGTTTTGAAATGAGTGCTGTAGGTCACTGGACCCTCACCTGAGGGCCCAGTTTCATTAAATTTATGACTCTAGCATCTCCTCCCCAGTGTATCTCAAACTTAATGTGCACATGAATCTCCTAGCAATCTAGTTAAAATGCAGATTGTTTTAGTAGGCCTGGAGTAGGAACTGAGATTCTGCATTTGAACACAGAAAGATCCTGCAGAGGCTTTTAAGTCAGTCATAAAACAAAGTAAAGCAAGTTGGCTATGAAGATGCCCTGTGATTTTGCTCACCATTATTCAATGTTTCCATGCTGCCACCATCAGAACAAACAACAGTGAAATTTTGACCAGACCTACACATCCACAATGAGACATCCTTTGAGATAAAGATTTTGTCACCTGGTTATTGCATTTCTCATACATGGATTGCATCTTCTCACAGAGGTAATGATCCCCTATATATGAACAATGTACTACATGCAGAGGTTAGGAGATTGCCAGATTTTGGAGACCTGGAGATTGCTGCTTCTAAAACAAATACTTTGTCACATTAATGTGTTTTTTTCTATTTACTCAACCCACCTTTCACAAGGTATATAAACTATAATCTACTTAAGGATGGGTGGCACAGATGACCAGAACTTTCTCCCTGGTACTGCTTCTCCAGGTTAGTCCTCATCCCTGACTCTGAAAATAAATCTCCTTTATTCACCTTTTCTCATCACAGTGGTGACTCTTACTTCCAGATGATACAATACTGCTGCTCCCTGACCACACTGGAGTAGCAGACCTGCGGGCATTGTCACTGTTTGCATTGTCAAACCTGAATCACTGCCACATTTAGGTCTAATCTGCAGCAAAGGCAAGGTTATCCCTTTGGAGGAGATCACTTTGATATCTTAAATCCCAGACTTGGATGTGGCACAGATCGCTTTGGCTCATGTTCTTTGGACAAAATCTTTGTTACATAGCTACACCTAACTGGAAGTATATCTGGGAAGTGTAATCTCGCAGGGCAGCCATGTTCACAGCCACAATTCTATTATGTGGAAGAACAGGGAGCAGATGTTGGCAGACAACTCGCAGTCCTTGCCACATTACTCTATCTAAAGTCCCCTCATGGACCTCGCAGAAACCTCACCCTATAAGGCAAGGGGTACTCAGACAAGTGTCCAGGATGCTTTCCAGACCTGTACTTCACAGCATTCTTTCCTCCAGCATATTTGTGAGAAATTCCACTCCTAGAATTTCCTGAGTACACAGTAGCCTATTTAGGAAAGAACGGATGAATAAATTTTCTTTTTCTATCTTTATGACCGTGGAAGTGAACAAGATAGTTAGATTATAACTCTTTTAGATTCTGCTTGTTTAATGCTTCCTGTTTTGTTTTTTTTTAAGATTTATTTATTTATGCATACAAGGCCTGGGTATAGGCCAGAGATGCGGGGGAGGGTGAGAGGATTCACCAGAGAGAGTTGGGAGCAGAACAGGCAGACTGACTGAAATACACTGCTGAGGGGAGCAGCAGGCAAGACAGAAGACAGGAGAGGTCTGCTGCGCCATGTGGGTAGTTCCCTGGCTGGCTGGGGATTGAACTCGCACTGCAGAGGCTGCAGATAGCTTTGTAGTGCTATGCTTAACCCCTTGCGCCACCAGGGAGGCCTGCTTCCTGTTTTGAGTGAAGATAAATTGATGCTTCCATCCAGTATGCCATGAACCCAGCAAAGGCAGCCTTGCTGGGCTGTCGCAACTCTGCAACAGGTTCTCAGGCAATGGGTGAGAGAAGGTAATACATGAGTACAGGCTGTTAGCATAATGCATAGGCAGACTGAGAGTTGAATTATAACCACAGTACATTTACAATAAATGCTTAGTTTATATGCAGACAGACAGCAATATTACATGGTCAAATACTTGAGGATGTTGAATGAAAAATATATTGTTCATGAGTGATGATATTTGCCCTTTTGTTTACCTGACTGAAAAGCATTCTGCTTATTCACTAGGGAAATTTTCATTTCCCGATGCTCTTCTCAATAGACAAGCAAATGAAACAGAATTAATGGAAAATGGAATGATATAATCTGCTTTAGCCAAAAGGCTAGAAGGACAAAGAATAATTGAGAAAGCACACTATGGCTGCTTTAATATGTTCTTAATAAATGAATATGTGAGGAGAGATACTAAGCTGCTCTCTGAAAAAAAATTAAGTAAGTATATTTTCCCTTCAAACTACAGGACTAAGGAGCAATGAGCCTTTAGTTGGATTTTCTCCCCAGTGTGGCATTTCTATGCTTTTGTTCATTGTAATGAAAAATTCCAAAGAAAAAAGCCCAGAAATAGTATTTTTTTTTCAGAATTTATTTATTTATTTATTTATTTTTTAATTTTTTTTTATTGTTATATTCCCCATACAATTGCAGCCCCCCATTCTGACCCCAATCCCTCCCCTCCCGCCCCCGCCCCCCTAAAAGTGTCTCTGGTTCATAGTTTTTCGTTGATTTTGATTTTCACTTTCTTATAGTTATTCATTTTCCTGGTCCCTTATTTAAGTTTTCTAGATTCCTGCATGAAATAAGGCTACCATGTTCTTCCAATAGCCTAAAGAGTTGCTTCCAGTTATTATGATCAGATTTTATTATTTGTGCTTTTTAGAGAAATATTTCTATTTCAGGAGGAAAACAGAAATGCATATTTTATGTAGATATTCAAGACTGTAGCAGCAGCCTAGAAAAGAAGGAAGAATTCTCCCTGGATTCTGAATCAAAAGATTAGATTTAGACCCCAGTCAGATTTCAAGCATTCATGATTAATGGTAAAAATAATGATGATGAAGATGATGGTGAAGACAATGCCAATAGCCAGCATCCTTACTGGAAGGTAGCGCTGTCCAAATGTTTTCCATGTGTTTACTCATTTAACCCTCACAGAAACTCCTTGAGGCAGGTAATATTATAATGTCCACTTGATATGGAGGAAAAAATGAGGCACAGAGATGTTAAGTAATTCTTCTCAGGTCCTACAGTTTATATCAGGCACCAGTCCCCCGACCTGTTTCTTTTTTTCCAGGCACACAGCCAGCTGACTTTTTTCATCATCTTATGCAGTAAGTGGCTACTGGACTAAGTACCAACTTATGGGATGTAGGAGACATGCGCCATTTCTAGACAAAAGCCTTTTACAAGCAGGGGTGCCCCTGCCATGATCTTTCATCTTCTATGGGCTCATAAAGACCATCATGAGGTGCTAGAAGGTGGCAGAGCCAAAGGTGAAATGAACCTGGGACCCTGAATCACTCCCATCGAACAGAACATCTTCTTTGGAACATCCTATAGGTGAAAACAAACTTCTACTCAATCTGAAATATTATACCTTTGAGAGTCTATTTGTTACCACATTTTAGCCAATGCCAGGTCATCTAGCTGCATGGGCCACCTTGCTAAATTGCTCAACTTACCTCTGAAAAATTAAGAATGATTGTTGCAAAGTTCACAGCTCAAAAGGCTTCTGAACTGGTGTCCTGAAGTTTTCAGAAAAAAGATCGACTGTGGTCCCTGCAGCAATCTGGGACAGAGTCAGAAGCACACTAGGCTAGATGTTCCACCTAGTTTGGATTATTTTTCTACCTAGATCAGACATGGCCAGGATACTCTGGGCACCTTAGGCATCAGCTGGGCTTCTACATGCTCCCTGATGTTCTTTTTGTCCTCACCATCCCCAGATAAGACGTTTTCTGCCCCATGCCAGCCCCAGCTCATCCCTTCTCTGTAATGTGCACCTCCGACTCTCCTTCTGGGGCATTTACCTGACAACACTACGAGTTCTAACTCCAATCCTTCCTTCTCTAGTTTTTGTTGTTGTTGTTGTTTTTGCTGTTTCCTACTTGTCTATTGCTGAGATCCTAGTGTGACTTGAGCCAACTAACCTTTTACCCTAAAAGTGCCTGTTCTTCCTATCTGGAAAGGTTATTGTAAGGGTGAATGTAGGTGCATAAAAGTGTGTGGCAAATGTATAAAATTAGATATCATTAATGTGTTTAATCATGTGACAGATGGGGTTTTATTTTGTTCAAATAGATATTAGTTGAGGAAATGACACAAATGTTTTTTAAACAAGTTTTATGGGTTTTTTTGGGTAAAATTAATCTGTACACACTGTATTATAATAGAGTTTTTAGAAGGAGTTTGAGTAAAAATGAAGCTAGTGTTGGAGTATTGAAGTAATTACCAAAGTTCACAACTCAAAGTGTTAATAGCTGCAGATAACAAAATCATTGATGGCAAGGATTGCTGCTGCTTCCTTTGTGGTTTCCTTTATGCTGAATTATGGTACTGAGCAAACTGATAATTACAAAGGCTGAGATAAAGTCATAATGCTGACCCATAAATCCTCTGCTCATCTTTGGCAGATGCTGTCCCAGGGCATCACACATTCTGCCTATGTGATTGCAAGCGTTTCTGTAATACTCATTTTGTTTGAGAGGAGACTATCCAGATGCATTAACTAGTTGATTTTAAGGAATCAGCTTTCAACTTCCAGGCAGAGTCAGAATAAATAAAATAGAAATGCCAGGATGAGAGGACACCTTTATTTGGTTGAGTCAGTGCCCAGTACATGCTATTTATAATTGGAAGCTTTTATTTTAGAAAAATTTTAAATGTACAAAAAATTGCAAATACAGAACACAATTTCTGCATATTCTTCATGAGCTTTCCCTAATGCTAACATCTTATATAATCATGATGTATTTGTCAAACTAAAAAATTAACATTAGAAGGCCATAAACAACTTCAGACTTTATTCAACTTTCACTTTATTTCCTCTCCCCTCCCCACCTCCCATTTGGTTCAGGACCCTATCCAAGACTCTGCTAATATCCTTTGGTCTGTAACAGTTTCTTAGTTTTTCTTGTTTCTTACAACAGTTTCTTGTTTTTCATGACCTTGACAGTTTTGAAGAGTACTGGTCAGGTATTTTGTAGATTGTCCCCTGATTTTTGGTTTGTCTGATGTTTACTCCTGGGTTAGGTGTTTAGAGAACCAGTACTGCAGAGGCAAAGAGCCATTCTTATAGTATCATATCAAGGAGTACATCTGATGAACTTGACTTCACTGGTGATATTTACCTTGATTATCTTGTTAAAGTAATGTTTGTTAGGTTGCTTCACTGTAAAGTCACTTCTCCTTACCATAGTCTGTCCTTGGGAAGCAAGTCATTAAATCAAGAGGGGAAGAGAAGTAAGCTCTACCTATTCAAGGGTAGAGTATCTGCATAAATTATTTGAAATTCTTTATAAGGTTTGTTTTTCCTCCTGCATTTATTTCTTCCACCATTTATTTATATCAGCGTGGACACTTGTGCTATATTTTGGGTTATAATCCAGTGCTCTACTTCTCATTTCATCATTCAGCTTGTTCTTTGTCCATTGGGAGCACAATCTGGTGCACTGTTGAGTCCTTTTTATTTTCCCATCTTTTGAATTTTTATTTATTTCTTTTTTGAGTAAATTTTCTGGCATTAAAAGATGCTCCCGCTTGTCTTATGTTTTCATAAGACAACCACTTACTCAAGAAACCCTGATTTCTTGTATTGGAGGACCATAGTTTATATTTAATACTACTCTGGTAGCTTTAGCAGTATTCTCTGTAGAAAAAAAACCTTCATACAAAATGGATCCACCTTGGGTCCAAACTGAAGCTTAAAATACAGTAGTACAAAATAACCCTATAAGGGGCTTCAGGGCATGGGTCCAGAGGTGGTGTATCATGTCGGGGTGAGGCCAGCGGTCTTGTGTCTTGGTCTTTTAGAATTGATGGAGAAAAATATGAATTCTTTCACCTGGTCTCTCAACAGGAGTTGGGATGCTTAAGTCCTAAATTGTTGTTGGAAGTTGTTCTGTGTGGATGTTATAAACAAAGAATAGACTGGAGATGTCCTGTGGAGATTATGTATTAGAGAAAGGTCAAGTAATAGTGAATTGTCAGTAGCAGAGATAATATTGAAGAAAAATTGCTGACTGGTATGAGTAAGTAAATTACTTTGGTCAGAATGTACCTTAAAAAGAGTTAAGCTTAGTATTTTTATAGCAGAATAATCTATTGTATACTATTTTTATGCTTTGTATTCTTACTGTTGTGAAAGATTCAAAGAATAAAAGATAATTCCCCCCTCCCCTGATATTGTGATATAATAAGCACATTTGCTTTTCCCCCTCAGTTACTGGCACAGATATCCTAAAACCCTTGGAATTTCCTGAGAGTAAGAGAGTGACAAGAGTGCCTTTTAAAATTCACAATAGGCCCCTTTTAACCATACCTGAGTTTTTGTTAATGAAGGAGCTCCTGTAAGGAAGAGTCTGGTTACCAGGGGAATCACCCTTGGGTTAGAAGGTTAGAAAGGTCAGTCCCACACCCTGACCTCTGGGAAGGATGGAGGGGCTGGAAATGCACTCAATCACCCATGACGAATGATTTAATCAGTCTTGCGTATGTATGAAGCCTCCATAAAATCCCTGAATGATGAGTTTTGACGAGCTTCCAGGTCAGTGAATGCACCCATGCAACACGAGGTTAACATACCCCAACTCCACAGGGACAGATGCTGTTTTGCTCAGGTTTCTTCCAGTTCTCACTCTGTGTTTCTCTTATTTGGCCCAGTAGTACTCATCTGTATTTTTGTTATAATAAACTGGTGATAGTAAACAAACTATTTCCCTGAGTTCTGTTAGCCATCATAGCAAATTAGAGATTCTAGGAGTGGGTTGCGGGAATCCATGATGTATAGGCAAGACAGTCAGAAGGACCAGAGACTAGAAAGTTGTGATTTGCATCTGAAGTAGGGAGCACTCCTGTGGGACTGACTCCTTAACCCGATGCTATCATCAAGTAGTGTCAGAATAGAATTAAAAAGTATCGTGAGTAGAGAAAAAACTTTTCTTTTACCCCTTTCTTTTCCCTTTGCTTCTTTACAGCTACACCTACACACACACACACACTCTCACACACACACACACATCCTTACACTGATATGTCAGGTATTAAATCTTTGTTCTTGAGCTCTGGGATCCATAGCCACTGGAAAGAATTAGCAGTTATTGAGGAGTGGGTACCGAACTCTAAGGAGCAGACTTCAGCTAATTGTTTGAAATGGAAAGGGAAGGTGGACTCTTCAAGAAAAAGAAGGGACTGGCTTACAGTCCCCTTTAAGCTCCCCTTAAATTATCCTGGAGTTTTCTCGACTTTGGTAAAGGGGGTGGGAGAGGTGGAGAGTCAGCTTGTGGGCAGTAGGAAATACCGACTTTCAGGGGGACCCCACTGAACAGTACCTGGGCCACAGAGAAAGAAGCAAGTGAAATAGCAGCCACAGATTGAGAGCTTTATGCAGGGCTCTCCCATAATTCTAGGGAGAGCAAGAAACCTCAAAAAATAATGAGCGTACAGCCATATCAGCCTTGGGGAATGATGGATGTGGACCAAAATTGTTTTGGTAAAAAAGTAAGGAAAAATTATAGCATCTGACTGGGAAGAATGGCTGTCATGACTCACAAGGCACAAGTCATAATTGAACTCATGCCTGTGATGTCCTACAGAGGCAGTGAGCAAGGGCAAAGTCCAGGGAGATGCAGGGCATGTTTCCAGCATCCGTTTCCAGTAGAGCCACATAGGATGCACTTAATTCTCCCAACAATGAGTTGTGAAAACTCATGTAAAATGTTGCAAACAAGGAAGCTCATTAGAGACTTACAGTCCACAGTCTTTATTGGGTGCACCCTCTACCCCAATAATTTGGGCATATACCTAAATTCCAGACCTCCAGAAGGAAAGCATATGTTCATCATCAACCACATTGTTAATTCAAAGAGCTTAGACCCAGTGAGTCACTCTTATCAATAAATGGTGGGAACCCTACTAAATGCACATTCCCAGACACCAACAAGGACCAGCTTTGTAAGCAGACCTCTTCAAAAGATAGCATCAGATCCACTATGTTATTAACTCTTTCCTGCACAGCATGGTTTGGGATTCTGTTTAGCTAGGACAGTTGATAAATGGCCCTTTGCACTACTCTCACTCCCCTTCCGAATGTGTGGACACCAGTGATGGTTTTGACTGATCCTTTGTCTCCGTTGGACCCTCAGGCTTTTTAATTATGGAGGTGAATGAGTGCCAACATGGCGAGGCAAGAGCCATTGAAAGAACTGGAGGTTGGTCTGTGTGTGTGTGTGTGTGTGTGTGTGTGTGTGTGTGAGAGAGAGAGAGAGAGAGAGAGAGAGAGAGAGAGGTTATTTAACCATAGAAGAAATGAAATCATGTGTGGTCACTCTAAGAACAATAGATGAAGTGCTGGCTGGTTTTTGTAAAATGAAGTCTAGATTGGGCATCCAGACCTGTGAATACTGGTTATCTCTCAGTCTTAACTGCTTTACCTTGGACAAGTCACTTCCTCTCTCTGAATCTGTTTCCCAAATTATTCTTAATTTCCTCCAGCACCCCAACTTTTTAACCCATCAGGAGCATTTGACAAAATTATTACTGGGGATCCTCTTCCCTCTCTTTTGAGGGCTCCTTTCAACTTCCTGATCCCTAAATGTTGGAGTGCCTCAGGGGTCAGTCTACAGAAATCTAGCAATAGCTATATTCCTCAGGTGATTTTATTTAGTTAAATCTCATCACTGCAATGATGAATCCCAAATGTCTGGACTCAGAATGACAGCTCCATATATACAAACTTCTAGTAGACATCTAGGTTTGGTGGCCTAAAGAACATTTTAAATTTATCATGTATAAAACTATACTCTGTTTTCCTCTCAAAATTGCTTTGCTCATGTGTTTTCCATCTCAGTAAATGGTCGGGCAAAAATCTAGAGTCATCATAGTCATTCTTGATGCCTTAAAAATTTTTTATTCTAGGGGCTCCCCGGTGGCACAGCAGTTGAGCGCTGAGCCTCTGCAGCGCCGGTTCAATCCCCGGCCGCAGGGTGAGGGTCCCACATGGCGCTCAGACCTCTCCTGCCGCCCGCTGCTCCCCTCAGCAGTGCATTTCGTCAGTCTGTCTGTTCTGCTCTCCGCTCTGGCTCTGATGAATTCTCTCACCCTCCCGTGCTTCTGACTGTACCCAGTGCTTGTATAAATAAATAAATAAAATCTAAAAAAATTTTTTTTTTATTCTACATCCAATCAGTCAGCAAATGCCTCTTGGTTACACTTTTACTTCCAAGGCTACTCTCTTTGTTCAAGCCATTATTAACTCACCCAAATTACTGCAACAGATTCCAGATCATTTAAGGGTTGAACCTGCATATGAGGTTATCATTCACAAAAGTTTTTTTTCTTGCACTAGGATTATTTAGATAGCAGAGGGTACTTGAGAGCACAAATAAATAATGGAATCAACTGAATAGATCTCTTTTCCAGCATAATCATAACAAGAATTATTGATTGATTCTCTTTTGTAACATCATTGTTCTTGTGAATAAGGGCAATCCATGCTAGGTCAGCTTTTCATTTTCCTGAAAGATAGCTCCCGATTCTTAGCATTGCTCCACCAGCATAGGCATGCGACCCTCTGTTTTTCTTTGCACGTTCACAGTCCTACAAAGGGTGCTGCTGAAGACTGAGATGGTTTGACCTTGCTCTCTACCATCTTAATAAAGCTGAGGGAATCTGGAATCAAGGGAGCAGCAGGAAGCCATAACCTGGCCCTGGTTTGGCCCCTCACAGAGCTAAATGCTATGGTCCTTATGAAATATTCAGTAATCTATTCCTACTTTAAAACAAACAGGGGTGATCTTTTCAGACTGTCTAGAGGATCTGCATTACAACTGAAGAGTGGCTTTCCTGCTTCATTAAACATTTAGTCTCCTGCTTGGCTTGATGCAGCTGCCCAATGTGGGGATTGCAGGTAGAGCTCAGCCTCACAGACTTCATTTCCAAGGCTGGAAAACGTCTATAATATTCTTGTTGATGATCTTTGGCAAAGATGACCAGGGCGGGGGTGGGGGGACAGATGCATCAGGGTGATAACTAAATACTGTAGTTCCCAGAAAATTGGCACATTCTCAAGAAACAAGTGTTGAAGTCATCAAATATGCGGGATGTTTGACGATAGCACTATTACCATTTATTTCAGTTTGGAAGTGCGTTCTCTCTTACACTGTAGTCTTGATGAAAGCATAAGAGATTTTCAAGAGCTTAGCTAAAACCACTCATAAATTTGCACATATATTCATGCTAACGATGATCTAAAGACACTAAAAATTTAAGCTCTTAACATTCAATTTGTTCTTTTGCATGTGGAGCTTTTACCTTCCTTAATTCCTACCATCATTATTTAAGATTTTGTCATGTTAATTGTTTTAAGAGCCCATTTATGATTTTTTTTGTTATCAACTGCTACTTTTACAGCATATATTCTAACATTCCCAAGTAAATGCTGGGAAGTCAAAGAACCTGTGTGCCCACTGAACTAGTTAAGAGAACCAAAATAGGAGCTACTATATATTTGTAAAGTGCTTTAAAATTATGCTCACAGCTTATTTCTAATTTATTAGAAACAACTTTTCATTGCATTTATTTCTTCCACCCAAATGGTTATGGAAACATAGATGATATAAAGTATGTGTGCATTTAAAAATATAATATCTCAAATAATTTTGATCTCCCTTTACTTTTTCTCTCTTCCATCAGTTTTTTCTTGCATTGTAGCCTGCTCCACATGATCCTATAGAATCAATTTTAAAAAAGCTATATTTTAAACTCTACATGGGGGCAAGGACTTTTTATTGGTTTTAATTTAGTTTGTGATATAAGACTTTTCATGAGATAACTGTTTCAACTTAATTCTTCTGTTTTTCGTTGATTCTTAAGTATCATTTAGTAATGGAATTTTCAAGCTAAATCTGACCCCAGAGGTGATTTAATTTAACTTCCTTATTTTATAGCTGTGGGACTGAGGCATAGACAGGTGACATGCACTGCCCTGGGAATAGTTCAAGTCCTTCTCAATTTTCTCATTTTCTATCCCACAAGATAAGATTTTCCTATTTGTCCTCCAACCCTGGCTTTTATGATGTTCCCCTTTGATCCACTTGTCATGACCTCTTCCAGGGTATGTCTTTCTTTGTTGTTTATATCTAGCTCCCCTCCACGGTGTTTCTCCAGCTCCATCACTTTGTGTAGTGGGGATGGTAGTGTGTGTGTGTAGGTTGATCTTGACATCCAAATCTTGTCATATTCAGTCTTAAACTAATGTATTAAACTGTGAAGGAATTATCTATAAATAATGCTTCATTTCCTCTGATGGTAAAGTCAAGTAATATTTCCTGAATCCTTATTCATAGGATTAGTTACAAAGTTTCTACCCAACACATCCCTACAGGTTGTTCCTATGAGCCACATATAACCAACACAAAGAAAGCTAAAACAAAAGAAACTGCTTATTTTAATTTTTTTCCTGCTTTCTTTGGTTCATATCCATTTAGATTTTATTCTTTTTATTTAATTTTTATGTCACAGATTTTCCCCGTATTCTTTCTATTTAAAGTATGTGGTAATAATTCTCACATACCCAGCTCCTATGCTTACATCTTCAACAAAATCCCATTCCTCTATTTCTTTTGTGGTTTGGCCTTTCTACTCCCTTACTAGATTGTAAATAGCTGGCATTTAGAGATCCCAAGTTATTCGTCTCTGCATTGCCCGTGGCACAATACCCTAGGAGTTCAATAAAATATCTGTGTAAGGACTTTCACAAAATATTTCATAAAATTTTCATTGAGAATGTGCAGCGTCTTTAAGAGGTGGTGATGAACCATTAGGTAACAAAAGAACTTCCAGCAGGTTTGAGCATTTTGAGAATCTGTTTGGAAGTCTTATAGCATTGTCTGTTAAAATAGTATTTAAAGGATGAGACTGTATGTTTCAATCTAGTTGTTTTAGGATATACACTTGACCAAAAAGCAGGAATTGATGTGGTAAAGCAAAAAGAGCCACTTGGCTTGCTTTATCACCAGCTATCCCTTTTTCTGTTTTTCCCAAGCTCCCAGTTTAAGCTATTCCTCTTAGGAGAACTTTTCAACCCTGTCAGTTTAGATTCCTAAGCTGACCCCCTACATCGGAATCACCTGGGAAGTTTGTAATAGAACTGACAGCAGGTTCCCAGCTTCCTTCCTAAGCCAGCATCTCTGTGGGTAGGGTCCCATGGGTTTATATTTTTAACAAGCTCCCTAGGTGATTCTGATTTGCAGTGGAGAGATTAACTTGTTTATCTACCCAGGGGATTTGCTACATTGAACATGTCTGCTTTTAAGGGCAGTGGGGAGCCACTAAAGCTCAGCACAGGAGATGACCTGATTTTATTTGTCTTTTGAAGCTCACTCTAGAGTTGGGTGAACAGATCAAGTTTGAAGGGAGCAAGATTTGAAGACAAATAGTGAAACATGGTGAGGATGGAGAGAAGTGGACACAGCTAAAGCCTACTTAGAAGGGGGAATTGGTGGGACCTGGCGTCGACTGGCTTAAAGAAGGAAATGTCAAAAATATCTTCCAGGGATTGTACTAAGTAAAATAAGTCAGAAGGAAAAAGAGAAATATAGGGTGATGTCACTTACAGGTAGAATTTAGAAAAAACAAAGTGTCACAAAGAAACTTTAAAACCAATCTTTGAAAGCTGATCATAGGTCTGTGGCTTTCAGAGTGGGAGGGAGACAGGTTAGAAGGTGAGGTGAGCACAATTGACTCCAGTGGTGGACTATGGGAGTGCTAAGGTGACTATACCTGAGGTAGGGGTGGGGAACCTACACTGTCGAAACACTAGCAGGATATAAAATAATGGCACTTTAACAGCCAAAAATATTTTCCAGGCTTAATTAAATTATAAGGTAATCTTCATGAGGGAAAAGTAGTAATTTTACACTGGAGAAACCAGGAAGGCATCACCTTCACCAAGTGATTCTGTGATCCTGGTCTGTTCCCCAGAACTGAGACACATGTCTAGCCACATCCCCCTGCTAGGATGTAGGATGCATCAGGAGGGCACAGCTTCACATCTGGGGTATTTTTGCCAGAAACACATAGCCTCATGCTAGCTGGGAGAAAACATCAGCAAACTCAAAAGAAGGGACATTCTATAAAATAACTGGCCAGTCCTCTTCAAAGGTGTCTAGGTCATCGAAAGACAAAGAACAAAGCCACTGTCACCGACTGAAGGAAACTAATGAGAAATGACAGCTAACCAAAATGTGGGAGCTGGAGTAGAGAAAACAACATTTAGGGGTAAAACTGACATTTCAATCAGGTGTATAATTAATAGTACTAGGTCTGTGATAGTTTCCAGGTTTTGAGAATTGTGCTGTGATTATGGAAGATGTCAACATTAGGGACTCTGAAGAGGATAGGGCTTTCCTCTGCTATTTTGGCAAGTTTTCTGCCCATGTAAATTACAAAGTTAAGAAAATTATAAGCAATATTTTGTAACAATTTTAAAATATTAGTGCAAGACACTTTTTTTCCCCTAAAACAGGATAAAAAACTGCTTGAAACAGTGTATGTAAGATGGCTAATACCTATGTAAATTAGTTCTGGTTTCTTTGTTTCTGATACTTTTCCTTTATCACCAGTTTGGACTAGTTCAGGCTGCAAAACCTCTGTCTCTACCACCTTGCCCACAGCACACAGCTGGGGCTCTCCGCATTGTGTGGAATTGCTGGGGGGGGGTGGGCCCCTGCCTGACAGGTGTGGCCACTAAATGCCTTTCAGGCTGAGACGCCAAAAGGGCACGAGGGTGTGGGAGGTGGACAAGCTCTGCGGCAGTATCTGCTCTCCCATTTCCCTTTTGGAATCATCCCCTTCCAGAACCTTTGTGCCTACTCTAACCGTTCTCTCCTTGGCCCAGTAAACCTTAGGCCACTTTACCCACAAATCATCCTGCACAGTCCTGCTCTTCAGCAGGAGGCAGCAAAATCTACTATGAAGTTGAGGATAAACTGGGGAAGTCCCTCCTAGTTATCCTCCTTCTCAGAAGATGCTGGCATTTTACAACTTTCTTGGAGGAACCAAAAGGAATTTTACATTCTGCGGCAAGCCAAAAGCAGTGAGAGTTGGGGGGTTTCTGGAATCATCAGGTATGTGCAAATTCTGGAGACTGAGGATGTGGGGGTACCGGCCCTTTGGAAAAGTGCCAGTTGCAGAGCCAGTGCTTAAATGTTTGGGGGAGAGTTTGTAACACAGCGTTCCTGTGTTAAATTTGTCATTTCCTCCAGAATTTAGGGTTCGTATGTTTTCTGCTGACCTTGTTTTCAGATTAACTTCAGTTTGACTCCTTCAAAATGGCTGGAAGCTCTGTCCTTTGATACTTACCAAAGCTTGGCATACTTTGGAAACAATCATATTTTCACTGGCAGCTAAATATAAATCAAGTTCTAAACCATGTATTACCATTAAAAGAGTTTATGATTTCTAAGGTTATTTGACATTAATAGCTTCCATAAATGGCCAGTGAGCCATTTTTTTTCTTGAAAAGTAGAGACAATAATAGCTTTCTTAGTTGTTTGCCCAGTATAAAGGGAGCCGGCTGGCCTCTGCATCTCTCTGCCTGCTGGCCTTCAGCTGCTGCGGTGATGTGTCTGTAGGGAGCCCTTCCCTCCTGAGCAGAGTGAAGCTGAGGAGGGGATTCGGGGTGTTATTTGTAGGATATGGTATCAGCAGAATAGGATCTGATTTACTTGAGCAGTGTCAGGAGAAGGGAAAGGGACAATTGTGTCCTGACAGGTGATGGACTCTGATGAAAGGATCACTATTGCAAATAAACCTCATCCTTCTGGTCTGATGGTGATGTGCAAGCTTTAATATCAGTTGCTCCCTGTCACCTGCCTTTCATACTTGACATCGCAATTTTCCAGTTTGCTATTTCTGGATGATGTTCATTCAGTAATTTATTTGCTCCTCTTTCTTGATTTTAGCTTTATTGAAGTATAATTTACATACCATAAAACTCTCCCATTTTAAATTTAGCTTATTGGTTTTTTGGTAAATTTACTGGCTTGTGCAACTATTACCATAATCCAGTTTTAGAACATTTCATCACCCTAGTAAGGTTCTTTATGCCCAATGAGTTAAGTCCCATTTTTATCCTCAACTCCAGGCACACTCTTATCTATATTTCATCTTTATAGAATTGCCCTTTCTGGACCTTTTATATATATGGATATCACACAACGCATGGTCCTTTGGGTCTATTTTTTTCTCTAGTATGTTTCTGAGATGCATTCATGAAGTAGCACATCACAATTATTTTTGAGATAGTGGGTTTCTCCTCCTCTGAACCCCAAAATTCCTTAAATATGCTTCTTTGGACCACCTGCTCTTTAAATGGTCCTCCTGCTTCTCATATTATCCTACAGTTTTCTACCTGCCAGATCCAAACCTGTTATTTACCTGCTCTACACCTATGATGGCCTCACCTGGCCATTTCCCCACCACACCTGTCTCACATGTTGAGGTCTTTAAGTGTTTCTTCCTTGAAGAGGTTTTTCCCTGACCTCCTTGATTAAAATAACACTGGTTTATATTTCTCCACAATTTGAAAATCCTGAAATTATTTTTTTTTGTTATTTAAAAAAAAAAGTTGAGCTGTAATTGGTATGTAACCTGTTACTTTCAAGTGTGCAAAATAATGATTCAATAAATACATTGTAAAATAATCACCACAGTAAGTTTAGCTAAATCAGTCACCATATATAACTTACAAATTTTTTGTATGTGTGGTTAGAAATTTTAAGATCTACTCTTAGCAACTTTCAAATATATGATACAGCATCATTAAACTAACTCTAGTCACCATGCTGTACATTACATTCCCAGGATTTATAGCCAGAAGTTTGTACATTTTGATCCCCTTCACCCATTTCACACCCCCACCCCCTGCCTCTAGAAACCACTAATTGGTTCTCTGTATCTGTGAATTCAATTTGGTGTTAGTTTTTAGATTCCACATGTCAGAGAGACTATATAGTATTTTTCTTTCTCTGACTTTTTTCACTTAGCAAAATACCTTCAAGATCCACCCATAATGTTGGCAAATCACAAGATTCCTTCTCTTTATGGTTGAATAATATCTATAAAATAATGTATAAGATAGTGTATATAATATATATCCCTTTATAAATGCTTATACACACACACACACACACACACCCCCATCTTTATCCATTCACCTGTTGAGGAATACTTAAGTTTTTTTCCTATCTTGGCTATTATGAATAAAGCTGACGTGAAGATGAGAATGCAGCTATTTCTTCAAGATTCTGCTTTCATTTCTGGAATAGTAGTTTTACTTTTTGTGAAATGCTCTCATTGTGGTTTTGTGGTTTTGATTTGCATTTCCCTGATGATTAGTGGTGACAAGCACCTTTTCTTGAAAAGTGTTGGCTATCTGTATGTTTAATTTGGGAAAAATGAGTACTCAGAGCCTCTGCCTATTTTTAATTGCTTATTTTTTGATACTGAGTTATGAGTTTTCAGTGTATTTTGTATAAACCACTTATCAGTACAAATTGCAAATATTTTTTCCTACTCCAAATATTACCTTTTTTTTTTTGGTTGATGATTTTTCCTTTGAAATGAAGAAATTTTAGTTTGATCTAGTTTGTGCTTGTTTATTTTTGCTCTTGCTGCCTTTGATTTTGGTGTCAAATCCAAAACAAAATCACCACAATGTCAAAGCGCTTACTGCCTGTTTTTTCTGGCTTTGTGATTCCAAGTTTTATGTTCCAGTTCTTTAACCATTTTGAATGAATTTTTGTAAGAAAGTGGTCCAGTTTCCTTTTGCATGTGTCTATCCAAGTCTCTCCCACCCCTTTTCTATCTCTCAGGAGGTATATTTTAGAAAGGCCACCCTTCATTCAATTGTTTACAAACATTACTTAAGAAACAATTTATTGGGCCTCCCCTGGTGGCTCAGCAGTTGAGCGCTGGGCTGTGAACCTGACGGCAGCCTCTGTCAGTGCCGGTTCGAACCCTGCCCACCGGGCGAGGGTCCCACATGGCAGCAGGCCTCTCCTGCCGCCCGCTGCTCCCCTCAGCCGTGTACTTCGGTCCTTCTGCCTGTTCTGTTCCCCGCTCTGGCTCCGGTGAATTCTCTCGCCCTCCTGTGCCTTCTGACTGTACCCAGTGCTTGTATAAATAAATAAATATATCTTAAAAAAAAGAATATTAAAAAAAAGAATTTATTGTTCATGTTACTGTCAATCACTTTCTTTTTTTTTTTTTTTTTATATAAAGAGGCACGTATTTTATTTATTTATTTGTTTGTTTATACATGCACTGGTACAGTCAGAAGCGCGGGAGGGTGAGAGAATTCACCAGAGCCAGAGCGGGGAGCAGAGCAGGCAGAAGGACCGAAGGACACTGCTCAGGGGAGCAGCGGGCGGCAGGAGAGGTCTGCGCGCCATGTGGGACCCTCCGCCGGTGGCCGGGGAGCAGCCGGGGATCGAACCGGCGCCGCAGAGGCTGCGGGCAGCTTCACAACCCAGCGCTCAACCGCTGCGCCACCGGGGAGGCCCTCAATCACTTTCTTAAATATCAGAACGTAGACTGTTGGATGTGCTACAAAATTTGCACAGGAAGAACAAAACATTTATTTATTTTTTTATTGAAGTAACATTGCATTATAACATCATGTAAGTTTCAATTGCATCTCATTTTGTATTTACTATTTGGGTCATCATTAAATGTCCAGCTCTATGCCTCACGTAAAACTTACCCCTTTTACTGGAGTTACCCAACCCTCTTCCCTTATAGGCTAAAAGCTTATTTTTATCTAGTTAATATATATTGATTCCTCTGTTTTTATTTTTTGCTTAGGATTGTTTTGCTGTTCAGGGTCTTTTCGTAGTTCTAAAAGATTAAATTTTTTTTGTTCTATTTCAATGAAGAATGCCATTGGGATTTTGATAGGGATTGCATTGAATATAAACAGGGTCATAGGTAATATGGTCATTTTTTACTATGTAAATTCTTCCAATATATGAACATCAAGTATCTTTCCATTTCTTTGTATCTTCTTCAATTTCTTTAAACAATGTATTGTTTTCAGTCTTTAGGTTTTCAATTCTTTGGTTAAATTCTAAGTTATTTAATTCTCTCGATGTGATTATAAATGAGATTATTTTCGTGATTTCTCTTTCTGCTAGTTCATTAATTGCACATAGAAATGCAAAGATGTTTGTATATTAATTTCATAAACTGCTTTCCTGTATTATTTCTAATAACTATTGGGGTCTTCCTTTGGGATTTTCTATGTATCATATCATTTGCAAAAAGTTATAATTTTCTTTTTTTGTTTTTAATTTGAGTACCCTTTATCTTTTGTCTAATCCACTTGCAAAGACTTGTAACAATATAGTGAATAATAGTGATAATAGTGGACATCCTTGTTACTGATTGTAGAGGGAAAATGTTTAATTTTTCACCATTTAATGTGATGTTGCCTAGGCTTTGTCCTATGTGGCCTTTATTATGTTGAGGTATGTTCCTTCTGGTCCCATTTTCTGTAGGGTTTTATCATAAAGGAATGTTAAATTTTGTAAAGTGCTCTTTTTGCATCCACTGAGATGATTATGTGATTTTTTTGTCTTTCCATGTATTGATATGGTGTATGATGTTTATTGTCTTGCATTTGTTGAATCATCCTTCCAGCTACTTGACTATGGTGTATGATTCCAATAATATGGTGTTCAGTTTGCTAGTATTTTGTTGAGAACTTTTGCATCAGGCTTCATTAGATATTGGTCTATAGTTTTCTTTTTTTTGGATGATGTCCTTGTCTGGTTTCAGAACCAGGGTAATGTTGGTTTCTTAGAATGTGTTGGGAAGCTTTCCTTCCCTTGCAATTTTTCTCTTTTTTGGAAGAGTTTGAGAAGGATAAATAACTCTTCATTGAAAGTTTGGTGGAAATTCATTGGTGAAGCCATGTGATCCTGCATTTTGCTTTTTTTGTGAGGTTTTTGATTACTCTTTCAATTTCCTTACTCATCAGTTTGATTAATTTTTTTTATTTCATCCTGATTCAATATTGGGATGTTTTATGTTTCTAAGAATCTTCTAGATTGTCCAATTTGTTAATATATTCTCCTATGAGTCATTGTATTTCTGTATGTCTGTTTTAACATTCCTTTTTGTTCTGATTTTATTTGTTCTCTTCTTTGTGAGTGTGGCTAAAAGTTTGTCTTTTCAAAGAGCCAGCTTTTTGTTTTATTTATCAATCTTTTGAATTCTTTTTGACCTCTATTTCACTTATTTCTGCTCTAGTTTATATTATTACCCTTTTTTTATTATTTCCTTCCTTCTATTGAGTTTTAGGCTTTTTTTTTCTTTTAATACTTCTTCTAAGTGTAAATTTAGATATTTAGTGATTCTTGTTTCCTGAGGTAGCCCTGTATTGCTATAAACTTCCCACTTCTGCATTTGCAGTCTCCTGTAGGATATGAGTTATATTTTTATTTTTTGTCTTCAGGTATTTTTTTATCTCACTTTTGATAATCTTGTTGATTGAAAAGTTGTTCAGTAGCCTGTTTATTTTCCACAAGTTTGTGGTTTTTCTCTTTTGGTTGATTTCCAGTTTCATAGTATTATCATCTAAAAGAAAGCATAAAATGATTTCAATATACATGAAATCATTGAGATTTGTGTCCCAACATACATATGACACAAGTCTGAAATCTAACCTTGAGGCTGTTCGATGAGTGCTAGAAAGGAATATGTAGATTGTTTTGGGCTGGAACACTGTAAATGTCTAAATTTGTCTCATTTAATATGTCATTTAAGAGTATTATTTCACTGTTGATTTTCTGCTGGATGATTTGTCCATCCCCATAAGTGGGATGTCAGAGTCCTCTGCTACTATTGTGTTGCTGTCAATATATCCCTTTGCACCTTTTAATATTTGCTTTATATATTTGGTGCTCCTACAATGGGTGCATGTATATCAGTAACTGTTATGTTGGCCTTTTATATTTATTCCTTATTATATAATGCCTATTTTGTCACTTATTCCCTTTTTTTGGATTGAAATCTATTTTCCAATCTAAATTTAGATTTCTAATCTAAATCTGGTATAAATATAGTGATTGATTCCTTTTAAAATTTACCATTGTTTTGGAGAACCATTTTCCATCCCTTCACTTTTTTTTCCTATTTTTTATTTTTGCCTTCCCCCATCATCTCAGATTGAGTCCCCATAGAATTTCCTTCCCCAAGGCACCCGTGCACCATCACCACAGTCCCCTTGTTCCTCCCTCCCACCCCTCTCCCTCTCCTTTCCCTGCAGTATGTCTCTGGTTTATAATTGTCTGTTTTTGCTTTGTTGTGTTTTGTACTGTTACTTTTTTTTTTTTTTTTACACTGATGTCTTATTTGGCTCCCCTATATTCCTGCTATAAGTGAATCCATCTGATGTTTTTCTTTCTCCTTCTGGCTTATTTCACTGAGCATAATTCCTTCTGGCTCCATCCACGTTGCTGTGAATGGCATGAGTTTATCTTTTTTCATTGATGAATAATATTCCATTGTGTATATATACCACGTCTTCTTGATCCAGTCATCTATTTTTGTGCATTTGGGTTGTTTCCAGGTTTTACCTATTGTAAATAGTGCTGCAAAAAACATAGGTGTACAGGTGCTCTTTTGAATCACTGTTTTTGTATCCTTTGGGTAGATCCCTAGGAGTGGAATTGCCGGATCGTATGGTAGCTCCATTTTTAGTAGACTGAGGAACCTCCAGACAGCTTTCCATAGTGGTTGACCAGTTTGCACTCCCACCAGCAATGTTCCTTTTTCACCACATGCTTGCCAACATTTGTTGTTGCTTGTTTTTTTGATATGTGCCATTCTTACTGGTGTAAGGTGGTATCTCAATGTGGTTTTGATTTTCATTTCCCTGATTATAAGGGATGTTGAATATTTTTTTCATATGCCTATTGGCCATTTGCATTTCCTCTTTGGAGAAATGACTTTTGAGTTCTTCTGTCCATTTCTTGACTGGGTTGTTTATTTTGTTTTTGTTGAGCCATGTGAGTTCTTTGTGCATCTTTGTGATCAGTCCATTATCAGTTGAATGGAGTGCAAAGAATTTTTCCCAATTAGTAGGGTGTCTCTCTGTTTTGGTTAATGTCTCTTTGGCTGTACAGAAGCTTTTCAGTTTGATGTAATCCCAGGTGTTTATCTTTGCCTTCACTATCACTGCTTTGGGTGATGAGTCTTTAAATTGTTTCTGAGATGTATGTCTTGTAGTGTTTTACCTGTATTTTCTTCTATATATTTTATGGTTTCAGGTCTTATGTCCAGTTCTTTTATCCATTTTGAGTTGATTTTTGTGCACGGTGAGAGGTGGTGATCTAGTTTCATTTTTTTTGCATGTGCAGGTCCAGTTTTCCCAGCACCATTTACTGAACAAACTGTCTGTGTTCCATTGCATATTCTTTGCTCCTTTGTCAAAGATTAGTTGTTCATAAGTATGGCTTTATTTCTGGGCTTTCTATTTGGTTCCATTGGTCTGAGTGTCTGTTTTTGTTCCAGTACCAAACTGTTTTAATTATTATGGCTTTGTAGTATAGCTTGAAGTTTGAAAGTGTGATACCTCCTTTCTCATTTGTTTTCATCAGTAGGGCTTTGGCTATTCGTGTTTTTTTGTGGTTCCATATGAATTTCATCAGTATTTGTTCTATTTCTTTGAAGACTGTCATTGTGATTTTTATTGGAATAACGTTGAATCTGTGTATTGCTTTTGGGAGTCCATCCCCTCACTTTAAGTCTATATTTGTCTTCATAACTTCAGTGAGACTCTTGCAAGTAGAATGTAATTGGGCTTTTTTTTAATATTATTTATGTATTTATTGAGATAATGTTGTTTTACAACTCTATATGATTCAAAGGTGCACAGATTCACGGCTCTTCAGATGTTACCATATCACACCTACAACTGAAGCACCCATAATTCTCTAGTCTTATTATGCACCTTCCTCCGTTTGGCCCATGACTCCACCCTCTCCCTCTGGTGTCCTCAGTTCTACAAACAAATTTCTTGGGTTTGTCTGTTCCTTTGTTTTGTTTCTCTGCATTTCATACATTAGTGAAATCATTCAGTATTTGTCTTTCTCCTTTGTACTTCACTTAGTTGAATAAACTCCAGTTCTATACATGCTGTCACAAGTGGCAAGATTTCATGTTTTTTTTTATTTCATATGTTTTAATAGCTAAGTAGTAATCCATTACGTGTGCGTATATGTATATTCAATTGTAGATATATATATGTAAATATAAATGTATCATCTTTTCAATCCATTTAACTGTCTTTGGGCACTTAAATTGGCTTAGGTTGGGCACTTGGCCATAGTAGATAGTGCTGCAGTAAACATAGGAGTGCACATATCCTTTGGAATTAGATTTTGCATTCTTTGAGTAGATACCTATGAGTGGGATTGCTGGATATGTTTTTAATATTTTGAAAAATCTCTTTTGTTTTTTATAAGAGACTGAACCAGTCTAAATGCCTACCACCAGTGTCCAAGAGTTCCCTTTTCTCCACATCCTTGCCAACACTTACTGTTTCTGGTCTTTTTGATGTGGGCTAGTCTCACAGGTGTTAGGTAGTATCTCATTGTGGTTTTGATTTTCATTTCCCTGATGACAAGTGATGATGAACACATTTTCAGATGCCTGTTGGTCATCTGTATACTTTCTTTGGAGAAGTATCTATTTAGCTCTTGTGCCCATTTTTTAATTGGTTTATTTTTCTTTTTGTTGAGCAGTCTGAATTCTTTTAGGTCTTGAATATTAGCCTCTTGTCAGATATATGATACCCAGTATTTTTCTCCCAGTAAGACATCTTTTTGTCTTATTGGTAGGTTTTTTGTAGTGCAGAAGCTTTTTAGTATGATGTAATCCTATTAGCAAGGGATATCTTTTCATTTCTTAGTGTCTTCTATTTTTTTTTAACAATGTTTTATAATTTTCTTTGTATAGGTCATTCACCTCCTTTGTTATATTTATTACCAGGTATTTGATTTCAATTATAAATGGGGTAGTTTAATTTCTTCTTCAGATTGTTTGCATATAGGAGGCTACTGTTTTTTTGTGTGTTGATTTTGCATTCTGCTATTTTACCAAAATGGTTTATTTCAGTTTTTCTGTGGCGTTTTTAGGGTTGCCTATGTATATTATCACATCATCTGCAAACAGTGATAGCTTTACTTCTTTCTTATTTGGATTCCTTGTATGTTTTTCTCTTACTGCTCTGACTAGGACTTCCAGTATTATATTGAAAAGCAGTGGCCAGAGTGGACATCCTTGTCTTGTACCTGATCTTAAAAGAAAGGCTTTCAGCTTTCATTCATTTGTGAAGCCTTCTGGTCCAAGGCTTTTGTTTTGGGGCAGGGTTTTGGTTACTGTTTCAATTTCACTGCTTGTAATTGGTCTGCTTAGGTGTTCTATTTCTTCTTTATCTAGCTTTGAATGATTATATCATTCTAAAAGCTGAAAAGCTGAAAGCCTTTCTTTTAAGATCAGGAAAATGATTATATCAATCTATTTCCAAAGGATATGTACACTCCTGTATTTACTGCAGCACTGTCTACTATGGCCAAGTGCCCAGCCTAAGCCAACTTAAGTGCCCAAAGACAGTTAAGTGGATTGAAAAGATTATATTGAATCTACAATTGAATATACATATGCACACATAATGGATTACTACTTATTACAAATTCCTAGAATGATATAATCATTCAAAGCTAGATAAAGAAGAAATAGAATACCTAAACAGACCAATTACAATCAGTGAAATTGAAACAGTAGCCAAAACCCTACCCCAAAACAAAAGCCCAGGACCAGAAGGTCCTAAAAAATATGAAATCTTGCTACTTGTGACAGCATGTATATGTAATTTATCCTTTCCATTGAGAATAATATTGGCTCTAGGTTTGTTGTATATGACTATTATTATCTTAAGGTATGTTCCTTCTATCCTGAGAATTTTGAGGGCCTTCATCAGATATAGATATTGAACTTTGTCAAATGCTTTCTCAGCATCTATTGATATGATCATATGGTTTTTATTTTTCTTTTTGTTGATGTGTTGGATTACAGTAATTGATTTTTGGATGTTGAACCATCCTGGTGCCCCTGGAATAAATCCCACTGTTGGCTAGGATTTTATTGAGGATTTTACATCTATGTTCATTAGGGAGATTGGCCTATAGTTTTCTTTTTTGTGTGTTGTCTTTGTTTAGTTTGGGTATTAGTGTAATGTTGGCTTCATAAAACATATTTGGCAGTGTTCCTTTTTTCTCAATTTTTTTGAAAGAGTTTGTGTAGGATAAGCACTAGTTCATTACTAAACATTTGGTAGAATTCATTTGTGAAGCCTTCTGGTCCTGGGCTTTTGTTTTGGGGTAGGGTTTTGGCTACTGTTTCAATTTCACTGCTTGTAATTGGTCTGTTTAGGTATTCTATTTCTTCTTTATCTAGCTTTGAATGATTATATCATTCTAGGAATTTGTCCATCTCTTCTAGATTGTTGCACTTGTTTGCATATAAATGTTCATAGTAATCTGATTATTCTTTTGATTTCTGCTGAGTCTGTTGTAATTTCTCCTTTCATTTATGATCCTATTTGTGTTTTTTCCCATTTTTCTTTGTCAGCCTAGATAGGGGTTTGTCTATTTTATTTTTTCTGAGAGCCAACTTTTGGTTTTGTTGAACTTTGTATTTTTTTTTAATTTCTATTTCATTTATTTCTGCTTTGATTTTTATTTCCTTTCTTCTACTGGCTTTTGAGGGGTTTTTTTTTTTTTGTTATTCTTTTTCTAGTTCCTTGAGATGGGAAAATTAAGTTGTTTCTTTGATTTCTTTCTTGTTTCTTGCTGCGAGCCTGTAATTGCTATATACTTTCCTGTTATCGCTGCTTTTGCACCAATGGACAGATCAATGAGACAAAAAATAAACAAGGACACTAGAACCCTAAATATAGATCTAGATCTCATGGGTTTTTGCTGTGTCCTATACATTGTGGAAAGTTGTGTCCTCAGTGTTGTTCATCTCACAGTATTTTTAAATTTCTTCTTTGATCTCGTTAATTCAATTGTCTTCCAGTAATGTGGGTTTCAATTTCCATGAAGTAGTAGCGTTCCTTGCTTTCTGTTCCTGGTTTATTTCTAGTTTGATATCTCTATGATCAGAGAAGATAGTTGGTATGATTTTGATCTTAATGTATTTGTTGATGTTTTTCTTGTGGCCCAATACATGATCAATCCTGGAGAATGATCCATGAGCACTTGAGAAAAATGTGTACTCAGATTTTTTTGGGTGCAGTGTCCTATAGATGTCTATTAAGCCCATGAGGTCTAGGTCTTTATTTAGGGCTTTAGTGTCCTTGTTTATTTTTTGTCTCCTTGATCTGTCCGTTGGTGAGTGGGGTGTTGAAGTCTCCTACTATGGATGTATTTTCTCTAATGTCTGTTTTCAGAGATAATAATAATTGCCTGATATTTTTGGTACAACTTCATTTGGTGAGTGTATGTTGATGAGTGTTATATCTTCCTGCTATATTGTCCCCTTAATCATAATGACCATCTATATCTCTTTTTACCTTTTTTAGTTGGAAGACTATTTTATCTGATGTAAGTATAGCTGTTCCTGCCTTTTTTGGTCCTTTTGCTTGTAGGATTGTTTCCAACCTTTACTTTCAGTATATGATTATTTTTTGTGGTTAAATGTGTTTCCTGGAGACAGCAGATGGTTGGATTTTGTTTTTCAATCCAGCCTGCTACTCTGTGTCTTTTTCTTGATGTGTTTAGCCCATTTACATGTGAGGTTAATATCAATACATTGACATCTATATTGCCATTTTGTTTGTCTTTTGGTGATTCTGTTCCTTACCTTATTTTGTTCTTTCTATTCAGTCTTCTGTTGGTTTTAACTTTAGGGATCCTTGTAATATTTTTTTTGGAGTGGGGGTTTAGTAGTAATGAATTTCTGGAGATTCTGTTTATCTGAGAAGGTCCTTATTTTTCCTTCATAGAGGAAGGAGAGCTTTGCCGGGTAAAGTATTCCTGGTTGGCATTTATTGACTTGGAGTTTGTTAAATATGTCATTCCATTCTCTTCTTGCCTGACTGTTTCTTTGGAGAAGTCTGATGTCAATCTGATTGGTTATCCTTTGTATGTTCTCTTTCTTCCCCCTTGTCAGCTTCATTATATTTTCCTTGTCTTGGACTCTTGGAAGCTTTACTATTATATGTCTTGCTGTTTTCTTTTCATTGTGGTAATTTGGTGTTCTTCTAGCTTCCTGTATGTCTATTTTCATCTCCTTCATCATGCTTGGGAAGTTTGTTTCAATAATCTCCTTGAATAGTTTTTTGGTTCCTTTGTCTCTCTCCTCACCTTCTGGGTTTCCTATAACTCTCATATTTCCTTTCCTAATGGTGTCAGATAGGTCTTGAAATGTTTATTATCCTTTGTATTTCTTTCTTTCTTTTTTTTGGTTCTTTTTATATCTATGAGAGTACTGATTCGTTCTTCCATTTCATCAATTCTATTTCCGTTACTTCTCCCAGAGTTCTTTAGCTCCTCCATTAATCTTTTCGTATCCTGCATTTCCTTCTTACTCAATTCCATTGTTCAGTTCATTAATTATATTTCTTATATCATTCTTGTCCTTTTTGTCTTCTTTATGTTTTTTAATCATGGTGATTCCAAATTCTCTTTGTTTGCAGAGCCCTCCCTCTGCCTTTACAAGTTACAGAAGGTGGTACAGGGTCTCTGGCTTCCAACAGCCTTGCAGGCAGGCCTGAGCTTTCCTGGGACCCACTCTTATATAGTCTATTTTGGTTCCTGAGGTGGAGGGGCTGTCAGACTCTCCTCGGTTCTAGGAGTCTCTTAGTAATGTTTCACTCTTGAATAGATAGCTCTTTTTTTTCTTGTGAGGAGGCACAAAGTCAAGAATGACCCAGGTTGCCATCTTAGTGCTGCCACCCCCTCTCTGAAGTTATCTATTTTTTTTAACATTGTGTTACAGTTTTTTGTTATACAGATCTTTCACTTCCTTTATTAAATTTATTCCTAGGTATTTGATTCCTTTTGATGTAAATTGGATTGGTTTCTTAATTTCTTTCTCTTCTAGTATGTTGTTTACACGCAACCAATTTTGGTGTATTGATTTTGTAGCCCACTGCTTCACTTTGATTGTTTTTATTTTATTTTATTTTATTTTTTATTTTTTTTTTTGTGGGACCCTCGCTGGTGGCTGGGGAATGAACCGGTGCTGCAGAGGCTGCTGGCAGCCTCGCAGCCCAGCGCTCAACTGCTGCGCCACTATGGGAGGCCCTGTTTTTGATAGTTTTTTCGTGGAGTCTTTAAGGTTTTCCAAGTATGTCATCTGCAAATAGTAGTTTTACTTTTTTCCTGGTTTGGATTTTTCTATATGTTTGAGGTAGAGCTTCCAGTACTATGTTGAATAGCAGTAGAGGAAAGCCTTCAGCTTTTTACTATTATGTGTGAAGTTAGCTATGGGTTTATCATATATGACTTTTATTTTGTTGAGGTGTGTTCTTTCCTCATTTTTTGGAGTTTTTTAAATGTCATTAATGGATGTTAAATCTTGTCAAATGCTTTCTCCATATCAAATGAGTTGATCATATGATTTTCATCCTTCCTTTTGTTGATGTCCTGAGTGATATTGATTTGTGGACATTGAACCATTATTGCATCCTTAGAATATATCTAACCTGTTCGTGATGTATGATTCTTTTAATTGTGAAATTCAGGTTGCTAAGATTTTACTGAAGATTTTTGCTTTTAAATTCATCAGAAATATTTATCCATGTGGGCGTGTGTGTGTGTGCGCGCGTGCGCGCACACGCACGTGCACTCTCCTTGTCAGCTTTGCTATCAGAGTAATGCTGGTGGCTCATAAAATGTGTTTGGAAGCATTCCATCATTCAAAGTTTTGGAGAAATGTTAGTCTTTGAATCTTTGGTAGAACTGTCCTGTCCTGGGCTTTTGTTTTTTGACAATTTTTATTGTTTTGATTTCTTTCTTATTATTGGCATGGTTATGTTTTCTGTTTTCTTTTAAAGATTTATTTATTTTTATACAAGAGCTGGGGTACAGGCCAGAGGTGCAGGAGGGTGAGAGGATTCACTAGAGACAGAGCAGGGAGCAGAATAGGCAGAAGACCGAAATACACTGCTGAGGGGAGCAGCGGGCGAGACAGGAGAGGTCTGCGCACCATGTGGGATTCTCACCCGCCGACTGGGATCGAACCCTCACTGCAGAGACTGCAGACAGCTTCACAGCACTGCGCTCAACCCGCTGTGCTGCCGGGGAAGGCCCATGTTTTCTTTTTTTTTTTTTTTATTTAGCCTCATAGGCTTCAAAGAATTTGTCCATTTCTTCTAGGTTATCCAAATTGTTGGCATAAAGATATTCATGGTAGTCTATTATGATCCTCTGTATTTCTGAGATTTCTATGGTAACATTGCCTCTTGTGTTTCTGATTCTGTTTATTATCTCCCTTTTCTTCTCAGTGAGTCTTGCCAGAACTTATCTATTTTTATTGTTTCAAAGAACCAGATTTTTGGTTTTATTCCTTAATGTGTACTGTTAGATCGAGAACTTTCTTGTTTCTTAATGTAGACCTGTATTGCTATATACTTACCTCTAAGTAGTGCTTTTGTTATATCCCATAGATTCTATTTACTTATGTTTTTCATTTCCTTTTCTCTCCAGGCTTCTAGTTCTTTTTTTAAAATTCTCCTTTGATTCCCTCATTAAACCCATAGTCATTGAATAGTATGTTTTTCAGTCTCCACAGATTACAGGTTTATCCTTCTTTCTTTATGTGTTCGTTTTCTAGTTTGATGCCATTGTTATCCAAGAAGATATCTGGCATAATTTCAGTCTTAATGAACTTATTGACACTTGTTTTGCGATCCAAAATGTGGTCTGACCTTAAGATGTTCCATGTGTATTTGAGAAGAATTTGTACTTGACTTTTATGGGGAACAGTGCCCTATAAATGTCTGTTACGCCCATCGGTTCTAATTCTCATCTAAGGCTATTTCCTTGTTTGATTTTCATCTGGTTTATCTGTTCATTGATGAAAAGCAACACTATTATGTTGCTGCCAATTGTCTGTTTTTAGATTTTTTTTTAAGATTTATGTATTTATAAAAGAATTGGGGTACTGGCCAGAGGTGAGGGAGGGTGAGAGGATTCACCAGAGACAGATCGGGGAATAGAACAGGCAGACTGACGAAATACACTGCTGAGGGGAGCAGTAGGCGAGACAGGAGAGGTCTGCTTGCCATGTGGGTTGCTCTGAGGCCGGCAGGGAATGAATCGGTGCTGCGGATGCTGTGGACAGTTTCACAGCGTGGCACTCAACCGCCTGCGGCACCACCAGGGAGGCCCTAGATTTATTTTTAAAGCTCTGATGGGTCTCCTTGAGACAAGAGAAAGTCAATTTGTTTTCTGACCCAAGCAATCACTCTGTGTATTTTGATTGGTGAGTTCAATCCATTTACATTTAATGTGATTGATGTAAGGGTTTGCTACTACCATTTTGTCTTTAGTTTTCTGGTTCTGTTTATTTTCTTGTTCCATTTGTGTGTTGTGTGTGTGTGTATTTATTTTCTTTTCAATTTACAGTGGGAAAACTTTCAACATTTCTTGTAGGGGAGAGCTAGTGTTTATGAACTCCTTCAGCTTCTCTTTTACTAGAAATGCCTTTAAATCTCCATATCTGAAAGAATCTTGCAGGATATAATGTTTAGAAGGTGTTTTTTTTTTTTTTTTTTTTGAGTATTTTAAAGATATTCTAGTCTCTCTCTGCTTGCATGGCTTCTGTTGAGAAGTTTGAGGTAAGCCTGATAGGAATACTTTGATAAGACACGAACCTTTTTCTCCTAAGAATTTTAATATTACTTCTTTGTCTTAAACTCTGGATAGTTTCATTATGATATGTCTTGATATAGGTCTCTTTGCATTTAGATATCTTGGTGTTTTTAGCTTCACAGACTTGTATGTTTAGTTCCTACCCTAGGTTTGGGAAGTGTTCCTCTATTTCTTTAAGCTTTCTGTTGCCTTATCTCTCTATACCTTCTGGGATGCCCATTACTGACAGCTGAATATGAGTGCTCTATCCAGTAGGGAGATGTAATCTTCTATATCTTTGCAATAGGTTTCTGGAGAGATGTTGTTCTTTTCTTGTGATATCATATTGCCTTGAGGTTTCATTTTTCCATATTGTTTTCATATATGTGATATATATATTTTGTCTACCAATCCTGCTACTTTAAATTTCCCTGACTTAAAAAAAAATCTGAATTAGCAACTTAGATCTGAGCTGCTAATTGTTACCTGTTCCAACAGGTGGTGCTATGGCTTTATTTTTTCTTTTGAGTTTTACCTGACTTCCATGATATTTAGACCTGTGTTAGCAGTTGCTATGTCAGCAAGGGTGGGTGAGGGGCATATAATATGCCAGCCACCTTCATGAACATGTTGGGGGTATCCTGGTTCATGTTTGTGGCACCATTGTTAACCTTCCTCTCTGGGGTCCCAGATCTGAGACTTGGGAGTCTATTCATTGTCAGTATAGATCCCATGGGGTGGGGAGTGGGAATATAGGCCAGAGCACATTGCCTGCAGTCTTCCTTCCAAGGGTCCTGGCCCATGTGGAGAATCCAAGTTCTACCATTTTGGACTTCACCTGGATCAATAACTTGGTCCTCCACAGTGTCCCTATTCTACCCTTCTTGACCCCTGTCTGGGCTGGTAACCATGCTATTATTATCCTCCATACCACCCCCCTCACACTCCACCGACACCTCTGCACATTTCTCTCCACCCATATTCTGTCACATTAATGCATGAATCTCCTTGATATCCCTTCAGTGTAGTCTGTGTTGGTCTCTGAGGTGCAGGGATTGCTTCAACCTCACAATGAGTTGTAGAATTTTCTCAATAGTGTTCTTCTGGGTAATTGTTTGTTGTTAGTCTTGGGAGTGAGGCATGAAACATGTCTATGAGCATCTTGGTAGTATTTGGCCCAACATCATTTATTGAAGAGACTGTCTTTTCCCCATTGTATATTTTTGATTCCTTTGTCATTAGTTAATTGACCACATATGACCAAATTGCATCTATATTTGTTGGGGGTATGGGGGGGTCTCTATTCTCTTCCATTGCTCTGTTTGCCAGTACAGTACTGTTTTGATTAGTATAACTTTGTAATAGAGTTTGAAATCGGGGGATATAATGCCTCACTCTATTTTTGATTTTTTCTTCTCAAGATTGCTTTGGTTATTTGGGGTCTTTGTGGTTCCATATTAATTTTGGAACTTTTTTTGTTGTACTTCTGTAAACACTGCATTTTTGTAGGGATGCATTGAATGTATAGGTTGCATTGTGTAGTATAGACTTTTAGATATATTAATTCTGTAATCCATGCTCATGAAATATCTCTATTTGTGTCTTCAATTTCTTTCATCAAGGTCTTTTAGTTTTCAGTGTACAGGTCTTTCACATTCTTGGTTAAATTTATTCCTAAGTTTTTTTTTTTTTTTTTTTTTTTTTTTTTTTTTAAGTACAATTGTAAATAGGATTATTTTCTCATTTTCTCTTTCTGGTGGTTTGTTATTTATATTAGATATAAGACAAATTTTATGTTGATTTTGTATCTTGCAATTTTACTGATTTATTTTGAGAGCTTTTTTTGATGAAATCTTTGGGGTTTCTATACACAATATAGGAGATGATCATGGATTTTATCTTCCATTGTTAATGTAATATATCACATTGAACTGTGGCCATTGAATCATTCTTGCAACTCTGGAGTGAGTCCCACTTGACCAAGGTGTATGACTTTTTTCATGCATTATTGAATTCAGTTTGCTCATATTTTGTTGAGAATTTTTGCATCTATATTTGTAAGGGATATTGCTATTTTTTTTTTTTCTTGTGTCCTTGTGTGGTTTTGACATTAAGGTAATACTGGTCTCATCAAATGCATCTGGAATTGTTCTGACCTCTTGTAATGTTTTGAAGATTTGAGAAAGAGTTCTCTTAATTCTGTCTTAAATATTTGATTGAATTCACCAGTGAAGCTGTCTGGCCCTGACTTTGATTTGTTGTTATATGTTTGATTTAGTCTATTAGTCGTCTGAGCAGACTCTCTTTATGATTCAGCTTTTGTAGGTTTTATATTTCTAGGAATTTATCACCTCCTCTACATCATCCAATTTGTTGGTGTATAATTATTCTTAATAGTCCCTGATGATCCTTTGTATATAAATGGTATCAGTTGCAATATCTGTCCTTTCATTTCTGATTTTATTTATGAGTCTTCTCATTTTTTTCTTGATGAGTTTACTAAAAGGTTTGTCAAACAAAGAATTGATTGTTTGTTTCATCTTTTCTGTTGTCTTTTTATAGTCTTTTTCATTTATTTCTGTGCTAATGTGTGTTTTCTTCCTTCTCCTAAGTCTGGCCTTCATCTATTCTTATATTTCCCTGAAATGCAAAATTAGGTTGAGATTACTCATTTCCTTAGTACACTGTCACTGTTAGAACCACTTGTGTGTCATCTCATATGTTTTGTTTGTTGCATTGTCATTTGTCTGAAGATATTTCCAATTTTTAATTTTTTTAGCCCATTTGTTATTTTGTAACATGTTATTTAATCTTCACATATTTTGTTATTTCTAGCTTATTTTTGCAAAATGTAGATTTGTGGCCTAACATGATGTATCCTGGAGAATATCCCATATGCACTTTAGAAGAATTTATATTCTATTGATTTTGGATGGAATGTTTTGTTTGTATCTATTAGGCCCATCTGGCATAATATGTCATTAAAGATGAATATTTTCTTATTGATTTTCTATCTGAATGATCTATCCATTGATGAAAGTGGGGTATTAAAGCCCCCTGATATATTATTTGTTACTATGTCTCCCCTTAAGTCTATTAATATTTGCCGTGTGTATGCTTCATTAGTAGATGTATAAATATTTATAAAAGTCATATCCTCTTTGGATTCTTTTTTAAAATGACTTTTTGTCTTTGTCTTAGTTACTTCTGTCTGATATAGCTGATAAACCAGCTTTTGCTTGATTTCTATTTGCGTGATTATCCATCCTTTCACTCTGTATCTTTACACTTGTTTTGAGTCTTTTGTAGCATAGAAGTGGGTGTTTTTTAAACATTAAAACATTGAGATATAATTATATAACATTAGTTTCAAATATACATGATTTGGTATTTGTATATATTGTGATATGATCACAGTAAGTCCAGCTAACATTCACCACAGGCACACATAGATGGGTCTTTTTTTTTTTTTTTAAGTCCATTTAGTTACTGTGTCTTTTGATTGGATACTTTTTGTGCATTTAAAGTAGTAGGTATGTCCTTATTGCCATTTTAATTGTTTTCTAGTGGCTTTGTAATTGCTTTGTTCCTTTTTTTGTCTTCCTCTGATTTGTAATGGTATGCTTACATTCCTTTCTATTTTTTTCTCTCAAGTCTGCTATAGGTTTTTTGCTTTGTGGTTCTTATTGTGAGTGGTTGTGCTGAAAATGGGGTTCATGGTGAAATTATCTCAGCCTCTCCTACCCATTTCAATGTGGGTTTTTTTCTAGTTCATGTGTTTGAGTCACTCAGCGGGTTTTGGGTTTGTTTCAGAGGATATTGTTCTGTATGTAACTAGATTTGGTGTGTCTGTGGGATGAGGAGTTCAGAACCCTTTAACCGTTTTGAAACAGAACCCTGTATTGTGTTACAAGATTAGTGGGTAATAGTGCAGTCTCCAGGAATTCAGCTGTCAGGGTTACTGCCCTACCTGCCCACTTTCTGGCTGGGAAGCCTTGGACCTTTGCCAAGTAGGGCTTAAGGGTAGCAAATGGCTTATGTTACTGGAGGACAAATGTGTTCATTACTCCTGTGTGCAGAACACTGGCACATGATAAAGACTCAGCGCCATAACTTCATCTGTCTCCTCCCCCCTGGGGTATCAACTTCATAAGGGCAGAACTCCCCCCCCCACATGCCCTGTGCAGGAATGCAGAGTATGGCTGAATGCTCTTGATTCACTGTACTCAGCCCTGTGCCATTCAGCTGACCACCGCCGCACAGTCCGACTTCTGCTTTTGTCTTCTCAGCCCTTCTCACAGCTTTCCAGCCTGTCCATAACTCATTTTTTGTGTTTTTGTAATCCTTCTGGGCATTAGCTGTGTGGCTGCTCTAGAAGCTGGAGAGTGGCAACACTTATTTGAAAATGAACTTTTCAAATTAGTAGCACCGTTACTGAATAATTGCCTAGGCTTTAGTGGGAATGTTAGGAAACATGACTAATTGCAAAGTTTTACAATTTTCCAGGTGTGCATTCATTAAAATTCATTAGTGTGACTTTATCTTACTAAGCAAGCAAATGCTGTGTTGTAAAGGGCCCCATGATGAGGTAGTGAAACCATTTGTGCAACATATGCAGGGTTCCTAAAAGAAACACCATAGACCAACAATGTAAGACAGAACAGAGGGGCAGAGTACAAGACACTTAGGAGAGTTGCATATTGCAGGGAACACTGCTGAGCTCTGGGGAGGAAACTAACCTCTAGTCTTCCAATGTTAAAGGTTTAAAAAGCTATCTTTAGTTTGTGGGGTTAGTTATCAGGCTCAAATCTAGATATGAAAATTAGCTTGGGAAAGAGAACTCACAGTTGGAGGCCACTTACAATCTGGGTACTTGTAAATGTATTAATGTATTCCTCATAGTCACTAATTACTAGATGAAGAGTTGTGATTTAAATCCAGGCCTGACTGATTTTTCCTGAAGTTGAGACCCTGCACTCTACAGTTTTACTTTATGCTGTTAAGCAGACAACCTCATGGGAAAGTATGGCTAGGTTCTATTTGAAAATGCTCTAAATTGAGTGGGTACAATGATCCAGCTAGTCTAGAAAAAGACAGCCTGTGGTTTATCTGTGCAAATGCATTTTTTTTCCCTGCTGTGCTGGTGAGCAGTTATGCAGCAGTTAGTGTTAATATCTCTCTGGATAGACGGTGATGGGGTCAGTCCCTGTACTGCTAGCTGGTGGCACATTTTTCCTTCAGGGGTTTATAATGAATCTCAGGCTCAAGGACAGCTGCCTAGTTAAACAAATGCTAATGGAAAACACAATTATAGAAAACACAATTATAGAGAGAAAAGCCAAACCACGTAGTCACCTTTCAGCTGCACTTGGCAAGTTGGTATGCTGGTAGAAAATAGTGTGTCTAACATTGGGTCACAATTTGCGGTTGAGCGAGAGTATTAACAAAAAGCACCAGTGGGTGTGATCTGGAAAACAGATCACTTGGAAAGGCACAAACTGTTGGAATAATGAAATAATTTTTTAAGGTGCTTCAACAGATATGAAAGTATGTTGTATGAAGTAAGGCAAAGAAGAAACTTTTCTGTTCAAATCAGCATTTTCCAAACTGGTGCCCAAAAGGGACTGTATGTCATGAGATGTTAAAACAAATGCCTTAAAATTTTTTTGTGGAAAAAGTATTTTATGGACAGATGTTCTAGGAATGATATGCACAATGACTCAAGGGTGGGGGGTGTGACCAGAACCCAAACTATTTTTTCTTTTTAGAGTATGACCTTTTATTTCCAGGAAAGTGGTCTATGGGGGAAAACAGCTGATTGTTAGATAAGTTTGGAAGTAAAAAATTGAGACAATAGGTGAATTATCTGAAATTTCTGATTTTTACAAGGAGGCATCAAACAAAAAGAGCAGAGGTCAGAATCACTTGACTGAGTGGTTCATAGGTGTGACAGTGAGCTCTAATAGTTTCACCACCGTAGACAAAGGTGCGGGAGAGGCTCCATTGGGCTTCTGTCTAGGTTGACATTCTCTGCTTAGGACCCAAGTTGTGTGGCAAGGTGACCTGCTTATTCCCGGAGAAAAGTGACGAGCTCCAGAACACCTGCACTTCTGGAGTGGCCCCTTAACATAAAGGAACCAGAAATGAAGCCTCCCATTCTTAAATAATATTTATTATTGTTGCAAAGAAGTCTTTATCATGAGAACAGGTCTCAGGTTTATTTAAAGATATATTGACTGTGGTTATAGAAGCAAATTTCACCAAAGTGCTATATATGAATATGCCCGACTACGACTCTTAATTCAGCAATCTAATATTCACAATGTGTTGGCTGCCATTTAGCTATTTACCCAAACATGCCTGTTTCATGTGCCCGCATAGGATGGAAAAAACACCAAGGGCTTGCTAAAAAGGAGAAGCCTAAAAAAGATAAAATCCCTGCGGCAGTTCTGTTTAACTGCAGTCTGTAAGGGCAGGAATAGTGTTCATGTGGGGAAGCGTTATGCCCAGTGGTTTCTCGGTTTTAATGGTGTGAAAGCCCTTGACGTCTTCTGCGGCTGTCAGGAGGGAGTGGGAAATTCCATTTACGGAATCCAGTCGATGTTCAGGCACCTCGCTATGAACGCAAACATATCCGAGACTTCTTCTATCACTTTGGCTGTTGGCTTCCCAGCCCCGTGGCCCGCCTTGGTGTCCACATGGATGAGCAGGGGGTTGCTCTGCTTCCGGCTGCGACCCACAATGTACTGGAGGGTGGCAATGAACTTCAGGGAGTGAAGCGGGACCACGCGGTCATCGTGGTCAGCGGTGAGGAGCAGCATGGATGGGTACTGGATGTCATCTGCCTCCGGCAACTTCACGTTATGCAATGGAGAGTATCTGAAAGGCAGAAATGCTTTTGTGACACTAGAAAGCACTCGGATGATCAAGGAGGGCTGGTGGGTGCAGTGACCCATGCTGTTTACCAGCTGATGTCATGAGGACTGCTGTTAACTAGGCCTCCAGTGACCACAACTGCATTGAATAGTCTCGGGTTCTGGGAGCTGTGTCATTTACTTGGCACCTGCTTTGGAAGAATGTGCAAGAAGGAAACCCAGGTTGGAATGAGCCCAACTCCATACAAACTTACTCTCTTAAGTAGAAATGTCCATGTTTTTATAGTCATTTTTTTTTCACTCTGCCAAGTGAACTGACTGTCTTTTAAAACCAGGGGTTGTGGGTATCATAGGTATAAGTTTGCAGTTGTTGAAGAACTTGGGATCCACAGTGTCCCTTTAATATACATAAAACTTTTTTTTTTCCCCCAGGCTCAGCTTTGTATTCTTAGGAGACTAGGCCCAGAGAGGACATGTGTTCCTTCGTCTGAACCAGGGAAGCTGGCATGGGCTGCTGACCTCCTGTAGAAAGAAACTGCCCTTGGCCAATGGAGAGTGAGTCAGTGGAGGCACCTTCTGAGGTACAAGGTAAGCTTCCAGGAATGTTAACAAAAAGGGTTTTAGGAACTGAAGTATAGTCGAATTAAATAGTGTTGATGACAGTCAAGTATCAGAAGTAATGGTATTTTTTCCTTTAATTTTATCCAATATAAGGTATCAGGTTTTTCAAAGGGTTCAGTATTAATGGATATGGTTAACTTTTTATAAACAGTGAAGATTCTGCTTAGGTAACAAGTCAAAGCTAACACATTCTGGGCCTCCCCTGGTGGTGCAGCGGTTGAGCGCTGGGTTGCAAGGCTGCCCGCAGCCTCTGCAGCGCCAGTTCGATCCCCGGCCACTGGCGAGGGTCCCCCCCCCCAAAAAAAAAAAAAAGCTAACACATTCTGTAGCCTGGTCTCCTAATATATAAGATGGGGGTAGCTATGGATCTGTTTTCTCATTTTAGAGTATTTTTGGAAGGACTCTTGCCTAGAGAGAAGGGTTGATATTAAACAAGCTTCTGTTATGCTTTGTCTCAGCAATTCTCAAACCTAGAAGTCCTGCTCTTTTGGGGGCACACAGGTTTGAGCAGCAACCTGTAAGGCCTGGGCAAGCCTGACCTCTGCTCATTTAGCAGCTGCAGGTGAGAGGAAAATACAGGCCTGTGAGTGCGGGTTTGAAGTAGGAATATCACATTTTGAAAAAAAAAAAAAAATAGAATTTTACTTTTCTTTCAAATGAATTTTAGAAATACTGAGCTCCATATTTTGTTGCTCTCAATGAACTCCATTGTTTCCAAATGAATTTAAATGGGGTTTATCCCCAAGGGTATTTTTCCCTTGTGTTAACAGCTTTTATTAGTAGTATCAATGAGGATATTTGTATATTTAAAAGTATAGCTTTCAAAATAAATCTCCCCAAACTAAATTTCTTATTTGAAAAGTATTCAATTAAAAAGTACAGTCTATGAACTTTCACTTAATTTTTAAGTGGAGAGCTAGAAATGAAAGTTGGCTGAAAAGACTAGGATAGGGGAAACAGACTTCCGTGGTTTCCCAAGAAGCCATTCCTAAATACTGCACATAGAATCTAAAAATCCCTAATGATGAAAGTAAAGAGAGTGAACAACCAAGAATGAAACTTGAAGTTTTGAGAACCTAAATGCTTGCCACGTCTCAGTTATCACCAAAGGTGGTATTGCGGATTTAAAGGAAAGTTGTACAATATTGCAATAATGCATCTATAGTTTCAAATATATTTGCTATACTGAGAGTACAAAATAAGTTTCATTTTCAATTATGCTTTAGTATTTGTTTCCTTATTTAGAAAAAGAAGTCCTATGTATACTGATATAAACAGGTGTCACTGTACCTATGTTAGTTTTTGATTGGTGCAGTAAGAAATATACTATAAATCCGGCAGCTTAAAACAAACTTCTAACTCACAGTTCTGTAGTCACAAGTCTGGGTTGGCTCAGCTGGCTGGGCTTTTGAGAAATTCTGGTAAGTTTCATATGTTGTAGGAGCTGTAGGGCTAAGGTCCCCATTTCTTTGGCTGGAGTTTATTCTTAAGGTTCTAGAGGCCCTCTTCCTCTACCACCAGAGAAAGTGCTCTGCCTTGAAGAGCTCACGTTGGGGTCATAAGATTGGATGCACTGGGAGAATCCAGGGTGATGTCCTTATTTTGAAGATTAGTAACTTGCATTTCCTTTGTAAAGTCCCTGTACATAGCAGTGTCTAAATTACTATTTGAATAACAAGGGGACAAGGACTTTGGGGACCTACCATATAGGTGTAGTTTGTTGTTAAAGAACAGATTAAAACAAGAAAGACAGGTATTTCCAGCTCTTTTTCCTACCTTTGCAGCAAATTTGAGTTGACCCTTGAACAATGCAGGGGTGAGAGTCTAGGGGTGCTGACTTCCCACAATTACTCACAGGTTGCTGTTGACTGGGAAGCCTTACCGATAATAGTTGATTACAAAGTATGCAGTGTTACTCTACAGTTTATGTTAGAGGCTAGAAAATGTTATCAATAACATCATGGCCAAATTTGTGTTTATTGAAAAGAAATCTGCATATAAGTGAGCCCTTGCAGATCAAACCCATGTTGTTCAAGGGTCCACTGTACATGCAGATACGAAACACTGAAGGAAACAGTCATCCTTTTGACTGTATTCATGTTATTTCAAATCATTAACATATATACATCAACATGAATCAAAAACTTACTTAATAAGCCAGTCAAAGTGCTGTTTGCTGTCTGAGCACCCATAATCGGTGGTCCAGGCATGACCGATAGTGTATTTATGGAACTTCAGCATGTCCATTACTCCAACTTGGGCAATCACACAACCAAAGAGGTCAGGGCGCTGATTTGCACAAGCAGCTAAGAAACCGCGAAAAGAAAAGATCAAGTCCTTCATTAAACATCAATACAGTATTTAAGTTCTTTCCAAACCCTGGCTGCCTTTCTTTCTTAGAGCAGAGGAAGAAGCCATCAACTCACCAACTCAATTGTCCATAAGCCTTTTTCCTTCCTTCTGATATATCTGAGCGGGGGGATTGTCTCATCAGTAATAGAGATTTACTCTCCAAAGGAATATCGATGGAGGGCGTTAGTAGAAAAGCTCAGGGGCTGGTGTGTCCGCCTAGTCCCATCCCCACTGGTTTAATGATAGGAGGTAAGGAACTTGTTCAGGACTGTGACGGAAATATCCTGAGTAACACTCGTAAACATCTAGAATATTTTGGGTTTTGTCACTGGTTCCTGGCACAGATCTCCGAAAGCCCTCGGAAGTTCCTGAGTAATAAGGGTAAGAGCATTGTCTTTCACAACCATCCCCTTTCAACCATATCTGTTCATTCTATTAATGTGTTGCTTGGTGGTCCTCTAGAGAGCTTCACTGGGGGTTTGTTGCCAGAGGAAACCACCATATGATTAGAGGGGTGGGAATTTCAGACCCATCCCTAACTTCTAGGGAGGGGAGAGGGGCTGGAAAGGGAATCATTAGTATCTACTGCTAAACTGATTAACTGCATGATATAACTTCCATAACACCCTCTAAACAGTGGGGTCTGGAGACACAGCAAGGCACTGTGTCCAGTTAGAGCGGGAGTTCTGTAAGCACCCTCCCACCCCGTACCTCAACCATGCGTCTCTCCCAGCTGACTGTTCCCCAGTTGTATCTTTTATGAAAAACAGGTAAGTGCAGAAGTGTTCCTGAGTTCTAACAAATTATCAGACCTAAGGAGGGGGACCTGGAAGCCTCCAGTTTATACATGCAGGAACCCTGGGACGTGCCCTGGAGTCTGAAGTAGGGACAGCCCTTGCCCTGTGACGTCTGCACAAACTCAGGTAGTGTAAGAAGTGAACTGAATTGTAGGACACCCAGTTGGTGTTTGGAAAGTTGGATGATGTGGATAAAAAAAATCTCTATTCCTTTGGTGTCAGAATTGTTTCTAGTAGAAAAAGTTCATATAGCCGAAGCTAGAACAGGACCTAAAGCCTAGTTCAGCAATTTAACCAATATTAGCAACGCTGTATTTTGAAATTTCTCTTCTTGGCATAATTTTTTTTTTTTTGGATAACTGGTGCCTGACTTTGGGCCTAAGGACGAGCCAATGGATATTTTAGTGGGGAAGTGGAAGAACTGAACAAACAATTAAAATACAGTGTGGTGATGTCAGTACAGTGAGATAGGTCAGATACCTGACCTGGTTAAGACAGCTGGGGGGGCTCTGGGAGGAAGGGACCACAAAGCTGGTATGATTAGGGGACAGTCCAGGGATGTGGACTTTTTTGCTTCTGGCAAAAAAACAGTTCCAACTCCAATTATTTTAGTGCTTACTCCTAATACTGAATCCTGTGCCCTACTCGAGGCGATCCCAATTCTTTCATAAATGGGAGAGCAGGCATCTGTACTAAGACACCTTAGCAGATTCCTTAAGGGACCTAGTTTGTCAACAGGCATAAACCAATTCTTGAATTTAAATCTCTGAATATAAAATGGAGTTCTCAGAGGAATCAGTAAATTACAATATAATTCTTCTGATATTAAAATCAGATGGTGTTTTCAAATGCCTGTTCCTATTAAAGCCCAAACTTGTTCTTCCATTTCATATTCAGTTGGCTCAAAATCAAAACAGTCCACACTGGCCTGAGGGTCTATGGTTTTATCATCTGCCACCTCTGACTAGAACAAAAACTCTGAGAAGGCAGGTTCTTTAGGATAGGCCCAGTACCTGGAAAAGTGCCAAGCCCTTTTTGTTGCTATTTGTTGGACAAATGGATCAAATTTGGTATATATTAGTATTTGGAATTTAAGAATTTTTATCAACCTCAAAACCCTAAGTTTAAATAAATTTATTTTGGACAAATATTTTATCTCCATTGGAAAAATTTCCCTATATTTTGTCATTTTTTCAGATGCCGGAATACAAATGGGCTTTCTTTGTACCACTGCTTCCGTCCATGAGCCCAAAGCAAATCTGTCTGTAGACAGTGTATCTGAATACCCCAAAAGCGTTAACTAGTGAGTACAATAACTAAAATCCAGTTCTTACCCACTAAAAGGCCTCCATTTGAACCTCCGTTAATAGTCAGCCTCTTGGGAGACGTGTAACCTTCCTTGATAAGATACTCAGCAGCACGCTGAAAATCATCAAAGCAATTTTGTTTGTTGGCCAAGATCCCACCTATAAGGTGCCAAGGTGAAAGGTAAGTTAATAACACAAAACACTGAAAAAGTAAGTTTAACCTAGTCACCATTACAAAAAAAGGACTCAATTTAAATTTCTTTACATAGTATGGAAATCCATAGTCAATACCACGATAGCCAATCTATGTGGTAGGTGTGTATTTTTCTAAAAATTTCTAGAATTTAAAAGGTATAGGACCGCAAAGAAAGATGTGATCTGTTACGTAACAGAAGCACCAGAATGAAAGCACATGTTATCAGAATATTTTGGAGAAGCTGAACTTAGAAATGCAGAAAGGCATGGTGCAGTGTTCAGTCCTGAGCTTCACACACGGCAACGGGGGCTGCCTGTGCATCCTTCTCTTTGTGGGAGCCTGAAATGGCTAAGTGATGACAGGAAGTAAGTCTCTAATTTTGTCCTAAGTTAGTTATTTACGAATGTGAGTAGGAATTAGATGGGGAGGTGGTGCTGCTTGGGAGAAGCCTGTTAAGGTTTCTCTAATCTTGAATGAAGAACATCTCTTTAGAGACTCATCTGGAAGCCATTCCGATGTATAAAATCAAATTAGAGAGGGACAATGCAGGGTCTAAGAATGTCTAGAAATAAAGGCCAAAAGTCAAAGGCATGTCTTCAAAGGCACTGATGCCTGAGATAACTGCCTATGAAATGAACTAAAAGCAGACATGGGCCTAATTAGACAGTTGAGATTAGCCACTTTTACAGAAATTCAATTAAAGATGAAGCAGTGTGACTAAAGGATTTTTCATATCAAAACAAATGTTATTAAGAAATTACCAGTGAATTAGAACAGCTAGGATTACTTAGTTCCCAGCAATAATATCCTTTTGGGTACATGACTGTATTTTTAAGAGGATTACATTTTATACTCAATTAACAAAATGGAATTTAGATTTATCAGTGATGTACATGTGAGGCTCAAGGTCCACCTTGGGTCCTTAAACTGTCTAAATTTGGAGAAAGTTTATTTCTCAGTCTAAACAGTCAACACTAGCCTGAGTCAAGCTCCAATCTGCACTGTCCCCAAGATTTTTGGACAAATGGTTCTAACTGAGAGATGAGAAAAGGAGGGTCAACTAGGACTAGGGACTCTTTCCTATCAGAGCATAGTGAGCCACTGATGACTGAGGCGGTTTCAAGGAAAGAGCCAAGGTTCTCTGAGAGGATCACAGATCAGGCGTCTGTGAGGGAGGAGTAAGTGAGGACACCACAACACTAGGAAGCCAGGTGAGTCAAGGGGTGTAAATACCTTATATGGAGACGTTTTATCCTATCAGTCATCTTTTAACATCAATATCCAATATAGTATCATAGTATGATTTTAATGCAAAATAAACTAATGAATTCTGTGCCACTTCAAATACAGAGACGATGACACAGTCCTCAGGTTGACACCTGGCAGCAGTTCACCTGATGGTGGCAGTTAGGATGGGGGCCTATGAATTGGTTAGGAATACTCACTCTTGCTAAGATGCTTAAATAGCTTAAATCCTTGGGGTGAAGCTCAAGCCCACATCTGGGCTTTTCCTGTAACCTGACATAGGGGTATTTATAAATTTCTTTACAGAGCTAGCCTCATCTTCATGATTTCGTGTGATACAGAAAACCACAACCTTTGATCTCAGGCTGGGGAAGATGGAGAAGCACAAATTAAATCCCAGATCTGAAGAGGGGTCTCCTGTTCTTACTGTGGGAGAAGACCCCTCTTCTGTGCAGCTGACTGACCCCGACAGCCTTCCCTTAAAAGTTGCTGATGATGCAAGAGGTAGCAGCTTAGAGCTGGGGGGAGTGAGGACCGTTCCTATACTCTCCTTCCCCAGGAATAAGGCAAGTGAAGGGCGCCTTCTTTTCACTATAGGTTAGCCTGTGAATTCCAGAGACACAGAAGCCTGGGGAGAGGGGGTGAGCTCCATATATAAAGAAAAAAAAGATGGAGTTCAGATTATTATTCTTTAAAAATATTGTGAGACTCTTAGGAATGATGCTGAGTACAGAACACTATCCTCAATCAACCAGAAGACATGCGTCAAGAGGCCAGAGCATGGAAACAATATCATTAAAACCAGAAAAGGACCAAATTCTTGCATATAAAACCTGCCTGTGGGAAAGTCAGGCAGCAAGACTAGGAGGTTGCGACTTCTTAGCAGTGCTGGGAAAATGAGAAACAAAAGGAAAGCTCTATTTTAGATCACTCTTTTAAGAGAAAAGGACTTGTTTTGAAGTTCATTTCCAGCTAGCCAATTAAACAGTAGAAGCCAGGCTAGCAGGAGACAGTGCCCTGAGACTCCGTCATGATAGTGACAAAGATGGAAAAGATGCTTATATTTCATTTCACCAAATGCCCTTCTGTTTCTATCCCTCTCAGCTCATTCACACACAGCCCTGAGTGCTGTGTGTTTCTGCAGTGAGCGAAGACCTTACCTTTATGCCACATCTCTCCGTATTCGCCGCCGCCTCTGATATTGGCCACTGCAAGCACCCCGCCCAGGTGTCTCACAAAAATAAGTCTGGAGACGCTGAGAAACAGTAAAAATGATTAACCTTCCTTTCACTGCTTAGTAAGTATTACGTTATCTCCATCTCAAACAACAACAAAGTGTCCTGCGTAAGACTCCACGTATATACTATGTAAGCAAGAGCTCAATTTTTGTCACTTGATTAAAGCGAAAAATATGTAACTTCTGATTAATATTTAATGGCAGGAATCATATACTGAAAGCTCATGAAAATTTATATCTCATTTTTCCATATTGGTGAATATTGCTCTATGCAAAGCAGGAACACACAAATTACAGTGCCAGCTAAATATCTTCACGAAATACTGCCAACCATGGGACAGGCCCCAGGGTACTGGGCTTGGACAAACACACAACAATGACCCCAAATTACTGCAGTTGGGAAAAAGGCTTTTTCTGGAACATGGATTTTAAACGGGTTTTCCAGAAAATCAGATGCTAAACTACATAGAGTGAGAGAGAGGTAAAGAAGCAGATAAATGACAAAGACCAGAAAATAAGAATGGGGTGCTCTGGGCAATGTTCTCCAGGAATAACTATAGCACAAACTTATAGGAAAAAATTAAGTCCTTTGGGAAATTTGGATTTTGTTTTTCTTTTCCTCTATTCTACCCTAAAAGTGTTGAGTGACATTTAAATTTTTCTATTGATATTTGTTAAAATTAATTTTGCTTTGGGGATTATTTCTGAGAACTTTATCATTCTTTTTATTGGAGAAACTGTGGGCCTCTGCAACCTGAGGCTCTAAGCTGGTCTGAGTGTCAATTTCCTGAATACTGAGGGACAAGAGGATAGGACAGTTGGGGTGGGTATACCAGACCACACAGCCATACCTTGCTGGCCAAATGGGTATTCCGTCATTTGTTCACTTTTTTTTTTTTAAGGAAAGTTCCTCTATTTTTTTCTTTTTTATAGAGGCATGTTTTGTTTGTTTATACAAGCACTGGGTACAGTCAGAAGCGAGAGGGTGAGAGAATTCACCAGAGCGGGGAGCAGAGCAGGCAGAAGGACCGAAGTACACTGCTGAGGGGAGCAGTGGGCGGCAGGAGAGGTCTGCGCGCCATGTGGGACCCTCCTCTGGTGGCCGGGGATCAAACCGGCGCCACAGAGGCTGCAGGCAGCTTCGCAACCCAGTGCTCCCCTCCTCCAGTGGCCGGGGAGCAGCCGGGAATCAAACCGGCGCTGCAGAGACTGCGGGCAGCTTCGCAACCCAGAGCTCAGCCGCTGAGCCGGGACCCTCCTCCAGTGGCCGGGGAGCAGCCGGGGATCGAACCGGCGCTGCAGAGGCTGCAGGCAGCTTCGCAACCCAGCGCTCAACCGCTGTGCCACCGGGGGAGGCCCTCTGCCAACTAGTTTTAAAGTACTCATAACACCTTACAGAGCTTCTGAAAACATTGCTCTACATAATACAAGCTTACAGTTTCTGAATAACAAAAGATATAATCACTCTTAAGGCAAGTTCCCAATTTGGCTATAAACCACTCAGGGGCCAGAACCGTGTTTCATACTTTATTAAATCCTAAATGATCAACAGAGCTCTCTGCTAATAGCAAACGCGCAAACCGACAGTTTCCTTGTATTTAAATTTGGGACAGCTGGCTCAGTCTCCTCTCAAGATATGTCCTACTAGCCACCAGGTCACAAATCTCTTCCCGATAGGAAAGATCCTGGATGAATTTGTGAGTCAGATCTCATATGAGGTGTTGGCTCGAAAGCTGATGGGGGAACTCCTTTTTTCATTAAATATGCTCAGGACAAATTCAGTTTTATACTATGACTACACATTTCTCTGATTATAAGTGATGTGACAAATAATCACAGAAACATAATCACAGAAACAGTTTAAAATGCATGAATAGTGTATAATGAAAATATATTGATGGCTAAAATCTAAGATAGTCTAAGACTGATGCAGAAAAATAGAATCACTGCCTAAAACATTCCCTCTGAAGAGACTTCTGAAGACAAAAAATAGCTTGGGACGAAATGTCTGACCAGAACTGCACACAATTAACACATAATCCTGCCCTTCCATAAAAACAAGAACTGTATTAGAAAAACTCGATTTAGTGACCATTTTTCCAGTTTCTTGCTACCAACTCTATACAGAAGTTCCAGGAATGTTCACCACTTACCTATAGTTGGGGGTGATGGATATATTGAAGCCACCATAGCCGTATAAGAAAGCAGGGTGAGAGCCGTCCAGCTTGATGCCCTTTTTATGCACAATGAACATTGGAATTTTTGTACCATCCTTGCTAGGATAGAAAATCTGGAACAAGGGGGGGGGGTAATTAAAGTTAGCATTATTTAGTGAACATTTGCATGCTTTTAAATAGGGAAAATATAGAGATAGTAAATACTCTCTTCAAGATGGAGAGCAGCAGGATGAAAATCTAGTACCACTAAAGGTATCTGATGATGAAGCAGCTTCCAGTTTTTATGGAGGGAGCTGTAAGTAGTGAAAAGTACATGGGCCTGAACACAGGAGGCTGGAATTGGAGTTCTTTTTCTGCAACAACCTCGTTAGGTTACCTTGGGCAAGCGGCTTATCCTCTCTCCCTTCAGTTTTTCACCCCCAGATGAGGCCATCAGGCCTACTTCTTATACCTTCACAAGGCACACACAGAAGACAGATTTGCAACATTGGAAAGCATAAGATTTGGCCATCCTGTCAAACAATTCAATCTATAGATATTTCTTTTCTAGAAAACAAATTAAAACTTCCTCTCTAAATGTTAAGACACTTGGCTCATCTGCATTTCTCCATGTTCAACTATTTGATAAATGTTAGCAATTATCTTAGAGAGTGGATGAAGAATGACATAGAAATCCTATTATCCCAAGTTAAACAAACATATTTTCTCCAGTAGTGATAATCAAGACTCATTAAACTTTCCTGAATATGGGTGACTTTAGGCAAGTTCAGTAAAAATTTCTATATTCATTACTTTTTGGGGGAAAAAATATAAGAGATAAAGGGTGAGAAAGAGAATATTAAATACTATTCGAGTGATAAGGCACAGAGTAAGTGATTTGCTTGCAAGGCTAATGATGGCTTCTTCCAGACTGAAAATTTGTCAATAGCTTTCTCTTGGGCAAATGTGGTCTTTACGCTGCTGACACCCCTGGAAAGAGCCCCAACTCAGAAAGGTCTTGTTCACCTTCCATGTTACAGTTACACAATGACTTGGAGCCATATTCCAGCCAAAGCTTGTCAAGGTAGCAGTTTTATTATAGAAAGTTGCTACAGCAACTAAACAGCAGGGACAGGGAGGCTGGGGGGAGAGGCCGGTGATGCAGATTTGAGAAAGGCGCTCCAGGGCCACAAAAAATGCCTGCAAGTCTGGTAGTTTTTGAAACTTGCTAAGAAATATTATGAAAAGCACTTCTGATTTGGGAGAAATACTGAGAGATACATAAATTTGGTGGTTTAGGAATAACAGAATACTTTGCATGCAGAATTCAGAGCCATCAGAGAGGACACAGATTTATTTAAAGTCCTTTAGTGCCAATGAGCAGCCACTAATGGGCTGTAACTGTGTGGGTGATGCAAGTAAATGCAGAGTACAAGGAGCACGTGTCAAGCCATTAGCTGGGGACAATGAGCGAAAACACAGAGCCTCCCACTCCGGAGAATCTGGAGCTCTATAACCACGGAGGCAAGAGCCTTGAAGGAGCAAACTGTTGCACGTGCTTCTACCTTAACTGAATCATCTGCTAAAAAAATACTGTTCCTGCCCTGCAGCTAGCCCCAATTTCCCACCCATCCTCAAATCTTGCCCTGGCGGCTAGTCCCTCTGATTTAGCGCAGCTCTCTGGAGGACAAAGCCTCCATCCACATCTCCACTGGGTCGCTAGAGCAGGTGCCTCCGGTCCCCACTGTGCTGACTCTGGGCCCTCCTGCCCACAGGTGCTCCATCTCTGCTATTAACAATCTGGCTTCCTTTTCTGGTACCACTTTTCTTGCTACACTCGTAGGATTTCCACAAGTCTGGGGTGGAGCCCCCAAACCTGCTATTTAGTATGTCCCCTAGCTATTCTGATACCGGTGAGGTAAGACAAAAAATCAAGTCATGCCATTTGCTTCTGTCACATTGCCTCTGTCCTCATCCATTCTATCCATTGAAACCAGATATTTTCCCATGACCCCTAGCCCAGCATCCTCCATAACCCCAGATAGAGAGGGATCACTCAGCCTGGACTACATTTCTTACAGCCCCACCACTACTTCACTCATCTAATGAACACCTCGGGTACTTTCTCTCTGTCAAATAATCTCATTTCTTCTCTGTAACAAGACCCCAAAACTTCTGTGTAATCCTCTCTACCCCTTAAGTTAAACTGCCACCTCCTCCTTTCTTCTTGATCACACATATACACAGTAACTCAGGCCCATGGCTCATCCTTTGCTACGTCTTCATCATCCCTCTTTCTCCGTCGACACTCTTTCAAAGGGCATCAATGAACACTTGTCTCCCTCCTTGCCCTTCCATCCCTACTTCTATTCCAGAGTTGTATATCCTTCCCAACTTTTTCATAAGTATAGCTACAGATATATGCACACATACAAGTTATTATAGTGCAGTACATGGAATCAGACTAATACTGGGTTATATCTTACTCCTCACATAGCAAGACGTGGAATTCTTAAAAGAATTAAAACACCCAGATTTGCCTAATATTTCACTGTATGGATAAATACAATTTTTTAAACCACTTGCTCCCCAATGGTTATTTCTGTTATCAACAATGACAGAATAAATCCCTCTTAGATAAATCTTTCATATTCATTCATATGATGTCTATATTTCCTTAGACATTAGATTGCTAGATCATAATATATGTACATCTAAAATGTCAACAGAGTCTGACAATTCTTTTAAAACAGTATATCAACTTAAACTCCTAGTGAGAATGACTACCTGTCTATTTTTCTTTGATAGTGGATATTAAAAAAGGTTTTAATTTTTGCTAGTTTAATAGGCAAACAGTCCCGTCTCATTATTGCTTTAAAAATCAGTTTTCAAGTGGTCGCTACATGCAAAAGAATGAAGCTTGACCACTACCTCACACCATACACAAAAATCAACTCAAAATGGATTAAAGAACTAGACATAAGACCTGAAACCATAAAATACATAGAAGGAAATATAGACGAGACACTACGTGATATGCACATCAAAGACATCTTTACAGACACATCACCCAAAGCAGTGATAGTGAAGGCAAAGATAAACAGCTGGGACTACATCAAATTAAAGAGCTTCTGCACAGCAAAAGAGACAGTAACAAAAACAAAGAGAAACCCCACCAACTGGGAGAACATTTTTGCACACAACACTAATGATAAAGGACTGATCACAAAAATCTGCAAAGAGCTGATGAGACTCAGCAACAACAAAGAAAATAATCCAGTCAAAAAATGGGCAGAAGAGCTAAAAAGAAACTTCTCTGAAGAGGAAATGCAAATGGCCAATAGGCATATGAAAAAATGTTCACCATCACTTGTAATCAGGGAAATGCAAATCAAAACTACCATGAGATACCATCTTACACCAGTGAGAATGGCACATATTAAAAAAACTAGCAACAACAAATGTTGGCGAGGATGTGGAGAAAAAGGAACTCTTCTGCATTGTTGGTGGGAGTGCAAACTGGTCCAACCACTATGGAGAGCTGTGTGGAGATTTCTGGACCTACTAAACATAGAGCTTCCATATGATCCAGCAATTCCACTCCTAGGTATTTACCCAAAGGACACAGAAACATCAATTCCAAAGAACACCTGCACCCCTATGTTTATAGCAGCACTATTTACAATAGCTAAGCTTTGGAAACAACCCAAAAGCCCAAAAATAGATGACTGGATCAAGAAGATGTGGTACATATACACCATGGAATATTACTCAGCATTCAAAAAAGATAAACACATGCAATTTGCAGCCACATGGATGGTGCTGGAAGGGATCATGCTCAGTGAAATAAGTCAGAAAGAAAAAGAAAAATACCAGATGGTCTCACTCATAGCAGGAATCTAGAAAACTTAAATAAGGGACCAGGAAAATGAATAACTATAAGAAAGTGAAAATCAAAATCAACAAAAAACTATGAACCAGAGACTCTATGGGGAGTGGAGGGCGGGGAGGGGAGGGATTGGGGTCAAAATAAGGGGGTTGCAATTGTATGGGGAATATAAAAATAAAATTTATTTAAAAAAATAGTCTCTTGTTAAAAGCATTAAAGTGTGTTTTCTGCTAAGATAATGTGGATAAGAGTAGATATATAAAAATCATTATAGCCAATTATTATAAAGTTTTGTGTTTTTTTTAAACATTTATTTATTTATACAAGCACGGGAAGCGCGGGAGGGTGAGAGAATTCACCAGAGCCAGAGCGGGGAGCAGAGCAGGCAGAAGGACCGAAGTACACTGCTGAGGGGAGCAGCGGGCAGCAGGAGAGGTCTGCGCGCCATGTGGGACACTCCTCCAGTGGCCGGGGAGCAGCCGGGATCGAACCGGCGCTGCAGAGGCTGCGGGGCAGCTTCGCAACCCAGCGCTCAACCGCTGCGCCACCGGGGAGGCCCTATTATAAAGTTTTTATAATGATAAAAAATCAGTTTTCAAATTAGCAAACATTTTAATCTAATTATGAGTCATTTTATATCTTTCCTCAGTGAACAAAATATGCCTACCCTTTTATTACTTCGATGATTAACGGAAATCTTTTTACATTAAGGATATTAACCATTAACCATTTTCTGTCATATGTTTTGCTTTTATTTCCTCCCAGTCACAAAATAGGATCCCTTGACTCCAAGTTATAAAAATAGCTGTCCATATTTTCATTTTTACATTTAAACTTTTAATCCAGATGGAGTTTGCTTTCATTTTTACATGTGGTCTAGGATATTACCACTTTGCTTCCCAAATAGCCACCAACGAGATACCATTTCTGTAAGCATTACTTTTTTCCCCTCACTGTTCAGAAATGCCATTTTATTCTGGTTTCTTCCCAGGCTTCATTTCTCTCAATCCCTAAGTAGTAACTGCTTCTTTGGCTTTTGGGAAAAGTATATCTCTGGTTCCTTTTTAGTCCTCTAATTCTTTTTCAACTTTCCTAATGGATCCACTACTGACTGTTTTCCTCCTGCCAAGTGCTGCTGTTTTGTAATGCTTTGTACTTGGCTTTCTCTTTTCTTTCTGCTTGGCTTTCTCTTTTCTCTCAGATCCCCCATTTGCCATCATGGCACGCGTCACCACTGTATCATGGGCCCATGTGAAGGGCTGGCTGGAAAGAGCCTCGGGTTGCATGGGCTCTTGGTGAGGGGCCCATGTATATTTCCACGTCAACACGCCCCTGACACGCCTGTGCACGCTCCCCTCTCGCAGCACTCTCCTCAGCCACGGATCGCCAGGCCTCAGGTCCTATCTTTTGCCAAGGACCCCTACACCGGGCACTCACTGGGTCACTTTAGTACTCAGGACCAGGCCTCTCCTTGTCCATCTGCTCTGGCAAACCTGCTCAGGATTCTCTACTCCACAGGATTTTGCAAACCTCAGAACCAAATGGCCTGCCTACTTCCCCTCATTTGCTAAAGTAGAGTTGTGGTATGAAGAGTAAAACCTCAAATTATTATTTGTAAAACAATGCAAAATTATAATGTAGTTTATGTATATAACACAAAAGCCAGAAGTGCCTGATGAGTAGACAGTTGCCAAAGCTTAAACCCATGAGGTCTTCACCTTTTCTTCACTAGCTACCACCAAATTAAAAAGCAAGAAAATCTAACTTTGACCCCCTCATCCTTGGAACCAATTGAGAGAGCAAGCTGATAGTACCTATCCATTCACTGTCAGTGTCCACAATCCTTTAATGGGATGCCGAAGCTTTTATGGGAACCTTAATGGACAGGAAAACAAAGTGCTCACAGGGGATCGAACAGGCACGCACTTGAGCAGTAGAGAAAGTCTATCCGTCATTTAGGCTAATGGCTCGTCACGTGAAGAGCCTGTCTTCCCTTCTTGTCAGCAGCAGAGCAAAATGGGTCATGAGACAGATCTGGTTCAACAAGGAGCCTGTGACACCAGCATCAGTAACAGGGTGTGTTCCCTGGAGTCCCCTGAACCTTAAGAGACTCCAAGAACCTCCAGAGAATCCACACTATCAGTCCCTGGAGGCACCCATGAGCACAACCTTTGTGTGCTTCAGTAAGAATAAAAAACAAACACCCTGACAGCAAGTGAAAACCTGTTTCCAACATGGGTGAGGCAGCCAGAAGCTGATCAGACACTGAATTAAGAATGTTACCGTCTTCACGTTCATTTTCCTCCCCTTTAAAACTTATTCTCTTTGGAGACTCTCACAGAAGAGTCTAAACATATCTTAAACCAAGAACATTAAGTACAACAGGAACTTCTGCGAAGCCCATGCTGTTTCTTGACAACCAGAGCAATAGGCCATGAAAAGCAAACTGGCGTCAGTTCTGAATTCTGGTGATTTAAACTATTTTAGACACAGGAATAGTTTGTTACTTGGGGACAAGTCCAGTTAGTCACCCTCTCTTATTTTACTCATGATGGTCCTAAGATCCATGAAGACAGAACCTGCCAAGGTGGACATTGTCAGCTCATGGAAAGTTGCCATCAAGGTCTCCCAAGTGCCCAGTTCAGAGTTTTTACTTACTAAATCACAAAGTAATTCAATTCAAGCTATCACTTCCTTACAAATATCTTTGCATGTAATTATCCATGGCAATGACCACCAGTTTTTGGTAAGTCCAGGGGACAAATACTCTATAGAGATACTATGCTTTATTTGCTTTTCTGACTAATTCAAGCATGTTAAAAGCCAGTTTCCAGCAACATGGATGATTATTTTGTAAGTAAACGGAGAGTACTTTGAGAGATGATCCTTCTCCACACCATTATTGGTATTTTGGTATTAACAGCTTGAAGAATGATTATTAAAATAATAAAATCCCACTATAGCCTGCCATGCCATTCTACTTAAAAAAACAAAACAAAACAAAACCAAAAACCCTTAATTTCAAGAGTATATTTAAGAGACATAACAGATACAATTCATTTCACAAATGGAACCAAAACTGGTTGAGAGAATCATAAAGAAAGCAATCCCAACTTTCTAAGTCATCAGTCAAATTTAAAGCAGTAATTTAATTTTGTACACGTAAGGCCATATTCTAATGAATGGTTGTTTAACAGATAAGAGCTCAGGGACCCTTGAGGTGAGCCCTTTAACTTAAACTATTGAGGAAAGTGAGAAAGTTTTACATTTACTCAAAATATCAGGAATGTTCCACACTGACTGAGGCATCACCAAGTACAAAGCAGCTTTATGCTCCAGCATGTTTTGGGCAGGCCTGAATACACTCTAGCTAATGTGTGCATAGGATTTTGCAAATAGATGAAATAAAATCATTTTTCTTTGAAGGAAAAAGGAACAAGTAAAGATTATAAATCAAGGGAACATACCCATTCTTCAAGAGAATGATATTGGTTATGAAAAGATCAGCTATCTCTGAAATGACTGCTTTTCTTGAGATGCTTGCATTTAAGCAATACAATCATTTTTACTAAGACATTCAAACATGTACAGCGTTAAATGACTCCTGAAAACAATCTTCAACCGCAAGATTGATCTCATTCAGATTTGGTGCTATCTGGGGCAAACACCAGGATCTTGTTATCAATAATGGGATGTGCTCACACAGGAGAGATGAAGGTAAATGGCCAAGGGCAAGCCCTTCGCAGAGGAGGATGTCAGGTGAAAGCAACTCCTGCCTAAATTTAGAGCCTGACAGGTTTCAAGGAGAGTTTTCATAAAAGGGTACTGAGCTGCTGCTACTTTTTTTCCCCCAGACCTGACAGAGGCCACTTGTGTGGCCTGTGCTAAGTGTGGTAAACACATCTGACAAGGAACAGAGCTGCTCTGAAATCCCATGGTTAGCAAGGAACAAGACATTACATCACCCAAAGACAAGGGCAGAGGCAACCTTTGCAACCCTGCTGCCTTGTTAACAAGTGTAAGAAGAACGTCCTAGGACTTCAAGGGAGGCACTGCACATTTCCGTACTGTGCTTAGGTTAAAAATACTCGCTGGCATTAGAAGGTTGTAATCCTATCTATTTTCTAGGCATTTCATTTTGGAGGTGTGCAGAAGACTTTAAGAGTCACCACTGGGCAGCAAATAAAAAGGGACATCTCTGTTCCAGAACACTATGGTTTGTTTTTTAAAGGATGGCTGGATTCTGGTAGCACTGATTTACAGATTCCTGTGGGGCACCTCATTAATAGCAGCCAGTCTGTGTAAAAAAACTATTTTAATTGTTGGTATGTTTCTTAAGCACCAACAATGAAACTGCTACCCTGATAAGTCTTTGCAGATATGCACCAGGATTCAAGGGAACATACCCATTCCCTGTCTCGAACTGGGGAGCCAGAAACAAAATGGAGAGTGGAAGGTTCTGAACACAGGACAGAAGGACTGTGCGACAGACACAAATGGATCTTGTGCAGTGGCACACTGGAATTCCTTGGGCTTAGAGGTATGCAGGTATTCTGAGTAGAAAAGGCATAAAGGACTACAGTGAGTAAATAAGACTTGACTGCAGAATATAAAAGCCACCCCCATTTCCACAGCTCTGATCTCTCTGTGATCAATGCAAACACATAATCAGACATTTTCATTAAAGTGGAGGACCTAGTATATGCAGAGATCCAGAGAAAGCAGCTTCGGTTTTTGTGACAGTCATTGTTTCTCAGGATACTCTTGCAGGATGCATAAAACACCCTGTAATAAGGCTCGCTATGGTGGGGCTCAGGATACACAGGGAGTGCATGTGTGTGCTTAGCGCTGCATGAAAACAGCATGATGAAGCCGTCATTAGAAGATTTTGGCCTCTGCACTGTTTGCTTTCAATAAACAATTGCTAATGAACACGAGTGGAAATTGTATACACTTTCCTTTGATTCCCAAATACCTACACCAGCATCTTGGATGCCTCCTGAACACCATCTTCTACACCACCCTATCCTTTCCTGTCTACACAGTGGCCTTGCTTCCAGGAGGACCCCAGAACAGGCACCTGTTACCAGATAATTCTGAGAACTTCTTTTAAGCCAGGCCACGCTCCTACTGGAATCATGGCGTCATCTAATTGCTATCAAATGAAGCCACATTTTAGATCATAATCTGGCTTCCACCTGTGTGAATTCTTCCAAACTTCAACTGTCCTCTCCACTGAAAATGCCATTCACATCGCTAGACCCCCACTTTCAAAGTTGCATGCCTTTATAAACTGAAATATGATTTAAAAATGCATTCATTCTGAGGAGTTCACTTGTTTGACCCCCCTCTATTCCTGCCCAATGCAGGGACCACAAAGCTACATCGTGGGCAGACTCAGCCTTTGCTTGACTGTACCTTGTAATAAGAAATTTACAACAACACAAATGGCAACTCAGAAACAAAAACATTAGGAAACAAAAGTTTAGCCACAGCTCTGGAGACAGAACCTAGTGGTACTAAGTTCCCATATAAACCATCATTTAAAGTTTCCCCACATTTAAAAACAAATATTAAAATGCCTACAAATCAGTTTTTTTTTAAATTTTCACAATAGGGTTTTCCTTAGTCCTTCCTTTTGTCCAAATACTTGTTACTTATTTTACTTTGTTTAAAATACATAGTTCTTGCCATATACCAAGCACTATTCTAAGGGCTCTGTAAACATATGCCCCTCATTTTAACAAACATATGAAGTCTACATTATGAATACCCCATATTTTAGAGAGTTTTCTGACCCAGGGAAATTAATCATCTGACCATACCTAAATAGGGGGAACTGAATGGGGGAGTCAGGATTTGAACCCAGCCCTCCTTGCTCTAGACTCCATGTTCTCAGTCATTGTAAACAAACAAGAGTTCAGCAAATCCCCTGGCCTTTCTTCCAGGGCTCCCTGAATCCTCCATGCGCTGCTACTGTGCCCTCATGTGTCTCCCTTTTGGGTCTGTGCTTCTATTTACCCATGGAGATGGTGGCTGGAAGGTAGTAGGCTCTAGAAAACAAACACTGGATAAAATGAACACTCGGACTGGACCCTAAGCTTCAATCAAACAATGTAAGAAAAAGTATTTTGAGTGGCAGTTCACTAAAAAAAAAATCCATAAAAATAGAACAGTCCAGAGTCTGAAATCAAAATGCTCATGAGTTGAAAAGTAATAAAATACAAATTAATTCTTGTTGAAGCACTTGAGAGGCTGTTTAAACATGTATAAGGTCACAAATTTCTAAGTTATTAATAATGAAAAATATTTAACACCTGACATTTCCTTTTGTGTAGCTGTTAGCCTATTAATTTAGCAATGCCATGGCTGATGGGCTTTATGGCTCTTCAACTGTTTAGTTATGGTAATTTACTGCATGGGATTGCACCTGCATCATAAAAACCCAATGAGAACCCTTCAAATTCATTTAAAATCCTCATTAGCTCAAAACTACAGCAGACTACTTATTTATTTTATTGCATTAGGAAAATAAAATAACCAAAATGTTGAAATGTTCACTGATAGTACAGAACTGTACAGTTTTAAAATTTTGTGGCTGGTAGTTATTCACATAAAAAGATGAACTATTAAAGAGAGACAGATGTGAGTGAGGCAAAGGGAGAGCAGTGTTTGGGGGATCAATCCATTCACAGCTGTGTGTAGGATAAATCAGAACTGAATTAAGGAAAGCACTGACAAAGGCCTTAGAACTAGCAAGCTGGCACAACTGTCCGATTATTTTTCATTTGCACATTCAAGGGAGAAACTGAGATAGAGCAAAATATTGGAGGCCCAAATGCACATGAGATAACTCTGATTGCAGAAAAATGTATGATTGGACACTGACAAGGTGAATTTGGAAGTAAAATTCTCTACACTCAAAGAGATTTATATGTGTTTCTGTTGGACACATCTAATACTGCTATTACATTCTGATCCACTTGAGTTTTTCAGACAACACAAATGCAAATATATAACCCCTTTAGGTGGGTTAAGAGGTAAGAAGAAGCCCATCCTGGTGATTTCAAGTCGCTGATAGAACAATCGTTAGGAAGCCCTCATGTGAGCACCACAGGGCACTTCACTACCCCTGCGGGAAACATGGGGCAGGAAGGGGACTCCTGCTGGGAAAAGCCGGCTGCAAAGAGGTGGTCCATTAGCAGAGAGGGGAGGGAGGCACAGAGGAGAAAAAGAAGGGAGGGAAGCCAAGGCAAATCAAAGTTGAGAAATCCCTCCTGGGAAGGTACAGGCACAAATTCTTTTTTGACTTAAACTCTAAACTTGGCTACGTAAAACGTTTTCTATTTGTGCAGTACAGTAACAGCAAAAATCGTATTTTTTTGGGTGGCTATGAAATGCCTCCCGCCACCTTGTTTCATCTCTATACTGTCATGAGATCGAAAGGTCTCATCTAGTCATTTTTTTTTTTTAAAGATTTATTTATTTTATACAAGCACTGGGTACCCTCAGAAGTGCGGGAGGGTGAGAGAATTCACCAGAGCCAGAGCGGGGAGCAGAGCAGGCAGAAGGACCGAAGTACACTGCTGAGGGGAGCAGCGGGCGGCAGGAGAGGTCTGCGCGCCATGTGGGACCCTCCTCCGGTGGGCGGGGAGCAGCCGGGGATCGAACCGGTGCAGTGGAGGCTGCGGGAAGCTTCGCAACCCAGCGCTCAACCGCTGCGCTACCGGGGAGGCCCTCATCTAGTCATTTTAAAAATGTTTTAAAATGCAGAAATAATTTACTTTTAATTATAGGTACACATAATATGCACTTAGCTGTTATCACCAGTGATCAAGGGACATTAAGGGAGTGAAAAAAACAACGTCTAAGAAAAAGTAAAGCTTAAGATGAATCACTGAATCATATTCATGGACGATCTAGAAAAGAACATTGTGCTGAACTGATGATAGATGGTGCCCAGGATGGCGGATGGGGAACATTTGCCGATTATGAAGCAGCAAGGGTGTGTGAAGAAAAGCTGGCTCAGGCGCTGAGTCACACTGACTCCAAAAACTTTCACTTTGGGAATTTCGCATAATTTCTCTACCAGCTACATAATGAACACTCAAAGTCCCGGGCTGTAAGGAGCTCCTCACTGGTAGAAGCAGCTGGGCTCGCTGCCTCCACTCACAGCCTCTTCAGTCCACAGCTGCCTGACTTTTTTGCCTGCTGATTTCACCAGCAAATGCTCAAGGTCAAGCCAATTCTGCCCATGCTGTATCCCTGGTGATTTCTCTGCAATACCAGTTTCCAGTTTTCTTTGGCTCCTTCCATCCCCCGTACATGTAAGTGTTCCCTTTAGACTATGGTCCTTTCTCCTCTTATGTATGCCATTGGGGCTCTCAAGCTGTGCCTAAGGGTTCATCCACCACCCTCACTGTCAGCCATCATGACTGTCCCACTTCTTAATTCTGAGCACCTGGTAGACACCCAATCTGCATCCGGTACAGGCCCCTTGAAGGGTTTCCTCTACTATGCGAAAGGAGAAGATTCCTACATGGCAGGTTATTTTTTGAGACTGGGTTATTTTTTAGTCCATTAATTCATATGGAAAATACTTTGAGCATTCCCAGATCCCAAAATAACCTCCCAAATCATACCAAACAGCAATGTCCTCTTTTTAGACAGTGGAGGAAATCTGTATGGGATAGAAAAATCTCACTCCATTTGGGTACCGATCAGGCCTTGGGGATTGGGCTTGACTCCTGCTAACTGGGTTCCAGCTGAGATGTCTCCACCCTCCAGCACCCTTCCACTGTCTGCCCCAAAAGCTCCTTTCCAAGAAGCTTTATTCCAGGAGCAGTCCTGAAAGCTCCTTCTCTCTGGGCTTCCACATGTAAGCAACTTTACTATCACTCCCATCAGATTACTAAAAATGTTTGATTACATTCCCATTTCCCCTTGTAAATTTTGCCTATTGATAAATGAAGGCGGCTGCTTTAGAAAGCATGTTAAGAGAAGCCAAAAGCCACTTGAAAAAGGAAACAAGTTAAGCTTTCAAAGTCAGAAAAGTGATTAAAAAAAAAGTAACTCAAAATAATGATCAAACTCATAAAACGAAACAGGAAATCAGCCAACTGAACTTAATGTTAATGGAAGTGTTCTCCTCTCTCTCAACTTGTTTAAAAGATACGGAGCAGATCGGGCAACAGCAATGCAGCGCGTGCTCTACAGAAAGGGAGAGGCAGCACTGATGTCCGCTTTAGCTCTAGGCTATGATCCAAACTATTCTTAAAGGCTAGATCCTACAAAAGCAAAGTAACAACAAAAAACCCAAAGAAGCAGAAAAGGTAGTGAGCATTCTTTTTCTGACAATCCTTGTCCACTCTGAGTGGACAGGCCCGATGACTGAAGGAGAGGAGTGGGGCATGGCTCAGCACAGGCATTTTATGGAAAAGAAATGTTCCGTTTCCATCAGTTCCTGGTAGCGATAACGCGCTAATTTTAGAGTGCACTGTCTGCGATGACCTCTCTCCTTCACTCAAGTATCTATCTGTGTGTGTCTGCTCTGGGCTCTGGGGACACAGCACCGCTCTCTGAAGGGAAGACAGACGAACACATAAACAAATGAAAAGATAATGTCAGCTGGTGATAAGTGTGATGGGAAACAATAAAGCTCGTTCTGGGAAAGGCGGCTGTCTCACCCAAGACCAGAGGGAAGGCGAGACGTCTCCCATCACTGCAGAGAAAGCCCTGGCGGGGTGGGCTGGGGGTGCGGGCAGTCATGGAAAGAAAGCGGGGAGGTCAGGGGGAATCAGACCTGGGCGTGCAAGCCTGCAAGCAAAGCGAGGAGGCAGTTTGACTGCAGTGGACTGGAGGGGGGGAGAGGGTAGACTGCCAGGGGTCTGTGGGCATCACTCAAGCCTGGGCAAACTAGCAGACACAATCATAAGGGATCTATTCATTGAGGAGTCACATCGTCCTATGAAGCAACAGCAATCAGTTGCCATCTTGGACCTCTTGATCTCAGACCTGTCTGCCCTTTCTGTTAACACTGACCCCAGCCAGAGTCTGCCCAGTGATGTACTAAGAGGAACAAAAACATTGCCTCAACTAACATTACCACACACTCTCCATCCTGGGGGGTACGGCGAAGGCGGCACAGCTGAGGCTGGCAAGCCCCCAGTGCTGCTTCTCTGCCTTCAGCATCACCCTGTCCTCTACTCACAGACCCTCAGCATCTGAGCCACAAGGGGGTGGAGGGGAGCACCCAAGGCTCTTAGATCCAAATGGGTCCAGAGAGTAGTAGGAGCCTGAGAGCTACGGGTGGAACTCCGAAAAGCCCATGGGAAGCAGAGCTTGAGGGGAGGCTCCAGATGAGCCTGCAGTTACCGCAACTCAACTCCGGCTGAGAGGCTGTGGCGGGCGGTTCTCCTTGTTCGCTATGAAGTAAAGGAAGCAAATAAACATTGCTTAAAAAAATTGTGTGCTATGGTTTTCAGTTTGCCTGAGAAAATAGGGTTCTTGGAAGAAAACGGTGACAAATGACAACATGTTCTGAAGCTGTGTGTATTTTTAAAGAAAATACTTGGGAAATGAAAGTTTAAAATGATAGAATAGATTTCTATGGACTGAATTTTAGGTGCTGAGGTGAAAGCATGGAAGCTGCATGCAAAGGAGCTCCCAACTCCAACAAGGCCTGTGCTGCCTTCGTGCTTGGGAGGCAAGTCCCGCCTGGCCGTCCTGCTTTCAACCCTTGGAGGACTTGGAGGTTGGCCACGGCCATCTGCCCGCACTGGTCAGTCTCAGGACGTGGCACTGGGAAACGATACGTGGCCGGGGCAGGTGCGGGGCGGGCTGTGGGCCACCATGAAATGTGGCATGCACGCTCTCTGCCCCACAGGGACAGGCCATGGTTGGGTGGCAGGCTCCCTAGGCAGGCCCTGGGGGAGTGGGACCCAGACTCAGGTCTAAGGGACAGCCTCGGGAGCCCGGTGTCAACTGCTGTCACTTTAAGTCCCTGAGATTTTGGAGGCACTTGGTACTGCAGTGGCCTAGCCTCTGCCGACTGATGCACGAAAGAGCAGTTGGGAAGGAACTCATTGCTAAGAAGCCTAAAATTTGAATGCCTAATGTTTGAGAACTTTTCTATTCCTAAAAGTGAGGACATAAGAAACTATGTATTTTCAAAATTTCATTTTAATTTATAGTTGAAAACTCAAATTTTGTTTTGAAAAAAGATGGGGAAGAAGATATAGAACTAAGGACCTACCAGGCCTCACAGAGGAAAGTAAGAAGCAAGCCTGAAGGCACAGCATTTTCCCCCCCAGAAGAGGGGAGGGCACACCTCCCATGTTTGAATAACATGTACGCCCTCTTATGAGCATACTGAGCTCAGTATGATCAACATACACACTATCCATAGATGACACTACCCAAAGTAGTGACTTTCTACTTTGTTTTCATAGAATAATGAAATACAACCTTCTTTTCCCAAGAAAGTTTTCTAGCCACAGCTGAAACTAGTTGTTTTATGTAGATAAGCTGAAATCTACCCATGTCAGTACCAGCAAAGCTGAACAAACTGCAACTTTTATGGATCTCAAAAGCCATGACTGCTTTGAACAACGTAAACAAAATTTAAACTTCTATAAACTCAACATTATCCGTAGCTATCCAAAATACTGAAGTACAGACATCATATACAGTAATGAATTTATGTATAGACTGATCTCTGGCGATTAGAGCCTCTAATGGATCATGATTAAGGAGCAATAAACTTAGCCTCCTAGAAGGGCATCTAAGCCATTTGAATAAAATCAATACCTGAGACTCATTAACATGTTGGCAAAGCAAGTTGAGCATATCCCTGTGAGGCCCCATCACTGCCATGTGCCCTGGCGCAGCCCTCACTGGGGCGTCTCTCCTGGCTGCCTTCTGTGTTGTGACTAGCCCAGGGTCAGCTGCTTTCCTCATTTCCTCAGAGCAAAGTTCAGAGACACACAGAGAAAGGTCAGCATGGTCCCAAGTCACCCTGAGCCTGCACCTTGTTTGAGGAGGTTCCACAAGAGGCTCAAGATGTGCCCCCAGGTTTACCATTGCAGGGGAGGTGGCTCAATTCCCAAGGTCAACTTGTGTTTTATTTATTTATTTACTGAAAGTGGCTGCTGCAACGTGTTCTTTTATTTTTTAAAAATCAATTTTTAAAAAAGATTTATTTATTTATACAAGAACTGAGGTATAAGTCAGAGGCGCGGGAGGGTGAGAGGATTCACCAGAGACAGAGCGGGAAGCAGAACAGGCAGACGGACCAAAATACACTGCTGAGGGGAGCAGCGGGCGAGACATGAGAGGTCTGCCGCACCATGTGGGAATCTCCCTGGCCGGCCGGGAATCGAACCCGCACTGCAGAAGCTGTGGACAGCTTCAAAGCGCAGCACTCAATCCGCTGTGTTACTGGGGAGGCCCCAAAGTGTTCTCTTCAAAACAAGGAAGATAATTTATTTAGAGCAGTATGAAGATTAGAGGCCTATTTCTCTATTATGAGATAACAAGAAAACAAGGACTGTTATCATCTCTTACTGTCAAATTATTTTAACAGAGCTGATATCAAGAGGGGAAAGAGACACAATCAAGTACCTACCCTCAGAATATAAATATTATGCTCTCAATCTGGAGTTTCTGCATGACAAAGAGAATTCTAAAGGGCAGGAATGTGTTTGTGCAAGAATATGTCACCATGAAGCATATAAAAAAAAAAAATCACGAACACTCAGGCAATAAATGGTCAAGAACTGATTCAACTGAAATCCGTTTCCTAATCATATGCAAACACAGTGACCTCTCCAAAGGTTATTTTTGAGAACATTTCCCTGGTTCATTCTTCACTAATGTGCGCTGAGCATTTTGGACCTGTTCCCAACTGAGTACACAGTGCTATAGAAAAACACTAGTTCAGTCGTCTGCTCACCAAGCATGTGAATGAGTCAATACTCAAAAACTATACGCCAGGAGCTCGGCACAGAAGTTAATGAGTATTAAAACACTAATTAAAGTTCTAACAACATGTTCTCGGAATGACAAAGCCTGTCTGCTAGCAACCACAAATTAGTTGTCAACAAGGTTAGAAAAATCTAAAAAAAATTCCCATTCCTCCCACCCTAAGACATCTTGGTAAACCCAAAGAATTATTAAATTTTCATATCTGATGTTTCACATGCATTACTGTGGGTACATCTCAGAAAACTAAAATTCCTATTAAGTACAAGGGAAGAGGAATCAAGAGAATAAAATATATACCACTCATAATTCTTACTATATTAAGTGGCTTTCATTCCATAAAATTGGGTCCTCCTTCCAATTTACTGTCTTTTATAAAATGTGGAAACCTGTCAGTGGAGTTTATTCACAGTAACTCGGCCCATTGCTCTTTTCAGGTCGATAGGTTTGTCTTTCATTGTAGGAAGAGAAAAGTCAATCTCTCAGATGGCTGAACAAAAATGAGATGCTGAGACTCCCAAAAGTACATTTTTGCTACACTCCACTCCTTTGTCATTTCATATTTAACCACAGCGCAAACACTATTCCATCCATAAAAGTGGGGTGAAAGGCTCCCCATTGCATGCAATACGTGGGTATGATTCTTCTTGAATTTACTAATTATGAAATTACATTGCCATGAAGAGTCAGAGGCTTTCTCTCAAAGAGTAGTAAAATCTTTCAGGGTTTCAGAGGGGAACTGAGAATTATGAAACACCCATCCTTCAAAACACTGCACCTCAGCGTTGCCTAGAACCCGCACCATTCCCCAGATCATGGTGATAACATCCTTGGTGGGCTGATCTTCCTGACGCGTGTGTCTCAGCGCCCCAGTCTGACGGCAAATTCCGCAGTGCCTATGTCTGAAATTTCTCTGTATTCAAAGAGTACCTGGTATCGCGTGTTACGTCATAAATATTGTTGACAGACTAATTTCAACTGCCATCTCCCGGTTACCTCATTCTGTTGATATAGATCAATTTCCTACCCCCCCGTTGTCATGAGGAATGGATAATGGCTGTACAGCAGCCTGCACCGTGTCTGTCAGCAAAACATGACACCATATCCCTCACCTTGTCCACTGGAGACGAGCTTGGCCCTGAGAGAATCCAGACCCCACAAAGAGCAGCCTCTGTGGCTTATTTAGTCCGTGTTTCATCGAACCGCCTCTTTGTCTCCCCCTGGCTTGGTCTATCTCAGCAACTGTACACCTGGTGGGTGTGACTGGCTGTGAGCACCACTAACTGTGTCAACCAAACACCTAAGCTGCACCATGGTATTTGCTTCAAAACAATAACATGCCTCATGGAATGAGAGAAAGACTGACAAATAGCCCAGGGGGAGTCTTTTTAAATCACATATGGAATAAATAGAAACACTAGGGTCAAGTGGAATCAAAAGTGGCATTACCCTATAGTACATAACTGAAAACAGAAATAGAAAATCTTTCTTCCAGAATGCTGTGATTTCTGTTACACACTGTCAGGATATTTTCCACCCATGCACAAATCCCTCTCTAGGGCCTGCTTTTACAATGGCAGGTCATCGTTGGCAACACTGCTGAGGATCTATTCAAAATGTGAGAACATCTGTCATGCCCACATTGCCTGTCAAAGCTCTGCTACACAACTTGAATCTACACCACTGCAGAATGGGTCGTAAGTGACACAATCCTGCGGTGGTGTGACATGGTAGTGCATTTCAAAGGCACCTTTGCATGATGAGAGAAATCAGCTTTAATAAGTCAGCGTGATATGTACAAGCAGATAACCAGCAGATAGAAGATCTTCCATTGGCATCATCCCAACACAGAGCTTCAGGCTACGGTGTGGAGCCAATGCCTATAGGCGCAGCTCCATTTTCTAACACACGGAAATGAGGAGCAGAGCATTAAGATCTGGAAACCAAAGTGCTTGCCAGTTACTCCCTCTTACCCTCAGAAGCCCCCCAGTGCAGAAGTACAAATAAAAGGTTATCACTCTTTGAGTAGCTCAACAACACAGAAGGTAACTTTGTGAAGTGGAGAGCCAGGCATGGAGTTCAGTGAGTTTGCCAGGGACACAGCAACCAGCATCACCCAAGCACATCTCCTCTCCAGTTTAATCTGGAAATTTCCAGCTGCTGCTAAGACTTCTATCCATACGAGCTCTTGCTCAGCTGTCTGGTTTTATCTTTTCATTTATAAGTGAAAACAGCTCATACTAAGCGGTAACTAGTTTGTGTATCACTTGTAGTACCCCTCCCTCCTCCAGACTCCAAAGGTAACTGTACACTTGGGCATGGATTGTCTATGGGAAAGTGGGAGAGACAGGACAAGGTTTGGAGCTTTTTTTTTTTTAAATACAGTGCTCAGACGCCTGCCTAGCAGAAATGAGGAGAAAACAGGGGGGGTCTAGACCAGCCAAGGCTGCACTCTTGACAACAGAAGAGGGGATGGTCCCTGGTGCGCTTCCAGGGCATCCTTGGCATGACAGACAGCACAGGCAGAAGGATGAACAACTCCCCACCCCCCTCTAGCCCTGAAAGCCCAGGGAAGGACCAGAAGTAGGCACTGAGAAGGTAAAATGTTAGAGCTGCCAAGGACACATTTTTTTATACATGGAGGAAAAGGAAAACAGCAAAGAAATGAATAGCCTAAAAATGCCTTTGAAAGTCAAATTTTAGGTCAGGATTAGAATGAACGAATGAACCATGGAAGCACAAGACACAGGCCCGCCCCCCACCAGGCATCTCTCCAGGCACTGGCTCACCTTGAAAATAAAACAAGCAGCAAGATGAGAGACAGGTTTGCCAACTCGATCTAGAACAGAGGTTAGGAAACTGCAGCCCTAGGCCCAATCCAGACCCTCCCTGTTTTTCATAGACAAAGGATTTCTTTATGATCTAAATTAATAGATCTACATCTAGCCTATCCTCTAGACTATTTCTAGACAGATGAAGGGTAACAGAGCAAGCTAAAATAATGCCCTCATTTTACAGACACATTCTTGAGAGCATCCAGTGCTCTTTGCTCCAAGTTTCCTTCACAAACAACACTGATTCCTAATCTGCCAACTGTAGTTCAGTCCGCCAGGTGGGAGGGCCCCAATAAACACTAGAGGTGCTTATCTGCTAGGTGACCTCTTATCTCAAAAGGACAGACAGACATTCTGCGTCATCAATCAATAAGTGCTTCTGTTTCTGGGAGACCTTTGGGGAGCAAAAAACCAAAACCAGAGACTCAACATGAAAGGATGGTGAACAGAGACTGAGCCCCTAGTGCCAGGACAGGCAATTGGTTCATTCACCCTAACATTTTATGGCATTCTCACTCTGCCAGGCAGAAATACATATGGACTTTAGATAGAAAAGCCTGATTCACAGCACTTGAGTAAATACTTTGTGTAGAACAAACCTATGTTGCTATGGATGACACCACAGGACCTGAGCAAGAACACAACCCACTTTCAGGCCCGCACATGGCATGCACCAGCTGTGCTGCTCTAACAGTCACTGTAGACAGAACCCCACACAAGGACTCTGGCTTTGTCAGGGGCAGCAGCTACAGGCGCAGAACCAGCAAGCTCCAGGTGGGCGGGCAGGGACTGTGCTTGGCCCAGGGCCAGAAAGACCAGGAGCTCTCAAAACATCTGTCATCTGGGTTACATGAAGGTTATGGGTTACCTTCATAGCTTCTGCTAAGCCGGGGTATGAGAGGCCCGGTCTGAAAGTCAGGGTTTCTACGTTGTCAAGTTCAGTGCTCCTTACCTGGACTGTCTGGTAATCGGAAGCATCAATTCCTTTCACAGTCACCTCTCGGAAGACTCTTGGCTCCAGTTCCTCTTTGGTAAGATCACAGTGATAAATGATACCTGGAAAGGGATGGAAGCTTTAGTTTAGTCCATAAGATTCATTAGCTATGCAAGGGGCACGACTCATGTGAATAGCAAGGAGGAGGCTCGGTCAGGGACCCAGGTGACACCACGGCTGTGTACACCGCACTGTGGGAAAAGCCCGTACAACAGGTGGGTGCTGGTGTGCTACAAAGTGTTCACTCTTCACCATCACATGTGGCCTCCCTTTTCACAGGTGGATGCTACGGATACATCTGAGGAGATTTTAATGCATTATGGAGTATGAGAGGAGGTTAAAAAACCTAATTGTGGAAACTCTTAATTCTGAGATTACAGGTCCTAATTCTGCGTAATAATACTGTATTGCATATTGCATAGATGCTCAGACAATAGATCTTAAAAGTTCTTGTCACACACATGGAAATAACCATACATGGTAACGGACAGTAACTAGACTTACTGTAATCATTTCACCAAATACACAATCATCAAATTGCTATAGTTATACACTTGAAACCATTATGTCAGATATCAACTGTACTTAGGAAAAAAAAGGGTGCAGGTCAAAGAGGCAGGGAAGTATCACATAGGGCTGTTTCACCTCAGAGGTGATTAACTGGCAAATTCAAGCAAATTGCCCAAAATCAAGAGCCAGTCAGGGGTGCTGTGGGGCTCCTGCTACCTGACACCATCCAGATGTGGTCACACAAGTGGACAGCCAGCGGGGATCAGAGGTGATCAAGTAGCCATTTTAGAATTGGTATAGATCTAGTGTATCAAGAATTCTCAAGACCTGGGAGTATAACTACAGAATTGGTACAGATATCTCCCACTTTTCAAAAGTTTGCTTTATGCCATTTTACTTTTATGAGAGAACTAGATTATTACCTATTTTTGCTAATTGAAAGAAACCAAAGAGAATTTTCACTTTTACTAAAAGAGAAAAAAAAAAAAGGCATCTGTTCTAGAGGCAGGTGCACCTGAGCAGGAAGAGCCTGGCCCAGGCCTGGCTGGGACGGCGTGGACCAGGCTGTGGATCTGTCCTGACTTCCTGCTGTGACTGTATGTTGCTCTATCTTAGATTTTAGGTGTTATTTGATACAATTGGGTGGTTATTTTTTGGGGTGTGAGAATGCTCAAAAATGTTTCCATGTAAAGTAACATGAAAGCACTTTTTGCCTTGTGCCATTTTGGTTGAAGTTTTACAGGAATGCTCGGCTTTTGGAGTGGGGAAACATGCAATCGCACACAACAAAAATTGATGAAGAATTACACCAAGAATTACAGTTATTTCACGAGTTAAAGTTCCATTTCCTGAATTTAATGCTACTCTCTTCTAACATTTAAGAACGAAGTCAGAAAAAAGATGGGACTGTTAGAAAGCAACGACACTGCTGTAGTTTGTGAAACAGAATGAGTCATCCACAGTGGCTGGTATGGAAACAGCCCTCCCACATAATACTTTAAACATACACTGTCAAGTGTATGAAAAATCAATTTAGTGATCCCAATACTTGTTGGAAAACCAGAAACCAAATGGTGTTCCCACAGGGCACATTCAAATTGAGTGATCGTGTATTAAAATGTGGCTTGCTTTCTTCCCAACTTCTCTGTAATGTGTTTCAACTGTGTAAGATAAAAAAAACAGTACTCTGCTCTCCCCTCCACCCCCTGGCAATGAGTAATATATGTGGGTTCATTATTAGCAGGACTGCCAATCCCTATTTAATCCTCACAACTCACAACTATTTTAAGGTACTACAATAGGGAATATGGTTAACGTTGATGCAGAGATGTGTAACATGACTGAAATACTGGCTATTCTATCCACAGGAAGGAGGCAGGCACAGTTAGCCCCACAGCCTTGCTATAATCTGAGATGAATGGAAGGAAGAAAAAGGGAATTAGGAGGATAAGTCCAGGAGAAACTGTGAAAGAATCATAGGGATCTAAATTTTTTTTTTATAGATTTATTCATTTATTGACACAAGCACTGTGTACAGTCAGAAGCGTGGAGGGTGAGAGAACCTTCACCAGAGCCAGAGCAGGGAACAGAACAGGCAGATGTATTGAAATACTCTGCTGAGAGGAGCAGCAGGCGCGGCAGGAGAGGTCTGTCGCACCATGTGAGACCCTCGCCAGCAGCCGGGGATCGAAAGGGCGCTGCAGAAGCTGCTGGCAGCTTCGCAGCGCTCAACAGCTGCGCCACCAGGGGAGGCCCGGGACCTAAAAATTTTGATGTGTAAAGAGACAGCAAAAGTACTCTGTAAAAGATGATCCATGTAGATATGGTTTTGTCTTTAGAGATTGATTCTAATGTTAATGAAGGAAAAAAAATGAAAAACTAAAATAAATCTCTTATAACATTTTTGTGCTCCTTGATCTTTACCCAAAGGAGTCAAAAACTCACTCATGTCTATATAAAATCCTGCATGTGGATTACACTGTCTGTATTCACGACTGCCTAAACTTGGGAGCAAAAAAGGTGAACTTTGGTAGATGAATGGATAAAGAAAGGTACATACATACATCCAGACAATACATTGTCTTTTCAGTACTGAAAGAAATACACTGTCAAGCCATGAAAAGACCATGGAGAAACTTTAATGCACATTACAAAGTGCAAGGAGCCAGTCTGAAGTCTGCTTACTGCCTAATTCTATTTGACATTGTAGAAAATCAAAACTATGCAGCTAGATCAGAGGATGCTAAGGGTTGGGGGAAAGGGGACAGATGAAAAGACACAGAAGGTTTTTAGGGAAGTGAATATATCCAGTAGATATCTATAATGGTGGATGCACATCATTCAATATAAACCCATAGGAAGTAGACTAAAAAAGGAATGCTAAGGTAAACTGTGGCCTTTGAGTGATTATAATGTGTCCATATAGTTTGACTGATTATAACAAATGGACCACTCTGGTGTGAGATATTAAAAATGGGGGGGCTATGCACGTGTGGGGGGAGGGGAGTGATATATGGGAAATGTCTGTATCTTCCCCTCAATTTTGCTGTGAACTTAAAACTGCTCTAAAAAAACAGGATCTTAAAAAATTTATTTTGCCTTTTCCAAAGAGTCTGGGAAAGGATTCTTGGATTTCTCATCCCTGTTTTCCCGAGCCACGCACCTAGGACTTCCTTACTGCACTATTACAACATGTAAGTCTATCTGGAGTTTAACCTTAGAAAACCATCTGTTGTTCTGTAAGTACAGAACTCACTGGCTCAACCACTAAGTGGTTTGAGCCACAGGGAATAAGTGCATCTTGCTCCAGATTGTCCCAGCTGTGTTTTTTCTCCCAAGTGTGACTCAAGACACAAAAGTCTTAAATAGCACAGGCTCAAGATGTGTCTTGTCTTTGTACCTCCACAGGAAGCAGGTCAGCTGATGTGCACCTGCCAGATGCAACATATGCCCAGAGCAGCTGGAGCTATAGCTTTTCTTGGCCCTGAAGCTTTACTTACAATTTAGTGTTGCTGTTGTTGACTGCCAGTGTGGACAGCTAAATCCCAGAGACCAGTGCAAGACAGTCTCTGAGTAGAAGTGGATGTGTATATATACATTCTGACAATTCTTGCTTCCAAGAGATCTAGGTTAATTATCTGATGGCCGTCATTACATTTGGACCAGAAGGCCTGAGTCTGGAAGCCCCATCCTCTGGCTTTAGATATCAAATTACACTAAGGAAGAGGAAAGGAAAAGATGGAGACAAAATGAATAAGAAAAGACAAAGATGAGCCAAGTGTTATAGTAACAAACTAGAGCTTGTTCAGAAGCTCACCGATTTCAGGACTAAGTACACACTTCTCTTTCCAAACTTTATAGCCAAAGTCACGGATTATATTTCATTGCTTGGCATAGAATTCACAGTTTCACACTAAGACAATAAGCCCTTTCTTCCCAGGTAATGAGGAGCTTGTTCCTGAAATAAATGGCCACATGGGGTCATTGAAGGAGGTTTACAGGCCTCTGGGGACTCTGGCTTTTATTAAAAGCAGGTGAGTCACCCCTACTCTGTTCTCATTGCCCTTTGTCCATTTAAACTATTTAAGCACTGAGGTTTTCCAAAGTAAAACTGTTGAAACTAGTGGAAGTGGAGAAAATAAACTGGAGCTCACAGCACACAGTGGGTTATGAATGGCTATTTGGCTGATTTTTCTTGGTTCCTGTCCACTGGCTGCTACTGTGCCCCAAGCCCTGGGGAAGGAGGTGCAAGGCACCCTGACATGGGGCTCTTGACCATCCGCTTCTGACCCCAGGCCTCAGGCATGGTTTCCACAAACTTGGGCCCTTCGTGTAGGCCCCTAGATCTCTGAAAGGCACGTGGGAAGTAAAGCTTTCTGGGTGCCAGGTCTACCATCAGGCCTACTTACAGACATCACTCTTTTGATTTGAATAACCCTGATAACAACCTGTCACAATGATAGATTCCTTAGATTGCTTGCTCTGTGACTTGCAGATGCAAAATAAGAGTGGATGGGGCATCCCAGGCAGGGGATGGAGTCAGTTCAGTGCCTGCCTACCTTGCCTCAATGTCTGCTCTATTTGCTAGGGACCAAACTATTGCAGTAAGATCAGCAGGACAAAAAGGTCTATGGAGGAGCTTGAACAATAAACAAGTGAAGTGCAAAAATGTTTTCCATCCAGATTGCTTTTAGGATAGGGTCTGCCCAGTCAGCTGCAAACTGCCAACTGAACCAGGCCCCTGGGACAAATCAGAGTATGTATATGGTTTCAGCTATCACAAAAACAGTGCAGTTGAGTGGAGAAGCAGGGAAAAACAAAGCAAAGCAAAATGAGCGTGACCAACTTAAAAGAAATTAAAAAGGGAACTATGTTTACTTTGGGGAAAATGAACCCATACCATGAAATGTAAAATCACTATTCATAAGGGTTTTTCACTAGAACCAACTAACAAGGTTTTACTATATGACATAAGGATATATTTTTCCAATTATACTTTAATTTAGTTTAACAACAGCAGAATGAATTGTTTGTTCTAGAAAAGTTTTTTAATGTCAGTTGTGACTACAGATTTTTATTTCACCCTTTTGGGTATATGCACCGTGTATGTCTCGGTTTACACAGACCAAAAATTGAATCTTAAAGCTATACTTGTTCATACTAATTTTGTAACCAACCTAAACAAGAGTTGCCTCTGTCCCCAGAACAGATGCGGAATATAAGATTAAAGAATACAGTTCTAGGTGTTAACATTTCCTTCTGTTTTAGCATACATCTTACCTATTTCATTCTCATTAAGTAATGTTGGCTGTAATAGGGCACATGTGACCTTCAATGACAAACCACTATTTCTACAAAAGAAACCCAAACATTTGCCTGATTTTGAAGTTGAACAATAATAGTGCAAAGACTCACCTGGAGATAAAAAGGATGTAAACTGATAGAAGATTTCGGTATCCTTCTTCTGACCGCTGTAGCCCACGACACTGCCAACATCGAGCGGGAAGGACTTGAGGAGAGCACCGGTGGCCAAATCATGTAGTTGCAGCGTGTTCTTCACGTCATGGAGGTAGCATAACACTAGAAAGTTAGACCTGACGCAGGCTACCCATTCTGTAAAAAGTAAGGAGAGGAAAAAAACCCATGAAGATTTGAAAAGTAGTGAAAAACTAATTATTTCACTAATACTGATTAGTGAAGTTCTTCAAGTGAGGATTAAAAAAAAGAAACCTCTTACATCTAAAGTCATTTGCTCAATCTTCCCAAAATAATTTTTTAAAAAGTGCCTCAGTTAAGCAATACAGCTCATACGGCCTTAATGATTTCAAGAAAGTATGGGGAAAGACGAAAGTAAATTACTTCTGTCAAAGAATAATCAATCTATGTTAACGATGAGTACATCAGAATTATAAAACAGAAGTGAGTAAGAAAAGGACAAGGTGATTTGTAGACTGCTGTTAATAAAAGCTCTGACTTCGTAGCTGTACTTTATGATTCATCTGTAGTTATTATTCTCAATAGAGCATTCTGTGCTAATGATATATAGCGAATTCAACTCTGTGCTTCTTTTTGAATTGATGAGTTCCACCGAATAGTGAAGGTTTCCCTTCTGCGGTCTAAAGAACTTATAATCTTTCAGAAGGAAGGTTATAAAAATATATCACCTCTCAACTCTGAGCGTTGATTTGCATTTCATTAGCTCGACAAGTGAGATCAGATGGTAAAACACTTTGACTTTTAAAAGGCAGAAATGACTTTTAAATGCCTTGGGAAATATTTACATCTCTGATGGCTCCCTATGTGAGTCCTTGCATAACGTGCCTGGGACCTCGAAGACACCCAGGACACCCTACATGAAGATTTGGACCCAAGTCTCTTTTGGATCCAAGAAATATAAGCTCAATTCAGGGGCATGTAGGGAGGACTCACTAGCTATTACCACTCTCAGGGGGTGCGAGGGAGTGCGGGCTAGTCCTGCCTCAGTTTGGAGAGAAACCATCAGGCTACCAAGTCCCTGAGAATCAGATTCCTCGCACAGAGACATTAAAGGAAATGGCCAAAAACCTGTTCCATGACTTGTGGGTCTCTCACTCAAACACAAATGAGGATCAGGATGAATGGAAGATTTTGAGTGAACAGGTAAAGAGATTTCCTTGGAAAGAGCCTGTCATCCTGTAAAATCCACCAGCCTGAGCACAGGTGTCTACTCCAAACCCAAGAAGCTCAGGGGACAGTGAATGAACACCTACAAGTCAGGAGAAGGGCTGCCTAGGACTTCAGGGGAAGAGCCCAGGATGCACTGCTGTACCAAGGCTGCAGATGTGGGTTTTGCAGGAAAAAAAGAGACATGCGGTCTTGGGTCCCGTCCAAAACATTGCCTACAAGGGCAGAGAAGTTGGGTAAGCAGTGCAGGTGTCCAGGGGCTGAGGAGAATCTCAAGTAAATACTCAGAGTGGTACTTTCTCCAGGCTCGGGGGCGTGCAGAAACAAGGGTAGGCAGCAGTGCCACTAGGAACAGTCCCTGAGAGTGAGCTGGAATCAGCCGTCCCCGCCCACTCATCATGGGCAAGACCAGGTGAATGTGCCAGGGGAGAAAGAGGCCCTACATGTTCCGGATGTGAACTTGGGAGTTGTCTGCCCCTGGCACCTGTACTTTAATTCACTTAAACATACACATAAGGACTGCTTCAGCTGAGACAGGGCCACTTTGCAAGTCTTGAAAGGAATTATTTTCCTAATTATATATCTTATGTGTTTTATGCCCTTTCAGCCCATCAGCAGAAGTTCACGTCCAACAAGGAAACTTTTTGTTGAAGGTACTAAAATCTTCTTTCATGTAAGAACTGCAGCAACATCAGTGAGTCTTAGTCTAATTAAATCCAGCTTTCAGACAATAAATGATTTGTAAAATAGAATGCCATTTTTGGAAACGCTCAGAGAAAATGAAGAAAAGGGAGTATAAAGGTTCTCTGAAGCACAACAGAGATGGAAGGAAGTGAGGTTCTTAAGAGGTCAATGTAGCTCACTGCACACAGGAGCAATGGCAGTGGATTTCAATTAACTCTGACAATAGTCTATTCTCTTTGCTAATAAGGACTGCGAATTCATTCTAAAATCTACAACAAGTATAATGCAAACAGTCAAAGGTTATTCAAAAGCTAAAAGCTAAGAATCCTGCACCTAAATGGTTTAAAAAGTAAATCTAATAATTTTTATGACAAAAACAACTGATTAAAAAAAGAAAATTCAGTAAATACCTCTGAAAGTCTAGGTACACCTTCATGATTTTTTATGAGGACATTGATCTCCTCCTAAGTCATGAAGAGGCCATGACGGCACAACAGTCAGTTGGGCTGTTCCATCACTTCATTCTCCATGACTAGGGGCTGGATTCCCAGTGAGTGACAGATGTATCAACAGGTGCCTTTCTCACCAGACACAGAAGCTTGGCTTTCAAGCCCACGCAGTCTTACCTAAAACATCCTTCTCATGCTCGGGAACAAGCACTTTCCACTTGCTCTCTGCAGGCTCTGTGAAGTCGATGTTGATCAGGCGGTAGTTGGGCGAGTGGCGATTTGTCTTGAACGTGAACACTGTCCCCTCGTTGGTCACGTAGTCGTACTCTCCCTCAAAGTTGTCTATCAGTTTTACCCACTTCAGGATACCTGGTGAGAGAGCAAGCACCCCGTCACCTCTCGGTGTTTAAGGTGGTGTGGTGTGTGTGTGTAGGGAGGGGAGTCGGCCTTTTCTGTCTATACAACACAAAACAACATGGTATTTGCAAGGTCTAAGGCAAGAAAGCAAGCAAGGACAAGTGTGGGTGAATTTTAAGGTTTTTAAGACATGGGAAGGAACTGTTTTTCTGGAAATACCTGGAAAAACAGGAGCATGAAGGGACCTTTCCTCTCAACCCCACACTACCTTGCAAGTCCTCTTCTACCTGAGCGGTTGACCACCTCTCTCTACACCCTGATGGTCATCACATTCCAAGTCTCCCGCATGCCTTCCTGGTCTGTGGGAATGACCTTCACTTGAAAAAACTTTACTCCTGGCCACAACTTGGAAATGAGTACCTGCAGACATTTGGAAGGTGAGAAGAGGCTGCATTACAACAAAGACTGAGGCAGCCTGAAATGTCGGCGTTCTGTGGCCCAGAAGTGAGGTCTATAGCCTTGGCTTCCTGTCTGGTCACCCCACAGTACAGTGGCCATCACAAAGTCTTTATGTTCTAAATTGGTCCATGCTGGCAGCTTTCTTAGAAACACCCCCATTACACTTTAATAAAATCCAAATTCCTTTTCATGGCTGCGAGGGTCCTACATGTCACAGTTCTTTCTCAGTTATCCAGCCTCAGCTTGCCCCAACATTCACTCGTCCCGCCCTCCAGCGACACCAGCTGGTGGCAGGTTCCTACAGACACACTTCAGGGCCCTGTCACAGGCTGTCTCCTCTGCCTGGCCCATTCTCAATCTAACTGGCTCACCACATCTAGTCAGCACCCAGCTTCACAGTCCGCCTTTCATTTATTATTCACCTTTTTAAATGCATTCCTTAATACTCAGCACCTAAACAGCATAGCAGGTACTTCACAGGTACAAAATAAAACTGTTATTCAATGCAAGGAAGACGTTTTCCAGTCCGTTACCCCTAAGAACTAGTGTGAAATGGTCATCACTAAAAAAATCCTCACAGTCTCCCATCATCCTTGAAATGACTCACTGAACACCACTTTTAATATATATATAAGAAAGCAAAAACCAACAGAAGACACGTGCTTCACAATGTATCAGATATAGATGTTCAGAGAACATTCTCAAAGCTTTATAAACAAACAAGTTCTAAACCACTGAAAGGCAATAAGTGGGCCTCCCCTGGTGGCGTAGCGGTTGAGCGCTGGGTTGCGAGGCTGCCCACAGCCTCTGCAGCGCCAGATTGATCCCCGGCCACCGGCGAGGGTCCCACAAAAATAAATAAAAAAATTAAAAAATAAAGGAAACAAACTTTAGAATAAAAAAAAAAGAAAGGCAATCAGTGCCAGATTTAAGCCACTTTCCAATGATCGCTCACTTAATTTCACAGTGAAATTGCTGCATTCATTTGGATAGTTCATTTGTATTCCTCGAATCTTGTCAGGCAATTTCACATTCATTATCTCATTCATCTCTATAGCATAATTTGTTCCTGAATTATTACATAATTTGCTGTTGAATTAAATTTATCAGCAAAAATATAATCCCCTGGGAGAAAGTGTTTTTCTGGTCAAACATAACTAGATTAAAACTCCAGCTCCACCACTCTCTAGTTGTGTGACCTTGAATAATCTCCTGATCCCCTGCTTAGCCTCATTTTCTCAATTGTAAACTAGGAATAGGTAAATGTGAAAATTATTTTAAAGTGACTACTAATATACTACAAAAACTTTTAAAATAAAAAACTGGAATAAAAATTGTTATTAAGTTAAAAAAATGGGGTAGAGGGAACCACGTTTATAACAGGAGCTAAATAAATATTTATGAAAGCACCTAACACAAAATGTGGAATCTATATGAAAAAGAAACTAAAACTACCACCACCATCCCAACTCAAATAACAGGAGATACGTACCAAATCCCTAGATGGGAAGACTTAGTATTTCAAAGGTGCAAATAACTCCAGAGCTAATATACAAATTTAACACAATTCTAATAGAAATCCAAATGAGATAACTTTGATGAATTTGATGTCTTTTTAAAGCTCATCTGGGAGAATTAGGACCTAAAAACATCAATACATTTTTGATAACAGAATAAGAATAAGCCCCTGTTACTGTAACACTCTGAATATGATCCTCTCCCTCCTGAAGGTAGCAGGTTGTGAGAAAAGTCATGACGTTTTTAAAAAAAGATTAAGCTCTGCATCCGAGTTACATTTTTTTTTACAGTGATTTACAGCTAACCTCAAAAAGAGATAATCCATTCAATGGTAACTGCATCTTAGTTTACAAAAAAGTAACTCTTCAAAAGAAAAAAACACAACTTTTCTTTGAAGAATAAGAATGTAAGTCAAAAATTAGTTGGCAATGCAAAATTTGCAGAAATCAGAAAGGCACATTAGTTTATAATAAGGATGAAACATAATTTTCTGGAATATGATATTTGTAGATACAGAAGCCTGGTTCAGCAAAATGTCAGGATCCTTAAATGTTCTCCTGACAATAAAACATTTCCTGATGTGAAACCTTTATTTCTCAGAATAACCATCTTTTGGTTTCTGCTTGAAAAGGTCTTGCAGTCATTGCAGTGGTATTTATTATAATCATTCACCATGCAAAAAAGTCACTGAAGTAGCTACCAGAGGCAAAACACAGTACAACTTTTCTCAGCACTTCTGTGTGTATATACATGTAAACAACTGACGCATGAAAATAAATAAGCAGGCTTCAGTGAACACCAAAACAACAAGGTTTAGGTCATTATCTGTTACCAAATTCTGCAAGCATTAAACTTAGTCACAAATACCTGCTACAAATCAAATTCATTCTAATTTAAAAATGTAGCCAGATTTCTACAAATTCGGCTGCAAATTTTGCCAAACAACTGAAAGTATATACTCTCACAGTGCAGTACTTTTAAATAGCTCATGTCAACCTTTTGTTTTCTGAAACCTTTGCTCCTCAAAGGCTTTGCCACAAAATAAATCAGGAAAAATGGTATTTCCATTGAAGAACGGGGCTCATTTAGTTTTGCTATTCAGGAGATACAACATTATTGATTTACATGGAAAACAGAAAAAGTACTTTGCAGAGAGACCTGGCTCAACTCACTAACCACCTTCCCTTGGCCCTCATTTTCTGGGGTCCTTTAGTCTGGCAGGGACATAACTCCGTCTCAAGCCAAAGGAGTTCAATTTTCAAGCATCTCCATATTGATGCTAACATTACATAAACTTGCTTCTTGGTGGGGGAACGACTTGCTTACTGAGTGAAGATTAGCTCAAAATAAGTTATCTTATATGCATTCCCAAGAACAAAGTCAGCACTCTTACTGCTTTTTTGGAAAATCAATGGTATTAACGATTTCACTGAAATGTTTAAGTTCTCTACAAATAGGAGCTAAAAAGTGCTTTCATGCTTTACAAAATACTGAGAGCCTGGCATGCCCCATGATAATACACGCAAAGCAGGGTCATGCTCTGAGGCGCAGGGTGTTCTCTCTGCCAGACACCTTTCTTCTGCCTCAGCCACACACTGATGGTTAGAATGGGGGCTTGGGATTCAACTGACCTGGGTCTGAATCTTTACATGGCTTTAGGAAAGCTAACTGGTCTCACCGGCCTCAGTCTCCTGGGGATAACAACATGTGTTCTTGAGACATTGCTGAGAAGACTGAATGAAATACTGATCTCCCTTGATTTATGTGCCGATAAACCCATTCTGAGTTGAAAATTGTGCTAAGTCGAAAGTGAATTTCACACACCTAACCTACTGAGTATCATAGCTTAGCCTAGCCTACCTTAAACAAGCCCAGAACATTTCCATTAGCCTATGGTTGGGCAAAGTCATCTACCATAAAGCCTATTTATGTGCCAAATAGTTCATGTAATTTATTGACCTCTGTACGAAAAGTGAGGAACAGCCTCTAGGAAATTGGTAGTTTACCCTGGTGGTCATGGTGCTGACTGGAACTGTTTTGCAGCCGCTATGCAGCATTGAGAGGGGATGCCACACTGATCATTACTTGCCAGAGAAAAGATCAAAATTTCAAATATGCTTTGTATTGAATGCTTCTGTACCATCACAAAGCTGCAAACAGTAAGCTGTGAACCATCCATATCTACACTCAGAGTATATGAGTATAGAAAAGGGTATGTAAGAAATACTAAATAAACAATACATACTATAATTCCAAATAACCCCAGCATTCTTCAATGCCAAAAATATATTAAATATGGATTCTGAGCAGCACAATTTGCTAAGAGTCAACTTTTAAAATCTAATTCCCACCTTTCCCAGCAGTACTTTTCCAGAAAAAGTCCTTATATACACTATTTTTAAAATTAATAAAATCACCAATTTTATCATTAGTATTTCTTATTTTGCCTAAACATCCAGGTTTTGTTTTTTATTCTTACACTGTCTTTAGGGGCTCCAATTGTTTTGAGAGTTTTGTATCCCCATTCTTCAACACATGCTTTTAATTACTCCCTGCCTCTCACAGAAGCACTCCTTCCTTGTGGATCGGCTTCTGACTTTTGGATGACTTTGCTAAACTTTGGACAATTCACTAAAGCTTCCTGAATATTTATCTCCCCTTCCACTCTACCTTCAATGATGCCCAGTCCAGTAGGGAGTCAAACTGTCTCAGCCACCTAGAAACTAGAGGTCACCCGCCATACATTAATCAGGGATGGCAGGATGAACAACGTATGTGTCTGATGAATAGTAAGTTTCCTTTTATCATTAATGTTAGCATGTACTGTAGATTAATTTCTCATGTAGGATAAAGTCACTTTTCTTTAATGACACGAAAGCATTAAAATGAAGACATGCTGAGCCTTAAAAATGTCATCAATCTAAAATGATCAAATTTTCACCAAGAAAGGAAAAGCAGAGACAGGTTAGTGGAAATCTAGGTGAGATACAGAATAGGCTGATAATTTTCTTACCAAAATCAATGATGTCAGCATCCTCCATCTTTCCCCAAAATCTTTATAAATGCTGTGATATGAGCAAAGACCCCTTTAGACCTGCTTTAAGGATGGCTACAGTGAAGCAGAAGGGTGTGAAGTCACAAATGACTGCATTTTAGATATTTATAGTTCTCTTCACCTAAAAGCTGCTTCTAATGGATCACATTTAAAAATCTCAGATGTAACTGAAAATATATTCATTTTATTGAGAATAGGCCATCTGTGCCCCTTTTGCTGTTGATTACCCTATAGAATAGGAAATAAAGCCTTTGACCTTCTACAGAAAAGTAAAAGAACCAAGGAGAAAAGAGAACAAAGAATAAAAAGGAAAGAGGGAGGAGTGCTGGGGAACTTGAGTTTTCAAATTGCAGAAATGTCCTAAGGCTGAGCCGAGGCCAGTATGGGCCACGGCACCCCTGAGGCTTGTGGGGCCGTGCTGGCAGCCATGGCTGCTGTCCAGGCGCAGTGGAGGGCAGGCATGGTGGGCTGTCATCTTAACTAGTACAACCCTCACATGTTTGTTAATAATATTGAGATAAAAGTAGCCAAATATGAATTATAAAAAAGTAGTCTCTACCACTCTCCAAATGAAAATATTTATAAATGCATCACATTAAGTAAATATGCATTAAGTAAATGCATCACATTAAGTAAAATTTGTAAGAAAGTATGTTGAAAACTATCACTTGTATTTTTGTGGTATAATTTTTCACCAAATTTTTAAGAGTCTATATATCTGAGAGACAAAGGTCTGATATTTAACTGTAATTTGGAAAATATGTGAAAGTTTATTTTAAATTTAGTCTTTCTGAAGCCACTTTATATATATTTATAATAGGATTATTTACAACAAACTTAGGAAGCAAAGTTTCCCAATATAATTCAAAAGAAAAAGCCACTTAAGAAATGTGCAGAAAATATAACTATGAAACCCCAGATACAAATCATTTTCTTGCATGGTTCAGGATGATTAATTTCACTAATCTGCTGGCGTGAATCACATTAAAATCACATGTGTTAAGACTCAGCTGTCTTCTCTATTGCAGAACTAATAAAATGTCATGCCAGCCTACTATGCTTTGTGATACCTTGATACCTCTTCATATTCAATTTCAATAGGGGACAGGAAAAAAAAGAAGAAATCTGCTTGTACAACATACAGGACCAGAAAAATGATGTGCCTATTCATCACTGTCAGGATTTAATAAAGGACAAAACTGTGATTATAATAGAGTCAGGAAGTCAAAGGGGTACAGATCAAAAATGCTCACAAGTACATGATCAGTTACAGATGGAGGATGACGTATCAAGCAAGGTCATCTGAGTATAAAGGGGCAGGTGAAGTCATTCAAGAGAAGCTGCAAGGCTGTGCTAAAGAAAAAATTCTTCCAACATTTGTTAAAAAGGTAAATGAGGCTGGATTAAAGACTATAACAGTAGTTGTCAAAACCATCTTGGTAAGGGGGAGATTGACTGAACTCCAAATACAGTAAAAAGAGCTGGGATCTATAGCCCAGGGGCAGAATGAGGGGAATCTCATTCTGGAATGGATGGAAAATGACTAAGAGACATCAGGGCGTGGTGCTAAACTGACCTAATAGAATTTTGGGTGAAGACAGACAGGTAGTCAGATATTACCTGGTGGGTGGGGATGTGATCAAGTAAGGGGGTAAAATATCAAGAGCGGGGATGCTCGCTATAACTTGGCTACACAGGCCCAGTGTAGGCATGGCGGCAGAGTACCAAGGCTGAGATCTAGTTGAGAAAGAGGGCGCAGGGGAGTTGATTAAAGTTCTGTCAACGAGAGTCCTGTTATCAGTCAGGCACTGTTCAAGGTGCTGGGGACCCCCCAAGGAGCAAGATGGAAAGGCCCTGATACTGTGCAACAACCAAGTCCTCACACATTGTTCATGTTATGGGGAGAAAAAAACCACCAGAAATGGGGGAAGGCACAGAAGGGCCAACTGTGGAGGGAAGGTTTCAGCCAAAACACAAGGAAGCAAGATTAAATCTGGGGCAGAGATTTCTTCTCTCTAAAAAGTAAGGAGAGAGAGACTAGGGACATGTCTCTGCAGAAGGAGCTGCAATATTCTTTGGAGAGGACTTGCTTGCTTGTTTTGAACATGTGGAATGTTATACAAACGTCTGTGGCCCAGATGATAGGCCCAGTGCCATTTTCACAAAGGTGAACGAGGTGAGTCGGGAAATAACAGCTCAGAAAGGCAAGGAAAGCAGCAGCAGCCATGGGCCCAACTGCAGCTCCTGCGGAAAGGGGGAACGGGTACGTCTGGCTCAGTGTGTAACATCACGTTCATATTATTCGTAAGTGAAAAGACTAAAAATGAACGTGGTAGAAAATAATTCTTTATAGAGAGGCAAAATAATTTATGATTTACATGACAAATGTACATGACTAAGGCATTCTTGGGAGATGCCTTCTGGACCATCCCATATTTATTTAGTTTTGTTTGCTCTGTGTTGTCTTTTCCTATGATATTACATTACCATGGGCCACTTTTTGTGTTTCTCACTTCAAAGTGCACAGGGGCAAAAAGGTGTTTGTGGGAGACAAAGATGACAGAAATTTTAAAAATAAAAGTCTAAGTGAAATCATTTAGTTTTCGAGACCGGTAATTCAGTGGTGCCATAATAAAGAATTAATTTATATGAAAAATCCTAATTCCCTTGCTTCAAGGTAAAAGAAGACTAAAATCAAGCAGAAAGGCTTTAGATTATCAAAAGGGGTATACATTTCAGTAATATACAGATTTTATAACATTGGATTTAGTTTTCAGTGACTAGCCATTCAGGTCTAACTCATCATTTAAGTTAACTAGCACATACAGCATTCAACTTAAATGTTAATTGTTCTCTTAGTTGATGCAGGAAAACAAAAGTGGGGTAACAATAAGAAAAAAGCAAGAAAAGGATCCTAGGCATATATATCACACAATATCAATTATCAACCTGAGAAATTAGACAACTCCCGTCATTCTTCCACAAGAGGCACCGCTATTTACATGTTTTCTTCAATGAAAGGACTCTCTTCTCTGTGCCTGTGATTTGCATTTTCCCGATATGGAGCATATTTTCATGTACCTGTGGACCATCTACATGTCTTCTTTGGGAAAATGTCTATTCAGATCCACTGCCCATATTTCAATTATATTTTTCCTGCTATTGGGAAAAAAAAAAAAAAAAGAAAGGACTCTCTTCTGATTAAGAATCTGGTTCTAAGGAATACAAATCAATACCAAGATGTGTGTTTGGAGTAGCTTTGCAAATGAAGAGAAATGTTTTCTTCGGGCATCCACAATCACCTTTACTATGCAACCTAAAACCCAAGCAAGGAGATTCTGAATATTTCTCTTTTCAGTCAAGAAACAAAGGAACACCTGAGAAGGTGTTAGATGCCAGGAACCCTGTTAAGTCTTTTCTAGGTATTTTCATTATTCTTCACAATTCCTTGTGCAGTAGATACTATATCCCTAATGCAGTCATGAAATATTAAGAGAAAATAATTTTCCAAGAGTCTCTTAGTGGTAGGGCTGAGATTAAAATCTGATTTGAAAAATAAAAATACAAAAAAAACTGAGATCTTGCTAATCTTGACCTACACAACTGACTTTGGAACCCAGTTGTGGAAACTGACAGTCTCTTCACCCTTGTGGACTAGCCAATCACTGCAACTCTCACAAGCTTTCAGAGCCCTGTGCCTGCCACTCAAGAGTAAGTACTCTGGGATTTACATAGCCACACATTTAATGCTAATAAAGCAATAATTTAAAAATGATGTCAGGCCCAGTGCTGTAGCCAGAATCTAGCAGCTATTAGTAGGGACCTGTGACACTAGGGGCTGATCCCAACCCATCAATATGCATCTCAACAGCTTCAAATGCAGCTATTCCATTATTCACGTCAAATTCTGCTCCCCCCCCCCCCGCCCCCGCCCAGGATGTTACATACTATTCTAAAATGTCTCAATGAATCCCAACTACTGTTCAGTTAGGTAACATTTCTAAAAAGTGAAATTAGGTTAGAATCATGAGACTTGTTTTTTCCTCTCTATGTGGTTTTCCATGAGCTCACTGTGAGGATCTTTTTTCACATGTCAGTTTGGTTAGGTTAATGTCCCTAGTTAATCTATTAAACACTACCCTAGGTGTTACTATGAAGGTACTTTGCACTGAGTATAAAGACCATAAGTTGACTTAGTAAAGAAGACTGAAGAATCTAGGTGGGCCTGATTCCATCAGCAGAAAAGCAGTGGTAGTGGAACTGAGGCTTCCTTGAATAAGAAATTCCATCTGTGGACAGCAGCCTTCTGCCCCACTGATTTCAGATTTACCTAGCCAGCCCCCCGACCCGGTAAGCCAATTCCTTACAATAAATCTCTTAACATATATCTCCTATTGGCTCTGCTTCTCTGTGTAAAACATAACAGTTATAGTTACAAACCATCCCTATCTCCCAAACCCAAAATACATTCCTGACCGAGTCTCAAATAAATTTAGTTTTATGCATAGTCCTAATCAAACACACAGATGGAACTGTTCAGATCACAACATAATCTTAAAGAACCTCTGGAAGAAACATAAAGAGATTGGAATTTGGAAAACTAATTACAGTATTTACTGCATACTTGCTCTGCACTGATCTCTTCACTTAGCTGTGCAAAACCAGCATGAGGAGGGAAGATAAGGGCCAAGTGACTCAAGGAAAGATCAAGTTGGGAGAGAAGGCCAGGATGTGGCTTATTTTGCAAATAGCTTCTTCCAATTGGAATGCATCATTCCATTTAGGGTTTCTTAAACTATTCCCTTTTTTGTTCTTAAGTTCATTCATGGTTTGTACTGTCTAGAATTTTGCTTTTCAAGGGTCTAGTGAGCCTCTGCATTGTTTTCCTTTTGAAATCCTAACCTCTGGGTATCACATCCCTTTCTCTAACTCCTCATTAATGCTACAATGGTAAATTGGAGGGAGGGGTGTATAAAAAGTATAGAAGGTAGGAAAAAAAGATCAGGAAGAAAACAGGGTTTCCCCAACATCTTCAGGCACTTAGAAGTTTCATTCAAAGCACTACCATTTATTGTGAAAGCGGACACAGCAACAGCAGTTCTGTGTATGCAATTTTCTTCTCTGCATGTAGAGCAAATTGAGCAATTTGTAGTTTTTTAAATTGTAAACTTATATCTTTAAATGATAAGCCCACCTAGTATTTAAAGATACAATGAAGGGCCTCCCCTGGTGGCGCAGCGGTTGAGTGCTGGGCTGCGAAGCTGCCCGCAGCCTCTGCAGTGCTGGTTCGATCCCTGGCTGCCAGTGAGGGTCCCACATGGCGTGACAGACCTCTCCTGTTACGCCCACTGCTCCCCGCAGCAGTGTATTTCGGTCAGTCTGCCTGTTCTGTTCCCCATTCTGGCTCTGGTGAATTCTCTCACCCTCCCGCGCTTCTGACTGTACCCAGTGCTTGTATAAATAAATAAATAAATCTTTAAAAAAAAAAAAAAAAAAAAAAAAGAAATAAAGATACAATGAAAAGGTAAGTAGTGCGTGAAAGCAGCATTCTCTGGAGGAAGAACATTGCCACTGCCATTACTGTTTCTTTCATATTTGATCTTAAGTAATTTGCTTAGTTTTATGTAGACCTAGACTTGAAACTCCAGTGAACAATTTGTGGGTGGTGGTTTATTCCTGTCAGAGGTTTGTGAAAATCAATGTGGTTGATGCAATTTTTTTTTGAGATCAAAATGGGTATATCCTCTTTTTTAAACAAAAACAAAGCTGCTTTATTAAGTGGCTATTTAACACTACAATATATTTACTTGTCATATTCTACTATAGATATCAATAATGAGAGAATCTGATTCATAATTAGAAATGCAGTTAATATTGTATATTTTGGAAAACATCTCTAAGATGTTTTTATTTCACATTAACCAGAACATGGTCTAGTTAGTCTGGTCTAGTTAGTCCAGTGCCCCTTTTCTGGGTGCCAGCTTGTCTCTGATAGTTGTTTTGCCTGTGAATATTCATCAGCTGAAAAACTTTAATTATGATGATGCTGGTATGATATAGACACTGGAAGAAATCAACCTTTAAAGTGAATCATCTCCAGAATCTGTTGCTGACTGGTTCTATGTTTCCTATCATGATATAGAAGCTTCAAGAAGCAAAATTGGGCTGTTACCTATACACTTGGTAAATTCTCACTGGTGTAATCTCTCTAGCCAATGACAGTTTGCACCATCACATCTGGACACACATCATGCTTTACAAAGCTTCTCCTTAACACTCTTTATCTGCAGTACTCACAGGATATTTTCATATTCATAGTGAAAAAAAAAATAAGAGTTAACATTAGTTTACATAGAAAATGCTAAAGGCAACAAATAACTTTATTGGACTTTTTTTTTCCATATTATAGAATACTGCCAAGAACAAAACAATTTTATGAACTAAGATGATGCGGTTAATTGGAAGAAAGTGTCTTAGGAAGACAATTAGAAGACTAAAATGACTGCTTTGTAATGGTGCTTCCTGGAACAACTGTCCATGTTTGGGAAAACTTACCAGTGATGCCATTGGGTTCCTGCTGTAGGTCACAGTACCAGAGTCGGTTTACTGGATCACATCCCTCCCTTATGGATAATAAGACATAACGACCATCGTCTGACAACTGTGAAGGAAACAAAAGCAGTGCAGAGGGCTCATCAGAATATATTGTTTATAAGAGCACAGTTATTAAATAAAGAAATGAAGGAGAACCTTAAATTCACTATCTTTACCTCAAATTTGTAGCTGGATAGGAAAAAAGGATGGAACATCAATAATAACTTATTTACTCTTAATCATATTTTAACAGCGTAATTTTTAAGCAGAAAATATCAGTATACATAATGGAATGTTATGATTCAATGTGATTTTAATGTAAAGCCTATTCACTAACTGAAAATATATGCAATCTGTCATTTTGAATATTAATATTCCTAACTTGAAGTTTCTTCCTGGGTTACATAGTTTAAATGTAGTTGTTCTAAATGACAAAAAATTAGTTAAATGGGCATGGGGACAAACAAGTTCATTTTTAGTTTACTTTAGTCACAATAATAAGTTTTTCATAAGCCTATCTTTTTTTTTTTAAGATTTATTTATGCATACAAGAAATGGGGTACAGGCCAGAAGTGGGGGCTGAGAGGATTCACCAGAGACAGAGTAGGGTACAGAACAGGTGGACTGGACTGAAATCACTGCTGAGGGGAGCAGCGAGCGAGTCAGGAGAGGTCTGCTGTGCCGTATGGGTATCTCCCTGGCCAGGGACTGAACTCATGATGCAGTGGCTGTGGACAGTTTCATGGGTTGTGTCTTAACCCCTTGTGCCACCAGGGAGGCCCTGTAAGTCTATCTTTTAGTCATCTCTATCCCAGTATGTCAGAAAAAAAGGCCTGTGCTTATGTGCATTTCTTTTATAGTACTAAACAGGAAAATCTTAGCAAAACCAGTGTTGATAAAAAACTACTGAAGCAAACAAATTATGGTTCTGAGTTGTCAAAATTTATGTCATTTTGCAACTAATTTTTTTCATTCACTGTTATTTTTAAAAATTGTATTTTTTTTAATTGAGGTAACTGGGTTACAACACTATATGTTTTAAACCATACTGATTATGTAATTGTACTTTGTTTTAATTGCTATATAGTATTCTAATCTAGGCATATACCACAGTTACTTGGCCTATTTCCCTACCAATAAACATTTAGATTAATTTTATTTTCTTACTATTCCAACTAACACTTTAGAAGAATTCTCAAACATGCTTATTTGTGATTTTATGTATTTGTCAGGGTAGGATATGTATGTATTCAACTTTATTATATAATGCCAAATTATTTTTCAAAGTGGTTACACCAACTTATACTCTTATCTATTAGCAGTATAGGAAAGGAGACTTTCCCCATACCCCACTTTGATGGTTAATTTTGTGTGTCAACATGGTAGACTATTATGGTACCCAGGTATTTAGTCAAACATTCTGGATGTATGAGATTAACACTTAAACGGTGTACTTTGAGTAATGCTGATTAGCCTCTGTAATGGAGTGAACCTCATCCAAGCAACTTGAAAGTCTTAATGGAAAAGAAAATTTAAGAAAAAGACCAGCTTCCCCAAGCAAGTAGGAATTCTGCCAGCAGACAACCTTTGGTCTCAACCTGCTACCCCTACTCTGCAGAATCAGGATTTATCAAGTCTCTACAATCATTTTAGCCAAGTCCTTAAAATAAATCTAGACAGATAGACAGACAGATATAGATAAGAACATATAGATACATAGATCTTTCTGACTCTGTTTCTCTGGAGAATCCTGATTAATACACTTACCAACAACTGTTTTTCTTCCATTTGTTCATTTGATAAATATTTGCTAAAGGCTATTATGTGCAGGACATTTTACTAGGTGTTAAAGATAAATCAGTGAATGAATCAGGGAAACACTACATTCTAGGGGACAACACACACATTATGTAGTACAACCATGTGTTGCAGTCAACAATAGATCACGTATATAACCTTGGTCCCAACAGGCTGGACCATACAACCTAAGGTGCAGGTGGCTGTAGTAGGTTTGTGCAATTATACTACATCACATTTCACAATGGTAAAATCGCTGAACATATCCCCATTATGATTGAATAGTATAAAATGACAAATACTGGGGAGAACACACATAGGTCTGGGTAATGGAGGCAAGGTATGTGGGGAAGGCCTGCAGTTTCACATATGTCAATCAAGGTAGACCTCAGTTAAGGAGGAGTATTCCCATTGTCTTCTGATGCATTGTTTCAGATGAGAAGATGAAAGTCTTTTTCTATATATAAGTAATGTGTTTTCTTATCTGCTTCTGAGATGTTCTAATTATTTTGGTTTCTGTGAATGAATTATAATGGGCTTTGCTGTAGTAATATGCTTGAGATTAGTTAAGCTTGGATATATGAGTTTGTCTGTTTTATCAAATTCATAACATTATGGCCATTTTCTCCTCATAGTTTTGTTTCTCCTCTCCCTTCCGTAGAACTTTGAATAGATAATGTTAGATCATGTATTGTCCCACGGGTCAATAAGAGTGCTCATTTTTGTTTCAGATTTTTTCCTCCTTGTGGTTTAGTTTCAACCGTCTTGTCTTCAAATGTGCTAATATCTTCTTTATAGCTAATTTTTTTTTTATTGGATTCTGATCATTTTGAGTTATCTGGATTTTTTTTTTTGTGGGGGAGGGGATCTTCCTTTAAAAAGTTTCGAGGTAGTGTTGCTCCCCTCAGCAGTGTATTTCAGTAGATCTGCCTGTTCTGCTCCCCACTCTGTCTCTGGTAAACCCTCTCATCCCCCATACCACTAGCTTACACCCCAGTTCTTTTATGCAAAAAAAAAAAAAAAGTTTTGACGCAGTTAATTTGTTGCTGCATTACCTTGATTCATTCAAGGCTTGTTTTCAAGCTTTGCTGTGTAAAGTCTACAGCCTAGTACTAAGGCATGGCCTCTCTGGGGCTTTCTGCTAAATATCCTGGGTGTCCACACAAGATTGTTCCATTTTGACTAGTTAAAACATGGATATATACCCCAGACTTTGGTCGTTTTCTGCTTATAGCTGCCTGGCAGTTGTTCTTAGCTTGAATCAGCATCTCATCCATTGCACACACACACTGCTTAATAGTCAAAGACCCAAGGGGATACCGAGGCAGATTTCTGAGAACTTCAGTGAGTAGTTTCCCCCTTTTGGTATTCTGCCTGCAAATTTCAATGACTGCAGTTTTCCTGAGTTCTAATTTTTGGATCTGTAGTTTCAGACAGATAGTAATACCCTGTGAACTCTTCTTCTCTGTGCCAGGTAATACCTCTAAGCAGAAAGCTGGGGAAGTCCTTGCACACCGCTCTCAGAGTGCCGTCCTGCGATGCCTATGGACCAGTATCTGCACACAGCTGCCTTTTCTCATGTGCTTTCCTAGCTGGTTATCACAGAAGAGTCAGGTCAGTAAAAATCTGTCATTATGCTTTCACTTTTTTAAACCTGTTTTAGATTACTTATAGAATATTTACATTTTACAGGGTATATATTGCATATGCTTAAAACATGTAATCAAAATAGAACTAATTAAAAAGATAATGCCTATGATGAATAAAATTTTGATATACTTCCATTTGTCTCATTATACACCAGGATATTTTTATTGCTTTTGCTTCCTATCCAATAGTACTTCAATGAATTGCCCGAGCTGCTTTTCTTTGATGTAGAGGTAAAACTGTCAAACTTAATGTGCACTGTGATGTGTTGCACTGTTCTTATCAAGTCCACACATGCTGACACTGGTATCAGGGCAAGGTGATGTTGGGCTGCAGGTCATTTAAACAAGTGTTAGAGCATGGAATTTTCAGGGTTGTACTTATTATTAGCAGCAGCAACCTTTCAGATTCAGAGAAATAAGATTCCAGCTCACTACAAATGCCCATCCACTTTTTAGCAGTTTTGTTTCAGGAGGCCAGCTACGCATGGCTAAAACATCCAGCATTTTTAAACAATTGGCAGCATAATGGATGTTATAGTAAGTTAAGCATCTCTTTCTCAGAAAAAAAGATTATTGTGAAGCACAGAGGTAATCTGCACTTGCAAAATAGAAGTAGGAATCCAAGTAAGGAATAGTTTCAGAAAAGATTCTATAAAGTTCTGTTTAATTTGGCTGCTCTTTCTTGGTGACACTTTTGAGTATTAAAGCAGTACATTTTGCTTTTTTGTTGCAAACTACACATAACAGCCAATGAATCCGATACATTTGCTTCATCTTTCTCTAGTTCCTTACTAGTCTCTTCAAAGTTTGTCAGTTTTGGAGAAACCTCATATTAATTTCTGACTTACATTAGTTCTTTTGTCCATTTTCATATTCAATGTATTTCCAAATGATTTGTCCATTATGTTTAAAGGGGATCTTGCAAGTGAACATGATTTGATTTAGTTTTAAAAATGCAATTTAAGAATCTGTATACTATTTTCATTAACTGTTATTGCTGATACACTGGCTTCTATATTCTTAATTTTGAATATTTGGTTCACCTTGCTTTTTTCCTTCTGTCCTCTTCTATATTAATATAATTCTATTTATATCCTTTTATACATTTCCCTTAAGCTTATTACATGTATAGTTAATAAAGCAATGTCTAGAATTTAATTTCACCTATTTTCTAGCTGTCCTCTACAAGAATATCATCAGCAACCTCACAATTATAATTTCATTAAATGTAACAGAAGCAGTGTCATTAATACTATTTCTTATTTTCCTCTCTTGTCCTTTGTGTACAGCATCTTTATAGCTTAGTGCTTAAAGCCATGCTACATCAATCATAAATGATGGTTAATTCAGTTGTAGTGATTCAGCCAACAGAAAGATAGGGCAGTAAAATTCACTGTAAGAATCACAGTAAACCGTCGATGGCAACTGTTTCAAGCACATCTAACAAGTTTTTCTCAGCCTTTCTGGCTGAAGCAAACAGTTGTAGCAGTTTATATATAATCTAAGGCAGGAAGTCCCAAGATGCACGGCTGTTGGGATGCCAATTAAACTCATCTTTTTCACTATAACTCTATTTATCACAACCAGAGATTTTCCATAGTCACTAAACAAATTTGCTAAGCTGGAAACAATTCTGAATTTTCAAATGCTCAAGGTCACAAATTTCAAAAACACTGCTAAGTGATTGTTGCCCCCAAATATATAAATAAGAAATACACCTTCATAAATATTAGCAAGAACAAAATTCTAAGAATTACTATAAATGAAAGAATACATATGCTGATATTAAATCAAACTGTATTCCAACCTATACAGAGGTGAAAGCCAAAACTCTTCACTGTTCTTACTACTCTCTGGTAGGTTTTCTTTTTAAGTGTTTTCCATTAGATACAAGTGACTTTGGCAAGCTAATTCTGTGAAGTCATTTGTTGAAGTGCATTTAGAGTACTAATTAAATATTGTTAGAAAATGTTAATTAAGGCAGAAGACAGTATACTGATAAAAGTACTTGGAAAAAGGAAAAATAAAGATGTACAGAGGTTGTGGAATTCTACAGATGGGCTGGATAACATTTTGTCATCTACTGGTACTTAGCTTTTCATCATCCGTAACCAGATGAACCTTAATAGATAAAAAAACAAAGCCTAAAGTGAGTGGTTTTAACAGAAGATTCAAAGTGCCAATTTTTACCTCCTTAGCCAAAGACAATATTAGACATATGCCATCAAACACAGCTGTCCATTATTTGAGGGAGTCAGAGGTGAGGCTACCAACTCAACCAGCATTTACTGAGAGACTGTTTGAACTAGGTTCGGGAACACACAATCAACAGGACAGGGACTCAAGGGCTCATGTGCAGGTGGGAGAGACAAGACAACCATGCAGATCAAACAATACTGTAGAATGTTAACAGCACCAAGTATACTGGAAGTGCAGAGCTGAACATCTATAACATGGAGAAGATCTGTGAAGACTGAGATCTGAGAAGGTTGTTTTTTTCCTGAAGTAAAATTGTTGCTTGAATTTTTTTTTTTTTTTTGGTTCTTGTAACTGCTATGCTGGTATAGACAGCTGGTTCAGAGAGCTATGTCTAACATATACTTGGGCTAAATATATTTATTCTTAAGTGTTCTTCGCGCTGGACAGCAGTGGAGTGGATGCTGTCATCTGCTGCAGCACTCAGCCTCTCGGGTGCTGGGTGTTGGGAACAGACAGCTTCCTGGCCTGATCCTCAAGATGAAGAGGGTCACCTCCCATAAGGCCACACATCAGTTCATCCCACATGCAATGACTGATTAATGTGGGTATAAAAGGCCCGGTTCTCACATCCCCCAGTTAGGAAACTGCTAAAGCACTAACCCAGCTAGAGTGTTCCCAGAAGACTGGCAGAGGCCTCTGTGACTTCATCACAATTTACTTCTCCCCCTGCTGCCTTTCCTCCCCAGCACCAAATGTCCACGGCTTGCTTCCCAGCGAACCTGACCTATCACAGCATACAAGGCCTCAAAACACCCCTAAATACAAAGCGTGTAGACTAGCACAGCCCATGGTGACTGGATTCTTCCACTCTGTCTCCTGAGCGGCCTGGGGAACAGTGTACCTCTCCCTGCTCAGATTCTGTACCCACTAGACCTGAAACAACTGTCACTTGATGGAGAACCAGATGACCTATCTGTGTGTAAGGTACTCACTTAGAAAGTCAGGTTAGGGCTACGAACCAGCCAGCGAAACCCCCAACCTCCGTTATGTCTAGTCTCCAAAAATCCCTGAGGGAGTCAGAAAATGGGAAAAGAAGTATTCCCTTCTAATCAGTGTGCTCTCTCATCCTGGCACAGTTTCTGCTAACAGGAGGACCTGTTAAGTGTTGTTTTCCTCTTTTGATTGGGGCACCTGATAAAGGCTTCCATATTCAATTACCAAAAGTATGGACTTCATGCTTCCACTTAAGACGTTAATTCACTAAGAAATTTTAATTGTGCAAATGGTAGTGTTAAGCTACACTGCGATAGTAATGTCATCAAGGAAACCCTTGAAAGATGGAGTACTTTTTCTACTACCTGGATTCTATCAGGTTCACATATGCGGGTTCAATCAACGCATAATCCATACAATTTAGTATATTCAGGGAAAGGCCTCGACAAGCCCAAGAGACATCACATGACAGAATTCCGAGACAGAACCAGCAACGAGAGCACACGTCATGGGATTCTTGCCCAATTAGTATGTTTTTATGAATTATCTTCAGTGACTGTCTCATGGATCTAAAACAGTGATGCATTCAGACAGGGGCTGTATCAGGCTGCCCCCTGTTCACGGAGGTCACCAGCTCAACCAGTGGGTCATCTGAGGCTTTAAAAAAACTAAGAATCTATATTAAGAAGTGTGAAGTAGAACTAGCATTCAAAAACAGCAGTTTCTGAGAATGGAATCTTTGCATTTTATCTTAAACAATAAACTTATTTTATTATTATTGGCATTGTAAAACTTTTTAAGTTGATGAGCTTGGCTATTTTAAATATCAGAGCTATATAATAAGAACAGCTGGGCCTTCCTACTGATCTGAACAAAGCAGTTTTTCTCCATGCATCTCATGTTAACAGAAGATCACTTACTAATGTTTCAAACTCTCATTTAACTGTCTACAAAGTTGTCTTTCAAAATGATGGCATACAAAATAACTGATATTTACAAAGATATGGATAGACTATGGACTTTCACAAAATATATCTTTTCAAAGAAAAACTCTCATGATATTTTATGCGAGTCATTGAACTCCATAGTTACATGGTCTTGTGTTAATGACCAAGTCTTCTTGTAGACATGAAATTTAATATCTATTATTTTTTCCACATAGTATCCAACGAGAAGGTAGAGTTTTTTTCATAATGTGAATACACATGTACTTTTCCAAAGTAACTTTTGTTACACATGATGACAAAAGGGTTGTGTATAAAAAAGTATACTAAAAAGCAGTGAGATTTAAAACAGTCTGAGAAATTAACAAAACGAATGAAAGTGGATTTTAACAGCTTTGTGAGTTAATCAGGTTCTTCTCAGAGCAGGAAACTATCAATTTTATTTCAGAGACTCTAATTTCTTTCACAATAGTTCCTTTTTTGTAATAATGTTAAATACGTTTCTAAAACTTAACCTAAGGGGCCTTCCCAGTGGCACAGCGGTTGAGTGCTGGGTTGCGAGGCTATCCACAGCCTCTGCAGCGCTGGTTTTATCCCTGGCCACTGGCGAGGGTCCCACATGGCGCACAGACCTCTCCTGCCGCACAGACCTCTCCTGCCGCGCCTACTGCTCTCCTCAGCAGTGTACTTCATCAGTCTGCCTGTTCTGTTCCCTGCTCTGGTGAATTCTCTTACCCTTCCATGCTTCTGACTGTACCCAGTGCTTGTATAAATAAATAAATAAATCTTTAAAAATAAAACAATAAAAAATAAATAAAACTTAACCTAGGAAAACTTTAAATGTCACACCAATCACCTCTAATGATAGCTTTTCATTTATGGGACTCACTATGGATTTGGAATGAAACATGAGACTGCATCAGTAACAGACTGTATGGAATGCACAAGTGGCGTGCATTAATATCAACATATCCAACAGGGAGTAGGATTACCCAGCTTTCCTAATACAGGGAGATGTTACAGTAAAGGGGAAAAACAGGAAATCAACCTGAACACTACTACCTGATGTTGCAGTCTGCCAGAAACAGGTAAAATGGGAAATTCTAGGAAAAGAAAAACTATTCAAAATAAAACATATAATGTAGGTCTTGACATGATAAAGCCACTGATGTTTCTTATCAACCCAGTTGTTTCTCGGGCAAGAATCTACCATTTGTTTTCTTTGCTCCCTTACTGAGCGTTAAGAGAGATCAGGTGAGAAAAAGTGATGGATGAGCAAATGCAACACCACAACACCCGTCTCTGTCCAGTCAGGAGCTATTTTATGTGCACAAAACAGCTGAGCTTCCAGATTTACTCACATTCAATCTTTAGTTTGGCTTCCTACATTTCTGCCTTCTGCAGCACGCAGCTAGGACTTTGTGTGCACTACCTATCAGCATGAAGGACACTAGCACTTCATGCCATGCTGAGGAAAGAGGACGCTGTGAGTCTCGAGCACACACAGTCCACTTAGGAATCCACCTGGGACAGAAACAAGGACAACCATTGGTCATTCCTGTCATGAAGAGAAGGGATCAGTGTCCAGGAGCTAGTGGAAAGTGAGGGCTCCCCAACACAGCACAAGGCATGAGGAGTCACCAAGAATACATGCTGGCAGCCTCAGGCTCAATCACTGAAGTTAAAGTTGACAAAGGTATCTTCAAAGTGAGAAACACACCAAATATGGCAGAGATTGTCCTGAGACCCTGAACTTCTTTTTATTACTTACAAATACTAACACAGAATAGGTTACTATGACAAACACCTTCCATAAGGGTCTAAGTCTGCCTATCTCAGCTCTGAGTCTGCCTGGCACTCAACAGTGGGGAGTGAAGGGAAGGGCTTACTAAGTATTGGAGGAATAAATGCATGACCTGTGCTGCTCAGGTAGAGGGTGCTGGACAATTACTGCTCAAGTCAAAAACATCCAATGTATGCTCTATAAGGCGAGCCCAGAAGGGTCTTCTGGGGTATGGCAGTATTCCACCATAGGGATGCACTGCAATTTGTTCATTCGTGCACTTGCTAATGGATTATTTGTCAGGGGCAGAGTAAGGACATTAACATTCACCGAAAACCCTCGGTGAGTCGGCATCAGGCAAGAGTCTACATGTTCATGTATGTGTAAGATATATAAAAGTGTATACAAATATCTTGATTACTAGTAATTACAAGCAAGTATGCAAGAATGGCAACTGGAGATAATAGATAAAAATATTAGGATTACCTGTATTTAAGAAAAAACTTTCCCCCAAGAATTAAGTATTATAAAATTAGGTTCTCAATGTAGGAAGTATTTAGATAATCAGAGACTGGGCATTTTTCCAACACTTTCTAAAGAAACTTGATATATTTTCAGAATCTACATGCTATAGCACCCTCTGCTGGGAAAAGTATTTCAAAATGCTTGCTTTGTGTGTGTTATTTTAATGCTCTACAAACCACTTAGAAATTTTTTTTTAGATATACAGTACAACCTTCTAATACCTGACACCTTCTAACCTCCCACAATCTTGCCCTTCAACTAAAGCCTCACAGTCTATATTAAATAGCAGGTGACTCACTATGGCTGTCTCACTGCCCTTTCAAGCCAAATGTCAGCTATTTCATGTTACCCCCCCAGTGGCAGTTGTGTGGTTCCTATGATCCCGGCAGCTTGGGGAACCGAGGGCAGGAGGCTGGCTGGGGAGAGGGGCAGTGGTGCACACTGCATTGCATGTCGAGGATGGAGAGAACAAGGTGTGGATTCCCCTGGGCCTATAGGCTCCAGAAGGTAGCTGGCCTCAAGTCAACCTCAAAGGTGCATCTATTTACAGCAGGGATGGAGGCAGAGTAGCAGAGAAGCCAGAATCTCAAGGGAATCCTGATGGGAGCAGAAGCTTCCGGGAACAATGCTAAAGGTCAGCCAGAGTGTTTATGACCCGCATCAGGGAACAATGTAGTACAGAGGTTCCCAGAATTGAGGGGATCTCACGACAAAAGATGCCAAAAGGGAGCTATGTCCTGACATGCCCTGACTATTATCAGCCCAAAGGGATCAATAAACACCTCTGGATGAGCACAAATCCTATTCTCCTTCTCCAGCTTCTCCTCTCTGCATGGTCACTAGAGGAACTAACCCACCATGAATAACCAAAGGGAAGTAACAGGAGATCTTTGTTATTGCTCAGAAGGGAGGCACCGGTAGAAGGTTAGTCCCAATGTTCCGTGTGATCATCCCCGAGTTTCCTCCTGCCCCTTCACAGACCCTCCCTCTCATCCCCAAACAACCACTGACTGATTTAGACCAGTCTGCTTTATAGGCTAGTTTGCATTTTCTGGACTGTGTGATATAAATGGAACCAAACACTATGTACTCCCTTCTGTCTTTCACTGAGCATAGTTATTTTGAGAGGCATCACTGTTGTTTGGTATATTAACAGCTCATTCCTTTTTACTGCTGAGCATTATTCCATCATAGGACAGCACCACAATTTGTTCATTCATGCACATGTTAATGGATTATTTGTCAACTTGGGGCTACCATGAAGAAAGCTGCAAGGACTATTCATATCCAGGTCTCAGTAAGAGAAAAAAGAAACAATCCAGAAAAAAAGAAATACACACTTGCTAGTCCCCATGTGCTCACCAAACTTGGGCTGGAGGAAAGGGGAAAAGCCTGTAAATTGGAAAAACTGACATTTGGTTGTGGACAGCCTTGGACCCTTAGTAATAGTTCTAATACCCAAAAGTATCCAGAAAGTCACGGGTTCTGCTAGGTAGAAGGAAGTTCTTCTGCGGAGGATGACGGACACGGATAACTGTGGGAAAACCAAAGGCGCTTCCTGACAGTAACTTACAGACTGTGGAAGGCAAGGAAGTCCTGCCCGTGAAGGGAGGCAGAGGAGCTATCTGAGAAGGAAGCAGTCATGAGAAGACGCATCTAGCACATAAAGAGAAGTCAGTCCTGAGTGAACCTGCACTATAGCAGTCAAAGCCAAGGGGGAAGGCAGCTGGCCAGAGACACCCACACACATCCACACACGCAGCCTACCCCCAGCCTGAGTATGCCTCTGGACACACCCACCCTGCCCACACTTCACGTCCCACTTGCCTCACATCCAGCAGCTGCGTTCTCACCCGGGAAACCTGCCTCTGGGGTTTGTGAGAGCATCCCATGTCATAGACTTTGAGAGCTGAAGATGCAATGGGGGACATGAAGGACACTAGCTTGGAGAGACCAAGTGACATTGCCCAAGACCAGAGATAGGATAAGGATAAAAATGTCCTGATTTCTGCTATAGTACACCCTACTTCCCATCCCTACACCCCTGGCCCCACTCAGAGACCCTGTTAAATGTATTAACAGAATACTAGGTTCATAAGACGGATCCTATTAGCAAGTCCTTGAAAAATAAAAGCCAACAACCAGCCAGGGCACTTGCATTTGGAGCTCAGGCTGAAGGACTGCTGCTGCCTTTCTCTAAGGTGCAGGCCACTGACACACAGGAGGTTTCATTCTCAGTGGACAGTGCTGGCTTCATTCTCAGCGAAGCCTTGCGAGCTCACCTGTACATACAGGTCATGGGTGCTTCTGGAACAGCAACTCAAAGGCACACCAGCTTCTTGGACTCCCTTGGGTTTTATCATACTTTGCTGACAGGCACAAGAAACTCCCACATCAAGATTTCTTTTTCATGATCTAGATTTTTATGACCTGGGACTGAACCATAAATTCAGGCTTGAGGCTTCTGAAGTTGTCATACTGCAAAACTAGTGTACTCATGTTTAGGTGACAAAGAGTGTCCCCCTCTGCAGCAAGTCCACTTGGACAGAAAGATCACTCGGAATAGGCTGAGAAAGGAAGGGGACAGCCAGCCCTGGCAACTGGAGGGGTGACCTCTATCTAACACGATGACCCAAGCGGTTGGAATATAGTTGCTAGAAATCTCCACCAGTTTGTGTGTACTGAGCCCACTGGCTTTCTTAAAGACTCCCTCCACACGTTGCACTCAGTAGGGCCCTGGTCCAATATAAATTTCCATAGAACTCACTTTTATGTCCCTTCAGTTTTTTTTTTTTCTTCCTACCACTTCATTTACTACTTCTGTGCAGGACATCTGTACCCCTTCATTTACTGCCACTGTTTAAACAGCCATTGCTGCTGCTAATGTATGACTGCTTTCCTTCTGGCCAGGGCAGTAGAACACATGATATTTAAGAAGTTACAGGCGATGGAGTTAATGGGTATGAAGTTACATACCCAGGGGGGAGTTTGAGCCATGAACTTGCATGTTAATTACCCTAACAGGTATTTCATTTTGTTGATGCAATGGAATGATCCATTCATTCTCAAGGTTGTGGTAAAGATTATAGTAGACAAGTTATATGAAGTAGCTACCCAAGGAATGGTAGAAGGATCACCTGAGCTACTTAAATCTACCTTTTTTTTTATTGCCTACCCAGCAGGCATGCATATGTTAAATGCATATATGTCTCCACTGTATTTTAAGAAGCTGGCTGTGCATAGAGGTGTTATTCACAACAATACTGACCCCAAGTGTCTGTTGACAGATGAAAGGATAAACAAAATGTGACATATACGTATACACAATATATATTCAGCTTTAAAAAGGAAGGACATTCTGATATATGCTACAACATGGACAAAAATCCTGAGGATGCAGTGCTGTGTGAAACAACCAAGCACAAAAGGGTAAGTGCCACGTGCTGAAGTTTATGTTAAGTACCTAGCTGGTTAAATACAGAGAGACAAAAAGTAAAATGGCAGTTAGCAGGGAAGGGGGAGAGTGGAGTTAATATTTAATTTAGAGAGTTTCAGTTTTGCAAGATGAAAAACATTCTGGGGAAGGATGACAGCAACACTTACATAATAACAGGACTGGCCTAGCCAGGGCAATAAGACAAGAGAAAGACATCCAAGGAATCCAAATAGGAAAAGAAGAAGTCAAACTATCACTATTTGCAGACGATATGATATTATACATAGAGAACCCCAAAAACTCCACAGAAAAGCTAATTCAACTCATCAATCAGTTCAGTAAAGTGGCAGGATACAAAATCAACACGCAAAAGTCAGTAGCCTTCCTATACACAAACAATAAATCTGAAGAAGAAGAAATCGAAAAGACCATCCCTTTTGTTATTGAAACAAAAAAAATCAAATATTTGGGAATAAATCTAACAAAAGAGGTAAAGGACCTATACAAAGAAAACTATAAAACACTGTTAAAAGAAATAGAAGAAGACACAAAGAAATGGAGAGACATCCCCTGCTCATGGATTGGAAGAATAAACATTATTAAAATGGCCATCCTTCCAAAAGCAATATACAGATTCAATGCTATTCCAATCAAAATTTCAATGTCATTCTTCAAAGAAATAGAAAAATTATTGATGAAATTCATATGGAATCACAAAAAACCCCGAATAGCCAAAGCTCTCCTGAAAAAAAAAGAAGGGAATGGAGGCATCAGACTCCCAGACTTCAAACTATACTACAAAGCCATAATCATCAAAACTGCATGGTATTGGAACAAGAACAGACATACAGACCAATGGAATCGAATAGAAAATCCAGAAATAAACCCACAGATTTATGGTCAACTAATCTTTGACAAAGGAGCAAAGACTATGCATTGGAGCAAGGAAAGTTTGTTCAATAAATGGTGCTGGGAAAACTGGGTCGCTACATGCAAAAGAATGAAGCTTGACCACCACCTCACACCATACACAAAAATCAACTCAAAATGGATTAAAGAACTAGATATAAGACCTGAAACCATAAAATATATAGAAGGAAATATAGGCGAAACACTACGTGATTTGCACATCAAAGACATCTTTACAGACACATCACCCAAAGCAGTGATAGTGAAGGCAAAGATAAACAGCTGGGACTATATCAAATTAAAGAGCTTTTGCACAGCAAAAGAGACAATAACAAAAACAAAGAGAAACCCCACCAACTGGGAGAACATTTTTGCACCCAACACTAATGATAAAGGACTGATCACAAAAATCTGCAAAGAGCTGATGAGACTCAACAACAACAAAGAAAATAATCCAGTCAAAAAATGGGCAGAAGAGCTTAAAAGAAACTTCTCTGAAGAGGAAATGCAAATGGCCAACAGGCATATGAAAAAATGTTCAACATCACTTGTCATCAGGGAAATGCAAATCAAATGCAAATCATGAGATACCATCTTACACCAGTGAGAATGGCACATATTAAAAAAACTAGCAACAACAAATGTTGGCGAGGGTGTGGAGAAAAAGGAACTCTTCTGCACTGTTGGTGGGAGTGCAAACTGGTCCAACCACTGTGGAAAGCTGTGTGGAGATTTCTGGACCTACTAAACATAGAGCTTCCATATGACCCAGCAATTCCACTCCTAGGTATTTACCCAAAGGACACAGAAACATCAACTCCAAAGAACACCTGCACCCCTATGTTTATAGCAGCACTGTTTACAATAGCTAAGCTTTGGAAACAACCCAAATGCCCAAAAATAGATGACTGGATCAAGAAGATGTGGTACATATATACCATGGAATATTACTCAGCATTCAAAAAAGATAAACACATGCAATTTGCTGCAACATGGATGGCGCTGGAAGGGATCATGCTCAGCGAAATAAGCCAAAAAGAAAAAGAAAAATACCGGATGGTCTCACTCATAGCAGGAATCTAGAAAACTTAAATAATGGACCAGGAAAATGAAAAACTATAAGAAAGTGAAAATCAAAATCAACAAAAAACTATGAACCAGAGACACTTTTAGGGGCCGGGGGCGGGAGGGAGGGATTGGGTCAGAATGGGGGCGGCAATTGTATGGGGAATATAACAATAAAATTTTATAAAAAAAAAAAAAAAAAAAAAACATAATAACAGGACTGGGAGTGCATTTGACATTATTGCTTGCTCCACATAAAAACGATTGAGTGGTAAATCTTACATGTATTTTATGATTTTTTAAAAAGTGAAAAAAAAGGGAAAAACAAGTTATTTCAACAAAATGCCAACGAAGAGATCTGAGCAACTGGAGTCAGATGTGCACTCTATGGTGAAGCTTGTTTTCTTAGACTGATATGCTGAGATATACTGACATTCTGGCATTTCTTCTGAGTATGTTACTGTATCAATGAAATAATTCTACCTTGATTAAAATAGGTCTACTATGTGAAATTATTTGTTTTGAAGCATAAAAGTTTCTCTGGGGAAGCATGACTATGATTTCATGAAGACTCCGGAGGGAATAAAATTTTATTATCAAAAATATATTATTTTAGGAGGAAAGGGGCGGAGCAACATGGCGGCGAGGAGACGCTGCGAGTAAGATCTCCCATTAAAAAAAGTTAATAGGGAGGAAAAGCGGCAGGTCCCAGTGAGAACTGAGACAGGGAAGATAAATGGACGACTCCAGCAAACTGCCCGAAGAAGAAAGTTGCCATAAAAGAGGACGAGAAGGGAGGGAAGCGCAGAACCCTGCTCCCCTCCCCCGCCCACAGAGGCGGCACTCTCCGACCGGCAGAGACGAGGGAAACAACAAACCAAAACGCCCAACAAGAAAAACGGATGCAGCAAGTGGGACTGTGAGTGGAAAGGAACTATTTCAGCCACCACACCCCGTGAACGGGAGCTGAGGCGAACCCTGCAGGATCCGCCGCGGAGGTGAGCTCCAGGCGCCAGTAAAGAGAGCCCGCCCCCCCAGGAGGAGCCCAGCACCAGCACACAGCCCCAGCCGCCCGGTAAGCTTGCGCAAAAGCGGCGCTCTGATTGCAGCTGCCCAGGGCCCTGCGCCTGCGACCTAGGCTTGCGGGGAGACGGCGGAGGCCCTCCCTGAGTGAGCAGGAACAAGGTGCCCAGGCAGGGGAGCGGGATTCAAAAGGCGCCATTCCCGCGCCACTGATCTGGGCTACAGCCCGCGTCCTGGAACTGAGGGCTTTGGAACTGAGACCGGGCGGAGGCCCTCCCTGAGTGAGCAGAACAAGGCGCCCAGGCAGGGGAGCGGGATTCAAAAGGCGCCATTCCCCACGCCACTGATCTGGGCTACAGCCCGCGTCCTGGAACTGAGGGCTTTGGAACTGAGACCCGGGCGGAGGCCTCCCTGAGTGAGCAGGAACAAGGCGCCCAGGCAGGGGAGCGGGATTCAAAGGCGCCATTCCCGCGCCACTGATCTGGGCTACAGCCCGCGTCCTGGAACTGAGGGCTTTGGAACTGAGACCCGGGCACGACGAAATTAGGGGGCGTGGGTTCCCCACGACGGTGGGACAAGGCAGACACAGCACCCCAAAGCCGTTGAGGTGTGCCCTACCATCCCCGCTCTGCTCCCTGTCCCACGGGGTGGAAAATCAGCTCCCCAAGGGCTCTAGGAGAGATCTCTGGTGCCACCTAGCGACTTGACCCCAGCACAGGCTACTGAAGGAGCTAGTGGCCAGCTGGGGAGTTAGCCCACACCAGGCCCCTTCTGAACAAGTAGTCTGAGCCCACAGGGAGAGCGAGCACCCACAGCCGGGGCAGACCAGGCGCGCAGAATAGTGTGCCTGAGACCAGAAGCGCAGGGAGTGTGTCCCACATCACCATTTTAGAACAGGGACATTTCTTCAGTAAAGACTACCTGCAGAAGGCTTCTCAGGAGCCAGAGGTGAGCGGGGGAAGTTCGCCCACGCCAGACCCCTCTGGCCTGCAGTCCAAGCCCAGAGGGGAGCAGGAACCCACCGCCGGGGCAGACCAGGCGCACAGGGGAGTGTGTCCCCACATCGGCATTTAGAACAGGGACCTTTCTCCAGTAAAGGCTGCTTGAAACTGACAGATGACTCCTGGAAGAACCAGAGGGGAACAGAGAAGCCCACCCAAGATGCCGGCAAGTCCCAACAACACAGTGTCCCAACGCATACGGCAAATTAGAAAAACAGACAGTAGGGAGGAGAAGAACCACACGCAACCTAGCAACTCTCCAGAGAAAAAGCACACCACAAAGAAGCCAGCCCCCAGATTGCAACGACAATAACTTGGAAGAATTTCTGAGCCTTCCAGAAAGAGAATTTAAAATTGCTGTGATTAAAAAACTGACAGAAGTCATAAAGGAAAACAATGATAAGGGAAAAATAATCAACGATCAGAAGAATGCAATTGAGTCCCTAGAGAGGGAAAACAATGGTCAGAAGAAAGAAATTGAGTCCCTAAAGAGGGAAGTAAAAGAAATGCAGGAGATCAAAGAATTAATGGAAGAACTAAAGAATTCTGGGAAAGCAATGAAAGCAGAATAGATGAAATGGAAGAACGAATAAGTAATCTTGAAGACACAGAAATAAAAAGAAAAACAGAGAAGGAAAGAGAAGTACGAAGGAAAAAGAACGAAGAAAGACTTCGGGAACTATCGGACTCCATGAGGAAAGGAAATATAAGAGTTATAGGAATACCAGAAGGAGGGAGAGAGATGTAGGAAGAGAAAATATTCAAAGAGATAATTGAAGAGACTTCCCAATGTGAAGAAGGAGCTGAAAATTGATATACAAGAAGCAAGAAGAACACCAAACTTCCACGACGAAAGGAAAAATACAGCAAGACACATAATAGTAAAGCTCCCAGAATCCAGGACAAGGAAAAAATAATGAAGCTGGCAAGAGGGAAGAAACAGATAACATTCAAAGGAAAACAATCAGGCTGACATCAGACTTCTCCGAAGAAACACTACGGGCAAGGAGAGAGTGGAGGGACATAGTCAACAGACTCCAAGAAAACAGATGCAACCAAGAATACTCTATCCCGCAAAGCTCTCCTTCCTCTTTGAAGAAAGAATATGGACCTTCCCAGACAAACAGAAACTCCGGAATTTCATTGCAACTAAACCCCCTCCAAAAATACTACAAGGAGTTCTAAAGCCAGAACCTCAGAGCGACGGAACAATGAAAGAAGGCCAAAAAAAAAAAAAAAAGTTATTAAAAGAATAAATAAATAAAATCAAAGGAAAGACAAACACAATGGCAAATACAGATGTTAACATATCAATATTAACTCTAAATGTAAATGGACTAAACTCTTCAATAAAAGACACAGAGTTGCAGCCTGGATTAAGAAACAAAACCCAACCTTTTGCTGTCTCCAGGAAACACATTTAGCTACAAAAGATAAAAATAGGCTCAAAGTTAAAGGATGGAAAACAATCCTACAAGCAAATGGACCAAAAAGAAAGCAGGAACAGCTATACTTATATCAGATAAAACAGATTTCAAACTCAAAAAGATAAAAAGAGACCCCAATGGTCACTACATTATGATCAAGGGACAATACTTCAAGAAGAAATAAACTCATTAACATATACTCACCAAACGAAGGAGCACCAAAATATCAGACAACTGTTGTCCTCTCTGAAAACAGACATCAGAGAAAACACATACGTAGTGGGAGACTTCAACACACCACTATCAACAATGGATAGATCAACAAGACAAAAAATAAGTAAAGAAACCAAAGCTCTAAATAAAGACCTAGAGCAATTGGGCTTAACAGACATCTATAGAACACTAAACCCCAAAAAAACGGAGTACACATTTTTCTCAAGCGCACACGGATCATTCTCCAGGATCGATCACATACTGGGCACAAGACAAACATCAACAGATACACCAGATTGAAATCATATCAACCATCTTTTCTGACCATGAAGGCATCAAACTAGAAATAAACCATAAAAAGAAGGCAAGAACTTTCCTACCTCATGGAGATTAAAACCCACTACTGGAAGACCATTGGACTAATGAGGAGATCAAAGAAGAAATTAAAAATTTTTTGAATTGAACGACAAGGAGGACACCAATATCCTAAATGTATGGGATGCAGCAAAGCAGTAATAAGAGGAAAATATATAGCAATAGAAGCTCACATCAAGAAACAAGAAAGAACGCAAAGAAACAACCTAATCTCGAAGCTCAAAGATCTAGAAAAGAACAAAAGAAAACCCCCAAACCAGTAGAAGAAAAGAAATAATAAAAACAAAGCAGAAATAAATGAAATGAAAATAAAAAACAATCCAAAAGATCAATGAAACCAAGAGCTGGTTCTTTGAAAAAATCAATAAAATAGACAACCCCTAGCCAGGCTCACAAAGGAAAAAAGGGAGAAAGCACAAATAAACAGGATCATCAATGAAAGAGGAGAAATCACAACGGACACAGCAGAAATCAAAAGAATAATCAGTAACTACTATATGAACAGTTATATGGAAACAAGTTTAACAATCTAGAGGAGATGGACAATTCCTACAACTCTACAATCACCCAAAGCTAGATAAAGAAGAAATAGAACACCTAAACAGACCAATTACAATTAGCGAAATTGAAATGGTAATCAAAACCTCCCCAAAACAAAAGCCCAGGACCTGATGGATTTACAAATGAATTCTACCAAACATTCAGAGACGAATTAGTGCCTATCCTTCACAAACTCTTCCAAAAAATTGAGAAGGAAGGGACAATACCAAACACGTTCTATGAAGCCAACATTACACTAATACCAAAACCGAACAAGGACAACACAAAAAAGGAAACTACAGGCCAATCTCCCTAATGAACACTGATGCAAAAATCCTCAATAAAATTTTAGCTATCAGAATCCAACAATGTATCCATAAGATAATTCACCACGACCAAGTTGGATTCATTCCAGGGGCACAAGGATGGTTTAACATCCGAAAATCAATCAACGTTATCCAACACATCAACAAAAAGAAATATAAAAATATGATAATATCAATAGATGCTGAGAAAGCTTTCGACAAAGTGCAACACCCATTCATGATAAAAGCCCTTGAAGTTCTTGGGATACAAGGAACATACCTCAACATCATAAAGGCCATCTATGACAAGCCAACAGCCAGTTCATTCTCAATGGTGAAAAGCTGAAAGCAATTCCATTAAGATCTGGAACAAGACAAGGATGTCCACTCTCACCATTGCTTTTCAATATAATACTGGAAGTCCTAGCCAGGGCAATAAGACAAGAGAAAGACATCCAAGGAATCCAAATAGGAAAAGAAGAAGTCAACTATCACTATTTGCAGACGATATGATATTATACATAGAGAACCCCAAAAACTCCACAGAAAAGCTAATTCAACTCATCAATCAGTTCAGTAAAGTGGCAGGATACAAAATCAACACGCAAAAGTCAGTAGCCTTCCTATACACAAAATAAATCTGAAGAAGAAGAAATCGAAAAGACCATCCCTTTTGTTATTGAAACAAAAAAAAATCAAATATTTGGGAATAAATCTAACAAAAGAGGTAAAGGACCTATAAAAGAAAAACTATAAACACTGTTAAAAGAAATAGAAGAAGACACAAAGAAATGGAGAGACATCCCCTGCTCATGGATTGGAAGAATAAACATTATTAAAATGGCCATCCTTCCAAAAGCAATATACAGATTCAATGCTATTCCAATCAAAATTTCAATGTCATTCTTCAAAGAAATAGAAAAATTATTGATGAAATTCATATGGAATCACAAAAAACCCGAATAGCCAAAGCTCTCCTGAAAAAAAAAGAAGGGAATGGAGGCATCAGACTCCAGACTTCAAACTATACTACAAAGCCATATCATCAAACTGCATGGTTTGGAACAAGAACAGACATACAGACCAATGGAATCGAATAGAAAATCCAGAAATAACCCACAGATTTGGTCAACTAATCTTTGACAAAGGAGCAAAGACTATGCATTGAGCAAGAAAGTTTGTTCAATAAATGGTGCTGGGAAACTGGGTCGCTACATGCAAAAGAATGAAGCTTGACCACCACCTCACACCATACACAAAATCAACTCAAAATGGATTAAAGAACTAGACATAAGACCTGAAACCATAAAATATATAGAAGGAAATATAGGCGAAACACTACGTGATTTGCACATCAAAGACATCTTTACAGACACATCACCCAAAGCAGTGATAGTGAAGGCAAAGATAAACAGCTGGGACTATATCAAATTAAAGAGCTTTTGCACAGCAAAAGAGACAATAACAAACAAAGAGAAACCCCACCAACTGGGAGAACATTTTTGCCCCAACACTAATGATAAAGGACTGATCACAAAAATCTGCAAAGAGCTGATGAGACTCAACAACAACAAAGAAAATAATCCAGTCAAAAATGGGCAGAAGAGCTTAAAAGAAACTTCTCTGAAGAGGAAATGCAAATGGCCAACAGGCATATGAAAAAATGTTCAACATCACTTGTCATCAGGGAAATGCAAATCAAAACTACCATGAGATACCATCTTACACCAGTGAGAATGCACATATTAAAAAAACTAGCAACAACAATGTTGGGCGGGGTGGAGAAAAAGGAACTCTTCTGCACTGTGGTGGGAGTGCAAACTGGTCCAACCACTGTGGAAAGCTGTGTGGAGATTTCTGGACCTACTAAACATAGAGCTTCCATATGACCCAGCAATTCACTCCTAGGTATTTACCCAAAGGACACAGAAACATCAACTCCAAAGAACACCTGCACCCCTATGTTTATAGCAGCACTGTTACAATAGCTAAGCTTGGAACAACCCAAATGCCCAAAAATAGATGACTGGATCAAGAAGATGTGGTACATATATACCATGGAATATTACTCAGCATTCAAAAATAAACACATGCAATTTGCTGCAACATGGATGGCGCTGGAAGGGATCATGCTCAGCGAAATAAGCCAAAAGAAAAAGAAAAATACCGGATGGTCTCACTCATAGCAGGAATAGAAAACTTAAATAAGGGACCAGGAAAATGAAAACTATAAGAAAGTGAAAATCAAAATCAACAAAAAACTATGAACCAGAGACACTTTAGGGGGCGGGGCGGGAGGGGAGGGATTGGGGTCAGAATGGGGGGCGCAATTGTATGGGAATATAACATAAAATTTATAAAAAAAAAAAAAAAAAAATAAAATAAAAAATAATGTAGTTTTTAAAATTATGTTTCCATAATAACATTGTATAGTTTTGCTTGTGTTTGAGCATTTTAATATTAATCACTTGTCATTTATTCCACATTGTTTTTTAAAAAGCTTGCAAGTGCTATAGCTCACTCATCTCTAGTCTAATAATATTTGAGTAATTTTCTATAGTATTTCATTAATGAATGGCTATCAATGTAGTCATTCTGTTGTCATTGAAAGTTGAAACTTTTTCAACTTTTTGCTGATAGATAATTTGATAAGTGTTCTTGTTTATTTCTTCTGGTATGCATTTATTTCTCTAGGGTACTAACAGTTGGAATTTTTTCTTTATAGACTGTCTAACTTGATATGAAGATGTTAAACCAAAGTAATTAAATCAATTTATATTCCCATCAATAGTATATGAATA